>NC_061514.1:280453338-280482135 GCF_022539505.1 Lolium rigidum | reverse complement strand
CTTTTTTCAGAGAAAGCTCCGACTCCATGTCCTGTTGTTTCTATTTGAAAATCAGAATTGATCTGTGCTGCGGTTGCTTCAGGGACGAACGACACCTGCATCTTCGGCTTGATTGGCGCTGTGCTTGCTGCCGCTGATCGAGTACATATCAGCGAGAAGGTGGCAAGCGTCGCGGTCCTACAAAAATAGTATCAGTACCGTTTAGCTGAAGATTCAAGGTGCAACTGCTCCATCAGAGATTCAGAGCTGAATGCCAGCATCTTGGTATGATTGGCTCTGGCGCTCTCCTTGCTGGTGCTACGTATGTATCCGTATCAGTCACAAGGTAGTGGCAGGCAGGCAGCTATCCACGCGCTGTTTTATGTTAGCTAAAGTTTTTAATAACCGGCCCCTAATTACCCTCAAATTTAGCCGCTAAATCTCATGTATTTTGAGTTTCTCTTTTTTCTTTTCTGAAATTCGCGTTCGATATGATTACATAAAACTTGTGAGTTGAATAATTTAATACTTTTGTTTTGAATAGTTCAAGTTGTATCATAAATCGTTCTTTATCATAGTTTTTTTCAGTAAGATATGACTGAAATATTTCAAAAATTTAAAAATCGCTAAATAGAATATCCTACTACAGCATGTCTATATCATTTCATAGGCTCAAAAAATGTTACGGCTACATGAGATAGCTGGCTATTTTAAACTGTGTTAGCAACTTCTGAGCATCCTTGTATGGAGGATCAAAGACACAGCTTCTAGAGCGAAGCTGGAGGTTTCTTTTTTGAGAGAAGCACGGCACTTTATTGATTACTAGTAAGTAGCACGTGCTTTGCACGTTTGCGGTATCTAAGTAGAAAGAGTACACCTCTCTTTTTTAAAAGTAATTAATAAAGACATATGGTTCTCAGAAAAAAGATTAACTGAGATAATTACATTTTTGTAAGATCATTATATGAAGTATAAACAGAGATGTTGAAAAGTATTAGGGTCTCTTTTTGTCGTGTACTAAATTTTTTATTATTGAATTTGATTTCTTATTTTAAGTGAGTTCTAAATGAGAGATAAATGATCAGCTAAACAATTCAGAAAAGTATTAAGAATAAAACATATTAATTCTTTTTAATATAACCATGTCAGATGCAACCATTTCATTTATTAAGTTTATCTTTTACAAAGTATTTCTTATTCGTTTATCAGCCAGAGGAGTACCCACGTTGAGCTTCCAGGAGCCTGGGACGTGCAATCCGAAAATAAGTGACTCAAATTTGTCTAGATTTACATGCATCTAGACGCGTTTTAGTGCGTAGATACATGCAAATCTAGATAAATTTGTCTAAATTTATATGCATCTAGCGTTTTAGATACATGCGAATCTAGATAAGTTTGAGTCAGTTATTTTTAGATGGATGAATTCATCTATGACAGTGTGTGTGACAACCTCTCCCTAAGTAAGAAATTTGTCTAATTTACAAAGTGGACACATGCCCTCAGTCTGCCCCTATTAGAACAACCGAAGAGATATGTAACGTCCCTTTCGGTTTTTCTTATCACGATCTTCAGTACAAAGTAATTACAACATAAAAAAAATCAGGCTGGGTTTTTTTTTTGAGACAAAAAAAAATCAGGCTGGGTGACTCCATGGCCATTTGCTGGTCGTGGCCCATAAAAGCAATCATTTGAATGTATGGTAACTGCTAGTTCCGCGCTCGAGCTCGAATAAAAAACACGTTCATTTGTCAGAGCATCGAGGCTGCACGTTTTCATCTAGAACGTTCGTCTATCTTCTATGAGTTTCGCAAGGCACGTTCCAGCTAGACTGGTTGGGTGCACAGTGCAAATCAGGGAAAGGCGAATCCAGCGCAATACAGCCGTTGGATGATTCCCCAGGATACTTGATGGACGGCAGGTGATAGTTTTGTACTGCGAATCAACGGCTGAAATAGATTCGTAAGTGTTTTGCCGGTAAACTGTGAAGGGGCTGGTAAATCCAAATTCGAAACTCCCACACTATAGTAGTAGAGATGATAAACCATTACCCTCTCATGGCCTCTGACGAAGCTGGAGGTTTCAGGCCCGTGTCACTTGTCTCTTGACAGTTAAATTTGAACCCACCCAAATATACTTTAACTCTTGCAGTATACAACATTTTTTGGGTTATTTCTTGTTTAGGTCCGCAAACCTGAATACTCTTTGGTTTGCACAATTTCTGACACGCATGAGTAGAAAAGAGTAGGATTTCTTTTTGAAACGGATGCAAAAGCTTTGCCTCATCCATCAATTAATCAGAAAGTACCATGTTTTTTTTATTAGAAAACCGGACAAAAATCTACAAAGACAGGATTAAGCCCACACCACCCACACGTCACCGCGAAGGGCACACCGAGCCACCCTGTTTACCCACGGAAGCTACACAAAATCCACTAAAACCCTAGTCGTTCGAGGTTTAGTTTTAGCCATAAAATTCACCGGAGCTTCGGTCCTTCTAGGTTTAGTTTCAACCACACATGTGTATGTAATATTTCGCACAACAATCACAGCATGCTAAACCCCAGCACAAAAAAACATTCCCCTCTTTGCATGCACAGTAAAATCTGACAGTTTCATCAATCCACAGTCCGATGTACGAAGGAATCTACCGTGATTATAGATTAGAGTAACAGATCTAAGCTAATCGAGACCGTGAACACCAAGAACTGGACAAGAACAACAAGCAATGGCGATGAACACCTTGCAAACATCTATCCGAACCCTATCCTAATGGAAACCCTAGCAGATCTAATCTGCATGTCGTCGCAAATGCCCGAGCATGGCCTGTTCTGGCACAACGAGTAAGAAGGTGAGAAGAAGAGGTCGTTACCGCCATTGTTCCGGTCGAGGACGAGGTCAAGTTCGCGGCCGAACTCGAGATGCCGATGAAGACTGCGGAGCAGGTTGCGGCCGATGTTGAGGTGCTGCTCGCCGACGTCTCCTCTTCCGGTACCGGTGATCCTCCTTGCGAAGGTGCGGCGGATTGGTCGGTGGGAGGGGAACCGTCTAGTGACGTGACAGTTTGAGGTGGGAGGGGAGGGCGGTGAGGCTAATTATGGCACGTGTTCCCGAAGGGACACGACGGTTTCGTCCCCTTCCCCACGCATGCAATCTTCTAGCCACAATGGGCCTAGCTCCAGAGTCCAGGCGTTCCTCCAGAGCCTATTTCGTAGGTGCTTTAAAACTCAGTTCTGCAACAACGCGGCGTCATCCAGGCAACCAAACGGCTCGCTCCACATTCCAGCCCATGCAAAAAAAGACCTTTGCTGTCTACCAAACGCGCTCCAGTTGACCCCACAGATCAGTGCCCCATAGCTCGCGGCGACGAAATATCTGGAAGATTCCGGAACCACGCGGGCCCGCACTGACCTGGACCCACCATCGTCCCTCGTACCGAATTCCCAACTCCTCCACCCGGCGGTGACGTCCTGCCCAACCGCCAGACGAACCCGCAGCCGTCGGGAAGTTGGGGCCCACAGCTCAGAGACACATCGCGCCAGCCTAGAATCTTCCAGAACCTTCACCGCGCCGCTTATATACGCTCCTCGTCCAAATCCGCGAAATATCACACTACAGGAAAAACACACGAAAACAAGCAAAAGGCCGGCTCCTCTCGCTCTCGGCGCTCGATCAGCTCCTGCTCCGCGCCTCCGCTCCCATGGATCCGGCAAACGACGCGCGCCGCGCGGAGGCCAGGGCGGCCGGCATCCTGCGGCTGCTCATGGGGATGGCGGCGGGGGCGGGGGCAATGCCGGGGGTGATGCTGGTGCAGCACGTCGTCGTCGGCGGCGACGGCACCGGCGACCTCTTCTCCGGCGGGGTCGGCGGCGGCGTCCCGCCGGCGTCCAAGGCGGCCATCGCCGCGCTGAGGGAGGTCAGGGCGGAGGGCGACTGCGCGATCTGCCTGGACGCGTTCGACGCCGGCAAGGAGATGCCGTGCGGGCACCGCTTCCACGGGGAGTGCCTGGACCGGTGGCTCGGCGTGCACGGCAGCTGCCCCGTCTGCCGCAGCGAGCTCCCCAAGCCGGATCCGGCGGCGGAGGAGCAGCAGAACGGTGAGCGCGGCGCCGAGAGGCAGGGACCCCCGGGCGCGGTGCTGCTGAGCTTCCTGGTGATGGGAGGACCGCAGCAGGCGGAGGAGGAGCAGATGGAGGTGGAGGAGCCGTGGAACATCAGGGTCGAGGACGTAGATTAGGCTTCGAATTGGGTTCAATTGGTTCAGTCCGGCGGCGGCTGCTTCGCTTGTTTCTTCGTCATCTTCGTTGTACATACCGACCAAGAGGAGAATTGGGGCTAACTGTGAATATTCTTTTAGATTAGATGTTGAAGATCATGTAATGTCAATGGAACGCGCTTTTTTTCAGAGAAAGCTCCGACTCCATGTCTTGTTTCTATTTGAAAATCAGAATTGATCTGTGCTGCGGTTGCTTCAGGGACGAACGACACCTGCATCTTCGGCTTGATTGGTGCTGTGCTTGCTGGCGCTGATCGAGGGCGGATCCAACAGGGTGGAAGGTGGGGCTAGGACCACCCTAAGAATTTGGCTCAATATCCCTAGCTCTACAATGCAAAATTATAAACCAATTAGTCAGATTGTAGCAACTACATAGAATCAATTAGAATCAATTAGTTTGATCTCCAATGAATCAATGTTCAAGTTTTGCAACGCAATAAGGATAAGCTAATAATATTTCCAAATTCAGAGAAGTAAAGAGCTAGACCTGATTAGCATAATCGTCAATTAAATACTTACTCTCTGCCGGATCGCTCGCCGCTTGCTGCTGATCTGCAGCGCTGCCTGCTCGGTCGCCGCTTGCTGCTGTCGCTGATTCACGTAGCTCCGTATTGGTTTGATCAAAAGTACTGTACGAGGCTAGGGCAGGTTTGGGGATTTGTTGCCTTTTGCTTCCTGGCCTGCGCGGCTGCGCCTAGTGATGTGATTTTCTTTCTTTTTTCTCGAACATATACTACTACCTCAGCATGAAGAGGACGGGGGATGTTGTCATGTAATATTAGTATATTACTATATGCATATTTTAGAAACTTTATATGTAATCACTAAATTCTATGCTGCTCGTGACACCTTATATAAATAAATTTCGATTGTTCTTATAGAAAATTTTATACCCATTCAATTGTATATTATTTTTGTGGTATTGAAAAAAAACCTGTGTCTAATTGCCCCACCCTAGCGCAAAATCCTAGATTCGCCACTGGATCGAGTACATATCAGCGAGAAGGTGGCAAGCGTCGCGGTCCTACAAAAATAGTACCAGCACCGTTTAGCTGAAGATTCAAGGTGCAACTGCTCCATCAGAGCTGAATGCCAGCATCTTGGTATGATTGGTTCTGGCGCTCTGCTTGCTGGTGCTACGTATGTATCCGTATCGGTCACAAGGTAGTGGCAGGCTGGCAGCTATCCACGCGCTGTTTTATGTTGTTAGCAGCTAAAATTTTAAATAGCCGTCCCCTAATTACCTTCAAATTTAGCGCTAAATCTCATGTATTTTGAATTTTTCTTTTTTTTTTCTTTTCTGAAATTTGTGTTAATATGATTAGATAAAACTTGTGAGTTGAATAATTTAATACTTTTGTTTTGAATAGTTCAATAAGTTGTATCATGAATCGTTCTTTATCATAGTTTTTTTTAGTAAGATATAATTGAAAGATTTCAAAAAATTTAAAAATCTCTAAATGGAATATCCCGCTATAGCATGTCTATATTATTTCATAGCCTCAAAAAATGTTACGGATACATAAGATAGCTGGCTATTTTAAACTATCTTAGTAACTTCTGAGCATCCTTGTATGGAGGATCAAAGACACAGCTTCTGCAGCGAAGCTGGAGGTTTCAGGCCAGTGTCACTTGTCTATTGACAGAAGAGACTGGTGTGTAGTTAAATTTGAACCCACCCGAATATACTTCAATTCTTGCAGTATACAACATTTTTGGGTTATTTCTTGTTTAGGTCTGCAAACCTGAATACTCTTTGGTTAGCACAATTTCCGACACGCATGAATAGAAAAGAGTAGGATTTTTTTTTGAAACGCAAACAAAAAGCTTTGCCTCATCCATTAATTAAGCAGAAAGTGTCATGTTTTTATTAAAAAATTGGACAAAAATCTACAAAGACAGGGTCAAGCCCACACCCACTCACACGTCACCGCGAAGGGCACACCGAGCCACCCTGTTTACCCCAGAAGCTACACAAAATCCATTAAAGCCCTAGTCGTTCGAGGGTTTAGTTTTAGCCATACAATTCACCAGAGCTTCGGTCCTTCTAGGATTTAGTTTCAACCACACATGTGTATGTAATATTTCGCACAACAATCACAGCATGCTAAACCCCAGCACAAATAAACATTCCCCTCTTTGCATGCACAGTAAAATCTGACAGTTTCATCAATCGACAACACGAAGGAATCTACCGTGATTGGAGATTAGAGTAACAGATCTAAGCTAATCGAGACCGTGAACACCAAGAACTGGACAAGAACAGCAAGCAATAGCGACGAACACCTTGCAAACATCTATCATATCCTAATGAAAACCCTAGCAATCTAATCAGTATGTCGTCGCAAATGGCCGAGCATGGCCTGTTCTCGCACAACGAGTAAGAAGGTAAGAAGAAGAGGTCGTTACCGCCATTGTTCCGGTCGAGGACGAGGTCAAGTTCGAGGCCGAACTCGAGATGCCGATGAAGACTGCGGAGCAGGTTGCGGCCTATGTTGAGGTGCTGCTCACCGACGTCTCCCCCTTGCGACGGTGCAGCGGATTGGTCGGCGGGAGGGGAACCACCTAGTGATGTGACAGTTTGAGGTGGGTGAGAGTGAGGTCGCGAGTGAGACGAAAGAGAGGGGAACGGTGAGGCTAATTATGGCACGTGTTCCCGAAGGAACGCGACGTTTTCATCCCTTTCCGCACGCGTGCAACCTTCTAGCCACAACGGGCCTAGCTCCATAGAAACTACCATTCCATACGTTCCTCCAAAGCCTGTTCCGGAAGTGCTTTAAAACCCAGTTCCTGCAACAACGTGGCGGCCTGCAGACAACCAAATGGCTCGCTCCACGTCCTAGCCCCAGGGCCGGTCCTGATATTTTAGGGACCCGGAGCGAAAGTAAATAAATGGGCCCCATAAGCATTAAAATAGATTTTTAGATTTATCGTACCCTTACCAATAAGATGTTAAAATGCATACAAAGGCAATTGTGGTATCAAACAAAATATTTATATTATCTTAAATTTTGTTACATCATTTTTAGATGCAACTTTGATGTTGAGTATGCCAATATTAGTCTTACTGATTATCACGTCGGCTATGCCTAGAAGTATGTCGCGACGGTAGCCATGGCCATGGCGTGATCTCCTCTCCGTGACACAACACACACTAGATGGACATTTAGAGTCTTAACTAGCCATGACCCTGAAGTTCCCCGTTTGCATCAAGCGCGTGATAGAAAAGAAAATGAACCTGCATATGCGGAGTTTCGACCATGCCTATTTAATTCTGTATGTGACTTTTGCTTCTAGTGGGAGGCAAATACTCAGTTTTCACGTGATAGAGGCCACAGACCCACTTAATTCATAGCTAACTGAATTTACAAAAGGGCCCTGACTAACCATACGGAAATAAGGCCCAACTAGATGAAGAAAACAAAAGCCCAGATTCCGACACCGCGTGTCTCTTCGTCCTCGCCTCCAGAATCATACGAGAGAGAAGAGCTCGAACTGCTCTAATGGCGCCGGCGCAACCAGTTAACTTCCGGCGCCTCTGCGTATGCCTAAGCTAGTCCAGATTTGAGGGCCCCTTGGCTTCGAGGGCCCAGGGCGGCCGCCCCTCCCGCCCCCCCCCCTAGGGCCGGCCCTGCCTAGCCCATGCAAAAAAGACCTCTGCATTCTACCAAACGCGCTCCATTTGACCCCACAGATCAGTGCCCCATAGCTCGCGGCGACGAAATATCTGGAAGAGTCCGGAACCACACTGACCTGGACCCACCATCGTCCCATCGTACCGAATTCCCAGTTCCTCCACCCGGGCGGTGACGTCTTCCCCAACCGCCAGATGGAACCCGCAGCCGTGGGGGAAGTAGGACCCACAGCTCAGAGACACAGCGCGCCAGCCTAGAATCTTCCAGAACCTTCACCGCGCCGCTTATATACGCTCCCCGTCCAAATCCGCGAAATATCATACAGAAAAAACACACGAAAACAAGCAAAAGGCCGGCTCCTCTCGCTCTCGGCGCTCGATCAGCTCCTGCTCCGCTCCGCGCCCATGGATTCGGCGAACGACGCACGCCGCGCGGAGGCCAGGGCGGCCGGCATCCTGCGGCTGCTCATGGGGATGGCGGCGGGGGCGGGGGCAATGCCGGGGCGCGCGGGGTGATGCTTGGTGCGGCACGTCCTCGTCGGCGGCACCGGCGACCTCTTCTCCGGCGGGGTCGGCGGCGGCGTCCCGCCGGCGTCCAAGGCGGCCATCGCCGCGCCGAGGGAGGTCGGGCGGAGGGCGGCTGTGCCATCTGCACTCGGACGCGTTCGACGCCGGCAAGGAGATGCCGTGCGGGCACCGCTTCCACGGGGAGTGCCTGGACCGGTGGCTCGGCGTGCACGGCAGCTGCCCCGTCTGCCGCAGCGAGCTCCCCAAGCCGGATCCGGCGGAGGCGGAGGAGCAGAACGGCGACGAGGGGCAGGGGCACAGGGGCGCCGTGCTGCTGAGCTTCCTGGTGATGGGAGGGCCGCAGCAGCAGCAGGAGGAGGAGCAGATGGAGGTGGAGGAGCCGTGGAACATCAGGGTCGAAAAAGTAGATTAGGAACTAGGCGTAGGCTTCGAATTGGGTTCGATTGGTTCAAATCCGGCGGCGGCTGCTTTCCTTGTTTCTTCGTCATCTTCGTTGTACATTCGTCTGAGAGGAGAAGAGGAGAATTGGGGCTAACTGTGAATATTCTTTTAGACTAGATGTTGAAGATAATGTAATGTCAATGGAACGGGAGTGGTGTTTTGGAACATGGGAGCATATGCTCCCTATATTTTGAAATGCATGTTACATGTATTTTAAATTTCAAAAAAATTGAAATAAAAAATCCGCACGTACATCTTCACGTGCTACGCACTCACAAAGTCGTTTCATAAAAAATGAACTTATCATGTGACGTGTGTAAAAAAGACAAAATTCAGTGCTGAAAACAATGCTTTTCACAGGATAAGTTTTCTCTTTTTTACGTAGGGCACAAAAAATATTATTTTTTCGTGAAACTTGACGCATACACATATATTATGGAGATGTACATGTAGAATTTTTTGTCAAAATTTTTCCACACTTCGAAATATGTTTTGTTGTTAGAGGGAGCATACGCACCCGGGAGCCGAATTGAATTTCCGCAATGGAACGCTTTTTTTTAGAGAAAGCTCCGACTCCATGCCTTGTTGTTTCTATTTGAAAATCAGAATTGATCTGTGCTGCGGTTGCATCAGGGACGAACGACACGTGCATCTTCGGCTTGATTGGTGCTGTGCTTGCTGGCGCTGATCGAGTACATATCAGCGAGAAGGTGGCAACCGTCGCGGTCCTACAAAAATAGTATCAGCACCGTTTAGCTGAAGATTCAAGGTGCAACTGTTCCATCAGAGCTGAATGCCAGCATCTTGGTATGATTGGCTCTGCTTGCTGGTGCTACGTATGTATCAGTATCAGTCACAAGGTAGTGGCAGCTATCCACGCGCTGTTTTATGTTGTTAGCAGCTAAAATTTTAAATAGCCGGTCCCTAATTACGCTCAAATTTAGCCACTAAATCTCATGTATTTTGAATTTCTCTTTTTTTTTCTTTTCTGAATTTTTTGTTAATATGATTAGATAAAACTTGTGAGTTGAATAATTCAATACTTTTGTTTTGAATAGAGTCAATAAGTTATCATGAATCGTTTTTTTATCATAGTTTTTTCGTAAGATATGATTGAAATATTTCAAAAATTTAAAAACTGCTAAATGGAATATCCCGCTATAGCATGTCTATATCATTTCATAGCCTCAAAAAATATTACGGCTACATAAGATAGTCGGCTATTTTAAACTGTGTTAGCAACTTCTGAGCATCCTTGTATAGAGGATCAAAGATACAGCTTCTGCAGCGAAGTTGGAGGTTTCAGGCCCGTGTCACTTGTCTCTTGACACTGGTGGACAGTTAAATTTGAACACACCCGAATATACTCCAACTCTTGCGGTATACAACATTTTTGGGTTATTTCTTGTTGAGGTCCGCAAACTTGAATACTCTTTGGTTAGCACAATTTCCGACACGCATGAATAGAAAAGAGTAGAATTTTTTTTTGAAACGGAGGCAAAAGCTTTGCCTCATTCATTAATTAAGTAGAAAGTGTCATGTTTTTATTAGAAAACCGGACAAAAATCTACAAAGATAGGGTCAAGCCCACACCTGCCCACACGTCACCGCGAAGGGCACACCGAGCCACCCTATTTACCCACAGAAGCTACACAAAATCCACTAAAGCCCTAGTCGTTCGAGGGTTTAGTGTTAGCCATAAAATTCACCGGAGCTTCGGTCCTTCTAGGGTTTTGTTTCAACCACACATGTGTATGTACACCTGGCCATGGGCAGCCCGGCCCGAAGCTCGGCCCGAAAAACTTGGGCCTGGGCCGAGAAATGTTGGCCCGACTGCCGGGTTGGGCCTGGGTAGCCCGAAAACACAGTTTAACACTACGGCCCGGCCCGCGGCCCAACGGCCCGACGGGCTTGGTGGGTATTTGGTTGGGCCGGATTTTTTAGCGTCGGGCTTTCTTCGGCCCGGCCGGCCCGACACATCCCATGTATATGTGTATGTAATATTTCAAATAATAATCACAGCATGCTAAACCCCAGCACAAAAAAACATTTCCCTCTTTGCATGCACCGTAAAATCTGACAGTTTCATCAATCCACAGTCCGATGTACGAAGGAATTGCTCTAGCACGCTTTCTTCCTTGCGCGGGCCCACCCATGTGCAGCGTCTTCTTCATTTATTTCCGGCGATTACCTCAGATCTTTAGCATGGTAAAGCCAGGAACAACCAATTTGCATGCTGTGACTTTGCACGGCGTTGCTCCCTGTATGCATACGCTGGTCAGCTGCTGCCCTCCTTCTAGTTAGCTTCTGCACGTATTACATATAACTCCAATTGCTATTTTGTGACGTATAGGCTACACGTTGTAATTATTTGAGTCTTTTGTAAAAATAGTTTACAATTTTTGTTGTAATTTTATCTGTAGCAATTTAATTGTTGGTTTACCACTTTTGCTTTGCATTGTTTGCAAACATATTTTTATTGTAATCATTTGTGACTTTTGTTATAAATGTTATGATTTTTAAATTCAATATGTAGAAAATTATGTTTGCAAACATATTACGTTCTGAGTTACAAGTTACACAAATTTGTCTTGGTTTGTCTAGCTCGATCGCTAGCTTCGTCGCGCCACACCACGCCAGAGATGTTGTATACGTATGTTAATTTTGTAACAATTGCATTTAAAGTTTATAGGAAAAGCACGTCAAAGATATTGCAATCTTTAACTCGCCGTTTGCCACAACTTTGTGGTTTTTGTTGTGATCATATACATTTTGTGGTAAAATAGTTGATAATTTTTGTTGTATGTAGCAACTTTTTTATTTCTTAGCCAAGTTTTCATACTAAGACATTTTTGTTGTTGTAATAGTTTTTGAGTTTTTGTTGTAATTTGCTGACGAATTTTGTTGTAATCCAACTTGTAGAAAAAATAGTTGTGATTTAACCACTTTTATAACATTACTTTTAAATATTTTGTTGTGAACATTTTGTTGTAATAGTATATATATTTTTGTAAGCGGAGTGAGAGATTTTGTTGTAATACTCTGTATGACTTGGATGTGTCGTAGTGTTGAATTTTTGTTGTAAATATTGAGAAGATCGGTTTAATGGGAAAAGGTAAGGACCACTGGTTGAGTTTCCAAAAGCTAGGAGGCTAAACACAAAACTCGTATTATGATTGATTCTAGACGTTAGATCGCAATCGGATAACGCGGAGGACAATCCATTTTTGGCTAAATTTGTTGCAAATCATTCTACAACAAAGAGAATGTTGTTTAAATACTTACTTTTGTAGCATTTTCTTTTTTAAATATGATTTTTTTGTAATATTATATTTTTGTTGTAAATTAATCTGCAGGAGGAATTGCTACTTAACATTTTTTTAGCACGAAGTTTCTTTCTTGAACCATCGTTATGTTGTAACGACATTAATTTTGTTGTACACTTGCAAAATAGTGTAAGGTGGAGCTACGAAATTAGTGTTAGTACATCAACCTAACACTGAAAAGTCATGTCACACAAAGACTAGCATCCGCGCAGCGCGCCTAGAGTGGGCTCCATCCACGTGAAATTGTCCAAAGCAGCTCGGGCACAGAGCTTGGTCTCCACCCATGCATGCACTAGTTTTTTTTGGATCGATTGTACGTGAAAGCGACGTTAGCTAAGGCTGCGCATCCAACGAACGTGGTGTCCCATCCGACGGTTTGCGTGTACCGAGTTTCTGCCAAAAATTAGTCGACCGACGCGTATCAAGACCGTAAACACCAAGAACTAGACAAAAACCGCAAGCAGTGGCAACGAACACTTTGCAAATATCTATGCGAACCCTATCCTAATGAAAACCGTAGCAGATCTAATCTGCATGTCGTCGTAAATGCCCGAGCATGACTTATTCTGGCACAACGAGTAAGAAGGTGAGAAGAAGAGGTCGTTACCGCCATTGTTCCGGTCGAGGACGAGGTCAAGTTCGCGGCGGAACTCGAGATGCCGATGAAGATTGCGGAGTAGGTTGCTGCCGATGTTGAGGTGCTGCTCGCCGACGTCTCCTCCTCCGGTACCGGTGCTCCTCCTTGCGACGGTGCGGATTGGTCGGCGGGAGAGGAACCGCCTTGAGGTGGGTGAGAGTGAGATCGCGAGTGAGATGAAGGAGAGAGGAGCGATGAGGCTAATTATGGCACGTGTTCTCGAAGGGACGCGACGTTTTCCCCTTCCCCACGCATGCAAGCTTCTAGTCACAACGGCCCTAGCTCCAGAGAAACTGCTATTCCAGGCGTTCCTTCAAAGCCTGTTCCGGAAGTGCTTTAAAACCCGGTTCCTGCAACAACGCGGCGGCCTGCACGCAACCAAACGACTCGCTCCACGTCCCAGCCCATGCAAAAAAGACCTCTGCAATCTACCAAACGCGCTCCAGTTGACCCCACAGATCAGTGCCCCATAGCTTGCGGCGACGAAATATCTGGAAGATTCCGGAACCACGCGCGCCCGCACTGACCTGGACCCACCATTGTCCCATCTAGGAAGAGCACTAAGCTCCCAGGGTTCCCAGCGCCTGTGGACGTCTCGACGGTCGCTATCGTGGGTCCCGGTTGGGAATTTGGCGCTGTGCTTTTTTTCTACCGTATGTTGGAATTTTTAGTCGGTGCGACGTTTCTATTCATGATGGCACCGCTTTGACTGGATGTCTCTGTCTAGAACTCCTACCAGAACCATTCTCTTCGATTGGATAACATCCATCCCCAAAATCTTCTCGATCTCCACCGCCTCGCTTATGCCGATCTGCTCCGTCCTCCAGCTGACGACGCCGTGGAACGCCAAGTACCCCGTGTCCCCCCACCGCCGCTGGCGCCGCTGCAATCGACTTCCCACCATCGCTCGGAGCTTGAGGGAGAGGTTATGATGCCAATTTCTTCGTCTCCACCACCGCACACGCAGCTGCTTGCAGGTATAGGTCTAATTTTCTTTCCATGCTTTTGCTCTTCTCCCCCTCCCGTTCTCTCATGATTTTCCCACATTCTCTTAAAGATGGCGTCCTCGGCGACCAATGGAGGATTGGGGGAGGACGTGAAGGACTGGAGGAGCACCCTGCCTCTCCTCCTCCTATTCGGTGACCGGCGACGCGTCCAGGAGCTCCATGAGAAACTCGGCGGTGTCTCCGAGACCACCCACGATTCCTTGATAGTTGCCCTGCCTCCCCTCCACTTTGGCTGACCCGGGCCACAAGCTCTAGGGCCAAGGCATCTGCCACACGCTGCGTGTATTCCCTCTAGGGGTCGCGGCCGGCCGCCGGCGAGGCTGTCGTGGGTCAGTCGAGGTCACCGCTACAGGGTGTCATCGTCGTTCCCACCCTGGGGCTTCCTGCTATTGTTGTCCGGGCTGGTTCTGGAGGGCACCATGGTGAGTCACGCACCGCCACATCGGACTTCCTGCTCCTCAGCCCAGTGCTGGTCCCAGGCACACCCACCATCGAGATTGTGGTTTACTCGCGAGCTTAGCCGTTCTGAAATTCCGAACCTCCGTTGTGCTCGGCTGCTAACGGGGACCTCTGTCAAAGTTACCTCCAAGTATCCCGCCTCCTACATAATGTACGTGCAGCTTTGCTATGCCGACAACAGTCGGTAGCATGGCCGGTTCATGAGTCGCACTGTCATCTTCCTCTAGTGTGGTACTGCCTATAGGATGGCCTGCGGGATCTGCTGCCCTATCTCTAACGGTCTCCTTTTTGGTCTAGGAAGGAAAGGACTAACTATGATGCTATGTTCTTGTGCAGGTTGATTTCAACAAATTACCATTCAGATAGAATTCTCAATTGTAGCCTCATCAGGATTGACATAAGAGTGACAGCATGCAGTTCCATCGCCGGGTGAGTTGTTCTACCTTTTCTTTAGGTTGGATGAGGTTTAGTTACTATTTGGTTGCCGCAATATCTCATTTTGTATCTTTTGATGCTAAAGCTTGCGATAATTATCTATTACCAGGATTGGTTCTACCTTCAGCCTTTCTTAATAAATAGTTAATGAAGCTTCATTTTGAGCGTCCAATGGTCAACCAAAGTGAACTAGCTAGATAAATTTCAAAGCATTTTAGTTGACTACATTTGCTTTGAAATTTCAAGGCTAGGAAATTCTCTCGACATGTCTTTAAGTTGACTACATTTGCTTCGAAGTTAAATGGCTAGCAAATGTGCTCCCTACATGATCATTGTATCTTTTTTTTTTTTGCCTTTCTAGCTGCACTGTGGATTTGTATCCCTAAGTACAGTTGTTACGGAACATGTAAGCTCCTGAATTGTATTGAGACGCTGTTAGGTTTGGTCATTCCCCGGCTTGCTTCTGTGGTGTGGCCTCTCACTTAATAATTCACATGAAAACACTTCTTTTTCCTAGGATCCATTGCCCTGAATAACTAAATAAGTTAAGCAGCTAGATACTGAAAAAGATGATATATTTTTTCAATGCACATTTTCTAGTGCTTTAATGGATTCCTGTTAGATCGGTACGTTTTTGGTATATAGCAGATTGGTTGTATTAATACTCTCCCTGGGAAGTGAAGCTTACAAAATATACATAATTCTTCCCCATGTTAACTTGATGTTCAGTACATTACTATCATATTAGGCTCCTGAAATTTTCCACTTCCTGTAGTCATTGCTATTGTTATTTCGCCTGAAATTGACATTTCTATCAAAAGTTCTGCGTCAGTCCTTAGAAAATGTGTCATAGTTTACTTGATAGTGGGGCAACTCAATACACCGTTTAACTAAAAAAACCATTAGCACATGCTATGGGAGTGTATTTTACATTAGCGACCAATTTACTGTATTTGAATATACAAATTGACTGCTAAGCAGTCATTGTTCTAGCAAATTAGTGGTTCTTTTCTGTATTTTGTTTATATTATTCCTATTTTGGCATCTCATTTCAATGCTTAGTGCGTAGAACTATACTTTTGATCACATTTTTACTTGATGGTTTGGATTTACAATGAGATCAAAATATATATGTTAAACATATTATCTCGGGTTTTCTTTTACTTTGCTGCCTGATGGTACACATGAAGGTCCGTTGTCTTTGTGTTCCTGTCCTTGCCTTTCTTAGTTTGCTTCTTCATTATTTTGTACTCAAATCCAGCTTAACAATGGCACCTAGGCCAACTACTTGTGCAGATCAAGGAGCAGAGTAAGTCACCTGGACTTATGTTAAGGCAGAGCAGTACCAACTTGATGTGATATTAAAGTTGTTGTGCCTCTACAGCAAGCACTTTTACAAGTTCTGGCATCATAAGCTTTCTGCAACCGTTGTTTCTGTGCAGCTATCGCCAAGCTAATCTGTATACACCTATTTATGTTTATTGTGTTAAATATTTACTGCAAATGTCCAGTCGCACAACAGCATATTGGACTTTATTCTGAAAGAAGACATAAGAATCAGTTGACATAACAATGACTGAAATACGAGAAATGGCAATCCTGTTGTCACCAGTGGTATGTATTGCTACCACATGAACAAGATAGTGATGTTGTTGATGTCCTGTCAAATATGTAGAGATTTTAAAAACACACCAAGACATCAATCACATTTCACCGTATAGCTGAAAGAAAAGAATTAAGGCAGAATTTTAGATAATACATGAAATATCACAGTTTTCAGTTATAATAGCACATTGACACCAGAAATCAAAATTCCTCTGGAGAAAATAAAATATTTTCAAAGAAAGCTTCGCGTGGAGGTGCTGTGTAACACGGTCATCTAATGAGCTTATTTCTTATGATCATGTTGTGTCAGTGTTTAATGTATTTGTTTGCAGTGATATGAACAGCGTTGTTTCTTCCTCCCGTGTTCTTATGTTGAGGTATTATGTTCATTGACAGTCTGTTGTTACCATTGGTTCATCTTAGATTGGTTTTCGGTTATTAACTTTTGCTTCTTTATCTATCCATTGCTTGCCAGATCGTCTGCTCCTGTGCCTATTCATGTGCATTTGGTGCATGTTTTATTATGGGCTTAATCTCTGTTGTTTTCCTTTTGTGGCATCCTCTTCATTTCTACAATCAAGAGTACTCCTGTCTTGCCAGTTGCGAGAGCTGCTCTGTGAAGCCAAAGCTCATTCAAAAGCAGTGTGCTGCTCTCCATCTCTTAGATATCTCTCTATGTGTGGTGAATTGCTCTATTCTTTGCCAAATTCTTAGGTCTACTTGCAGGAGGACGGTTCGCTGATTGTCGAGTGTCTTTGTTCTGGAATTGATGAATTCGCTGAAACTGCATCGTTATCGTTTGTTCATCCATGCCTTTGCTTTTTTGGATTACGGATATTTTCCAGCCTTCTTCGTTTCAGCTGAGACATCTTTTTATGGTAGTTTTGTTACATCTAGCTGATGGTCGTATAGTATTTTTGGTTGCTTCATCGGATGTTGCATCTTTGTTGATCCCCAGTGGGCTTAGAACCGACTCAATGTTAACAATAAATGTGGAAATTGAAGATTGGACACTTGACCTGCAATTACAGAAATATAACTATGCATGACAACCTGAGGTGGCTGTCTACCAAAATCTCTGTTTTCTCATGGCAGTTGTATGTTGCTATGTCAAGAGTAACATCTAGGGAAGGTTTAAAGATACTTTCTCCGTCCCTAAGAAGTTGCTCAAGTTTGTCTAGATACAGAGGTATATACATATTTTAGTTATAGATACATCACAACTTTTTTAAGATGAAGGAAGTACTTGAAACTGATGAAAATGGTTTATTCACTATTCCAGAGTAGGAATGAACAGTAGGTTGATAACCTATAGCAGCACTGCTCATCTACAACTGATTGGATCATTACAGGGCTATTTCTGAACACATGACTATAACTTCAGATATATTACCATTCTACATTTGTTTGTTGTAGGTGCTTCTTCGGTATATAAATTGTGTTGGTTTTCTCTCCGTGCAGTATTTAATCTGAGACGAATAGGACTGATGTTCTGCATCCATGTTCTACAATGTAATGAATGGAAACAGTTTCACCAATTTTGTCTATTGGGTTTCTGTTGTGGTCATGTGTGCACTTCATGTATCATGGGGTACGTTTACTCCATCTGTTTGTAGCCTTCTGAGGTATGGTCATGGGTATTTCATCGGCTATATTTGCTCCTTCAGGTTTTAGCCTTCTTAGATGAGAACTATTGTACTAATCTGTACAACTACGTTTTTGGCTTGGCGCGGCATTCTTCCATTGGACATGCGTTCGTTTGCGCTTGCCTGTCGGTAGTGGGGAGCGTGGAGTTCATCTGCGGGTGAGTCGTGGGTACATGCAGCTGTTTTTTTCTTTTGTCTGTGTGTCGTTGCAATGTGCTGTGCTGTGCACGGTCGTTTATGTTTTTAGCGGGGTACGTTCGATCCGGTCTTTGTTTTTGGCTTATTGCTGCTGCGGTGGTGCTCTTTGGGTCTCTCTGGTATTCCTCTTCATTGCTGGCCGTGCTGCGGTAGTGGGTGTGGTGCTTGGGGTCTGCCGCTGTGGCCGCCTTCCTTCTTTGACCGGTTTCTTCCTCGCCCTGGTTTGTCCCCTTTACTGTTTGTTCTGCATTTTGTTCAGTCGAGTTGTGGTTGTCGATCCTGTGTCCCGGTTTGCCGTTGTGGCGTGTCTACTTTGGATCTATGGTGGGCGTGGTTCTGGCTGCCGCATGGGCTTTAGTCGTGAGAGATTATTGCAAACTTTTGTGGAATCATTGATTTGGGGGTGTTTGGGATTTTATTTTTAGATTTATTCAACCGCTGGCTCGGTGTGTGTTTTAGGATAAGATGCGGGGACAAGATGCTGGTGCTTCATTGCTGCGCTTGAGTGTGGAGGCCGTGATTCGGTTTGCGTCGGTTGTAGTTTGGGTGCCTCATTGTGGAGTTAGGTGATTGATGTGTTTGGTGTTTCAGTTTTCCTGTGTGTGGTTTAACTGCAGAATTAGTGTTTAGGTTTTTGCCCTTGGTCAGTCTAGGCTGGAGGGCATAGGAACGGGAGATTGATGAATCTGTAAGACGTGGTTCCTTTTATATATGTTTTCATCTTTTATGTTTTGTAGGTTAGTCTGAACCCGCTGAACCCTGGCGATGACTAAGAACCAGAGATCCACGATGACCACACTGAAGTTGAGTACCCAGGAGAGAAAATGGATGAAGGGTCCATGCCGACAAATCCATGAATGGCCATCTAGATCTGGATTCTACCTCGCCCCACTCTACAACAAGTAAGCCTTTTCTCGGTTGATTTAGCACTTGCCCCACTTGTGATTTATTTCGTACAAAATAATTTTGGAGCTAATACAGGCCTTGCGGTGCCCCTTCTCGCGTAAAACACTACTGATCAGTTGCTCCCAACATAGAAGAAGCGACTAGCATTAGCGCTGCATCGTAATAAGGAGCTCGGAGTCGACCGCCTCATCCATGAGACACCTGCTAAACAAAGGTTACATTGTATCGCTGCTACGAATGCCTGGACGCTGCAGCAACATGTCCAGTTTATAGTACCCTTCTATACATGCTCTCTGCATTTTGCATATGTAATTAGAAAATGAGAAAACCCTCCACACATGTTCAAGCAGCCAGCAGCTCCGTAATGTATGCATATGTAATGAAATCAATCTCCTAGATGTTGATGTGTTGCTTATTCAAGTTCATAGAGGAAAAATTCCACAACACACAGTGCCTCAAAATAAGCCTGAGTAAAATAACGAGTTTGTCTATACGCGGGAAAAGAACGCTAATATTGGAGGCTGGTGCAGCAGAGCGCACCGGGTCCATCTAGTCGTACCGAATTCCCAATTCCTCCACCCGGGCGGTGACGTCCTGCCCAACCGCCAGACGGAACCCGCAGCCGTCGGGAAGTTGGGGCCCACAGCTCAGAGACACATCGCGCCAGCCTAGAATCTTCCAGAACCTTTGCGGCGCCGCTGGCCCTGCGTCCTCTTATATACGCTCCCCGTCCAAATCCGCCAAATATCATACAGGAAAAACAAGCAAAAGTCGGCTCCTCTCCTCCATCTCGCTCGGCCCTCGATCAGCTCCTGCTCCGCGCCCATGGATTCGGCGAACGACGCGCGCCGCGCGGAGGCCAGGGCGGCCGGCATCCTGCGGCTGCTCATGGGGATGGCGGCGGGGGCGGGGGCAATGCCGGGGGCGCGCGGGGTGATGCTGGTGCAGCACGTCCTCGTCGGCGGCGACGGCACCGGCGACCTCTTCTCCGGCGGTGTCGGCGGCGGCGTCCCGCCGGCGTCCAAGGCGGCCATCGCCGCGCTGAGGGAGGTCAGGGCGGAGGGCGACTGCGCGATCTGCCTGGACGCGTTCGACGCCGGCAAGGAGATGCCGTGCGGGCACCGCTTCCACGGGGAGTGCCTCGACCGGTGGCTCGGCGTGCACGGCAGCTGCCCCGTCTGCCGCTGCGAGCTCCCCAAGCCGGATCCCGCGGCGGCGGAGGAGGAGCAGCAGCAGCAGAATGGTGACGGCGGTGGCGAGGGGCAGGGGCACAGGGGCGCCGTGCTGCTGAGCTTCCTGGTGATGGGAGGACCGCAGCAGCAGCAGCAGGAGGAGGAGCAGATGGAGGTGGAGGAGCCGTGGAACATCAGGGTCGAGGACGTAGATTAGGAAGTAGGATCGAGTTAGGCTTCGAATTGGGTTCGATTGGTTCAAATCCGGCGGCGGCTGCTTTGCTTGTTTCTTCGTCATCTTCGTTTGTACATACCGACCGAGAGGAGGAGAGGAGAATTGGGGCTAACTGTGAATAATCTTTTAGATTAGATGTTGAAGATGATGTAATGTCAATGGAACGCGCTTTTTTTCAGAGAAAGCTCCGACTCCATGTCTTGTTGTTTCTATTTGAAAATCAGAATTGATCTGTGCTGCGGTTGCTTCAGGGACGAACGACACGTGCATCTTCGGCTTGATTGGTGCTGTCCTTGCTGGCGCTGAGTACGTATCAGCGAGAAGGTGGCAAGGCAAGCAACGCGGTCCTAAAAAAATAGTATCAGCACCGTTTAGCTGAAGATTCAAGGTGCAACTGCTCCATCAGAGCTGAATGCTAGCATCTGGGTATGATTGGCTCAGTGGCTCTGCTTGCTGGTGCTACGTATGTATCAGTATCAGTCACAAGGTAGTGGCAGCAATCCACGCGCTGTTTTATGTTGTTAGCAGCTAAAGTTTTAAATAGCCGGCTCCTAATTACCCTCAATTTTTCTTTTTTTCTTTTCTTTTCTGAAATTTGTGTTAATACTTTTGTTTTGAATAGTTCAATAAAAATCATGAATCGTTTTTTATCATAGTTTTTTTAGTAAGATATGATTGAAATATTTAAAAAATAATAAAAATCGCTAAATGGAATAGCCCGCAATAGGCCGTCTATATCAGTTCATAGCCACAAAAAATGTTACGGCTAAATAAAATAGCTTGCTATTTTAAACTGTGTTAGCAACTTTCTGAGCATCCTTGTATGGAGGATCAAGACACAGCGGCGAAGCTGGAGGTTTCAGGCCAGTGTCACTTGTCTCTTGACACAAGAGACTGGTGGGGCAGTTAAATTTTTTGAATGTTAGCAGGATTGATTAGGTAGAAAATTTTGTTACAAAGAGAACCGGGTGGAAAAACGAAGTCAATGCCCAAGTCACCCAAAAAGAAAAACAAAAACAGATACATCGGGGCTTTCAACCTGGTGAAAGGACATAGATGTTGTCTAGAGGGGGGACGGATGAATAGGCGATTTAAAACTTTTACGAGATGGGTTTAACAAATGCGGAATAAAACTAGCGTTTACTTTATCAAGCCCAAAGCATATATACTATGGTTCATCTATGTGCACCAACAACTTATTCTAAGCAGAGGTTCACCTATGTGCACCAACAACTTATGCTAAGCAAGACAAGCAACTTATGTGATAGCAAGATATATATAACTTCAAGCACGATAGCTATCACAAGGTAAAGTGCATAAGTAAAGAGCTCGGGTATAGAGATAACCGAGGCACGCGGGAGACGATGATTTATCCCGGAGTTCACACTCTTGCGAGTGCTAATCTCCGGTGGAGAGGTGCGGTGGCTTAGTGCTCCCGAACGCCACAAGAGGCTCACCTTGAGGTGTGGTTGCTCGATGCACACCAACGCCACAAAGGCCTCACCCCAAGATGCGGTACTCACACCACACACCGAGCGCCACGAAGGCGCCTCACCTAAATCTCCGGTGACCCTCGCCACAAAGGCCTAGGTCACGGTTCCACTAAGGGATTTCCTTCGAGGCGGAAACCGGGCCTTACACAAAGCTTGGGGCACACATCCACAACTTAACTGGAGGCTCCCAAGAAATCGCCACAAAGGCCTCAAATCCGTCTAGGGTTCCAAGAACCCAAGAGAAACAACTTTCTTGCTTTCACTTCCACGAATCATCGTGGAGAACTCAAACCGATGCACCAAATGCAATGGCAAGAACACCACAAAGATACTCAAGTCCTTCTCTCAAATTCCAACAAAGCTACAAAAGCTATTGGGGGAATAATAGAGGAAGAACAAATAGGAGGAGGAACACCAAATTTCTCCAAGATCTAGATCTAGTGGATTCCCCTCACAAAGAGAGGGATTTGATTGGTGAAGATGTAGATCTAGATATCCTCTATCTTTCTCTCAAATAGATGCAAGATTCATTGGAGGGAGAGGGAGATAGCAAGCTCAAAGAAGGTCAACAATGGAGGCAAAAACGAGCTCTAACGGATGGGAAACTTTGGGGAAGAAGACCCCCTTAAATAGGGCAAGATAAATCTGCCTGTTATGCGCAAAACTCGTCAAAACTGGAACTTCCGGTCATTTGGGGCGGAACTTCCGCCCCCCGGAAGTTCCGGCCAACTTCCGGGTGAAGTAGGGCGCCCCCGGAATGCTCCCGGTATGTTTTCTGCGTGCATAATCGTCATTTTCCGGAAGTTCACCGGAAGTAGGGCGGACCGGAACTTCCGGCCAACTTCCGCCAAAAAAAAACTGCTTCACGAAAACTTCAATAACTTTTGCATCCGGACTCCGATTTCGATGATCTTGGGCTCGTTGAAATCACAACAACGAGCTCTACAACAATATGCATAGAAACATCATAGTCCAGCAAAGGAGGATAGAATCAAATGAATAAAGGTTTTACCTATCTATAAAAGGCAAACCGGTAAAACCTCCAATATGGAAAATGCAACAACTTGAGATAGGAGACTTGGATTTAGGTGAAACCAACTTTGTTGTAAAGAGGATGACAAGAGCTACCATACAAAGAGTGAAAATCTTAAGAACAAGTGGGGTAGGTTTTTCTATGTATTTTAGAGTAAAACCTCTCAATACGAGAAACCGAGAAAAACTCCAATATCGAAAACGCAACAAGTGATTCATGCGGAGTCCGTTTTCGATGAACTAGAGCTTGTCATGAGAATAAGCACAAGCTCTAATCACCACATGGATAAGATCCAAATAACAACCAAGAAATATGATGCAAGGATGCAAAGGTTTGAGCTCTCTCCGAACGATACGATCGAGTTACTCACTCGAGAGCCCTCTTGATAGTACGGCAACTAAACTATAAACCGGTCTCCAACTACACCATGAGACCGGTAAGAAAGAAACCCTATCAAGAGCAAACCTTAAACTTGCGCATTCCACTTGAGCTCGATGATGACGATCTTGACCGCAACAAGATGGAACGCCTTTCTTGATTGAGCTTGCTTGACGAAGTCTTGTGGATTGCTCCCCCATAATCCACCATGGGAGAGCTTCTTCTTTGGCGCATCTTCACATATCCATGATCACCATATGGATGGCAAGAGTCAAGCAAAGGATCTCTTCGAGATGGCTCATCTTGAACTTGCACTTCATTTCTTCATGTTGATGTCTTGACGTAACTTGAGGGCTCACTTCATCTTCATCTTCAAGACATACTTGACACTTGATATCCTTCATCAATTTCTTCTTATTGCAACCTTGAAGACAACATATGGTTCAAGCATTGCCTATGGACAACACCTACAAATATAACTCAATGCAAACATTAGTCCATAGGGATTGTCATTAATTACCAAAACCACACATGGGGGCTCCATGCACTTTCAATCTCCCCCATTTTGGTAATTGATGACAATCTCTTTGAGAGGGTTTATATAAGGAATTTAAGTAACAAACAAGTTGAATATATATAGCAAACTCCCCCATAATATATGCATGTGTGAATGATCTTGACTTTCATTGCATATATTGGCATTCAAAGCCTAGTGGAGTTTCCTCTAAATATTCAACTATGCAAAGCAACAAGATGCAATGCAATAAAGGCACATGCTTAAGCACAAAGCAAAGACATAACCAAATTCCCTTAAACCCTCCAAACTTCTCCCCCATTGGCACCAATTGCCGAAATGGGTGAAAAATTTAGAAGGCCAATATAGTGAGAGTTCCTCCATAGCGTGTGCATTTCTCATAATTTGAGTGGAATCAAATGCACATATCCAATAACGAATATTCGGAAGGAATCACACCATAGATAGGTGATGCGCGTGGATGTACACGTCCGTTGGGAACCCCAAGAGGAAGGTATGATGCGCACAGTGGCAAGTTTCCCTCAGTAAGAAACCAAGGTTTAATCGGACCGGTAGGGAGTCAAGAAGCACGTTGAAGGTTGATGGTGGCGAAATGTGATGCGGCGCAACAACGGGGATTCCGGCGCCAACGTGGAATCTGCACAACAAAACCAAAGTACTTTGCCCCAACGAAACGGTGAGGTTGTCAATCTCACCGGCTTGCTTGTAACAAAGGATTAAACGTATCGAGTGGAAGATGTTTGCAAGAAAATAATAAAACACAAGTATTGCGATAAATTGTATGCTATGTAAAGAATAGGACCGGGGTCCACGAGTTCACTAGAGGTGTCTCTCCCATAAGATAAAAGCATGTTGGGTGAACAAATTACGGTCGGGCAATTGACAAAATAGAAAAAGGCATAACAATGCATATACATGATATGATAAATATAGTGAGATTTAATTGGGCATTACGACAAAGTACATAGACCGCCATCCAACCGCATCTATGCCTAAAAAGTCCACCTTCGGGTTATCGTCCGAACCCCATTCGGTATTAAGTTGCTAAGCAACAGGACAATTGCATTAAGTATGGTGCGTAATGTAATCAACAACTACATCCTTAGACATAGAATCAATGTTTTATCCCTAGTGGCAACAGCACATCCACAACCTTAGAACTTTCACGTCACTTGTCCCGGATTCAATGGAGGCATGAACCCACTATCGAGCATAAATACTCCCTCTTGGAGTTAAGAGTACAAACTTGGCCGAGCCTCTACTAATAACGGAGAGCATGCAAGATCATAAACAACACATAAACAATAGATTGATAATCACCATAACATAGTATTCTCTATCCATCGGATCCCGACAAACACAACATATAGTATTACGGATAGATGATCTTGATCATGTTAGGCAGCTCACAAGATCCAACAATGAAGCACAACAAGGAGAAGACGACCATCTAGCTACTGCTATGGACCCATGGTCCGGGGGTGAACTACTCACTCATCACTCCGGAGGCGATCATGGCGATGAAGAGTCCTCCGGGAGATGAATCCCCTCTCGGCGAGGGTGCGGGAGGCGATCTCCTGAATCCCCCGAGATGGGATTCGCGGCGGCGGCGTCTCCGGAAGGTTTTCCGTATCGTGGCTCTCGGTACTGGGGGTTTCGCGACGGAGGCTTTAAGTAGGCGGAAGGGTAGGTCGGGGGCCACACGAGGTGCCCGGGGGTAGGGCCGCGCGGCCGGGGCCTGGGCCGCGCCGCCCTGTCCCCTGGCTGCCTCGTGGCCCCACTTCGTTGACTCTTCGGTCTTCCGGAAGCTTCGTGCAAAAATAGGACCACGGGCGAAAGTTTCGTCCAATTCCGAGAATATTTCCTTACTAGGATTTCTGAAACCAAAAACAGCAGAAAACAGCAACTGGCTCTTCGGCATCTTGTTAATAGGTTAGTTCCATAAAATGCATAAATATGACATATAATGTGCATAAAACATGTAGGTATCATCAATAAAGTAGCATGTAACATAAGAAATTATCGATACGTTGGAGACGTATCAGCATCCCCAAGCTTAGTTCTACTCGTCCGAGCGAGTGTAAAACGATAACAAAGATAATTTCTGAAGTGACATGCCATCATAATCTTGATCATACTATTTGTAAACATATGTAATGAATGCAGCGATCAAAACAAAGGTAATGACATGAGTAAACAAGTGAATCATATGACAAAGACTTTTCATGAATAGTACTTCAAGACAAGCATCAATAAGTCTTGCATAAGAGTTAACTCATAAAGCAATAAATCAAAGTAAAGGTGTTGAAGCAACACATAGGAAGATTAAGTTTCAGCGGTTGCTTTCAACTTATAACATGTATATCTCATGGATATTGTCAACATAAAGTAATATAACAAGTGCAATATGCAAGTATGTAGGAATCAATGCACAGTTCACACAAGTGTTTGCTTCTTAAGGTGGAAGGAGATAGGTAAACTGACTCAACAAATAAAGTAAAAGAAAGGTCCTTCAAAGAGGAAAGCATCGATTGCTGTATTTGTGCTAGAGCTTTTATTTTGAAAACATGAAACAATTTTGTCAACGGTAGTAATAAAGCATATGAGTTATGTAAATTATATCTTACAAGTTGCAAGCCTCATGCATAGTATAATAATAGTGTCCGCACCTCGTCCTACTTAGCTTGGACTACCGGATCTTTGCATGCTATGTTTCAACCAAGTGTCACAAAGGGGTACCTCCATGCCGCCTGTACAAAGGTCTAAGGAGAATGCTCGCATTTCGGATTTCTCGCTTTTGATTATTCTCAACTTAGACATCCATACCGGGACAACATGGACAACAGATAATGGACTCCTCTTAAATGCATAAGCATGAAGCAATGATTATTATTCTCATATGAGATTGAGGATATATGTCCAACACTGAAACTTCAACCATGGTTCATGGCTTTAGTTAGCGGCCCAATGTTCTTCTCTAACAATTTTGCATGCTCCAACCACTAAAATGATAGACCTTCAGACAAGACGGACATGCATAGCAACTCACATGATATTCAACAATAGTTGATGGCGTTCCCCGAAGCATGGTTATCGCACAACAAGCAACTTAATAAAAGATAAAGTGCATAAGTACATATTCAATACTACGATAGTTTTTAAGGCTATTTTGTCCCATGAGCTATATATTGCAAAGGTGAATGATGGAATTTTAAAGGTAGCACTCAAGCAATTTACTTTGGAATGGCGGAGAAATACCATGTAGTAGGTAGGTATGGTGGACACAAATGGCATAGTGGTTGGCTCAAGGATTTTGGATGCATGAGAAGTATTCCCTCTCGATACAAGGTTTAGGCTAGCAAGGTTATTTGAAGCAAACTCAAGGATGAACAGGTGCAGCAAGACTCACATAAAAGACATATTGTAAACATTATAAGACTCTACACCGTCTTCCTTGTTGTTCAAAACTCAATACTAGGTATTATCTAGACCTTAGAGAGACCAAATATGCAAATCAAATTTTAGCAAGCTCTATGTATTTCTTCATTAATGGGTGCAAAGCATATGATGCAAGAGCTTAATCATGAGCACAACAATTGCCAAGTATCACATTATCCAAGACATTTTAGAATTACTACATGTAGCATTTTCCAATTCCAACCATTTAACAATTTAACGAAGAAGAAACTTCGCCTTGAACATTATGAGTAAAGCCTAAGGACACATGTGTCCATATGCAACAGCGGAGCGTGTCTCTCTCCCACAAAGTGAATGCTAGGATCCATCTTATTCAAACAAAACAAAAACAAAAACAAACCGACGCTCCAAGTAAAGAACACAAGATGTGACTGAATAAAAATATAGTTTCAGGGGAGGAACCTGATGATGTTGTCGATGAAGAAGGGGATGCCTTGGGCATCCCCAAGCTTAGACGCTTGAGTCTTCTTAAAATATGCAGGGGTGAACCACGGGGGCATCCCCAAGCTTAGAGCTTTCACTCCTCTTGATCATAGTATATCATTCTCCTCTCTTGACCCTTGAAAACTTCCTTCACACCAAACTTCAAGCAAACTCATTAGAGGGTTAGTGCACAATTAATAATTCATACATTCAGAGGTGACACAATCATTATTTTCACTTCTGGACATTGCATAATGCTACTGGACATTAATGGATCAAAGAAATAAATCCAACATAGCAAAAGAGGCAATGCGAAATAAAAGGCAGAATCTGTCAAAAACAGAACAGTCCGTAAAGACGAATTTAAAGCTGGCACCAGACTTGCTCAAATGGAAAAACTCAAAACTAATGAAAGTTGCGTACATATCTGAGGATCACGCTCGTAAATTGGCAGATTTTTTCGAATTTTCTACAGAGAACTGTGCCCAGATTCGTGACAGACAGCAATGCTGTTTCTGCGCAGCGATCCCAAATATAACATCAACTATAACATAGAAACTTTACTTGGCACATAAACATGATAAGGAGAGGTTGCTACAGTAGTAAACAACTTCCAAGACTCAACAAAACAAAAAATTGCTGTAGTAAAAACATGGGTTGTCTCCCATAAGCGCTTTTCTTTAACGCCTTTCAGCTAGGCGCAGAAAGTGCAAATCAAGTAATATCAAGAGTAGAAGCATCAACATCATAACTTGTTCTAATAATAGAATCAAAAGGCAACTTCATTCTCTTTCTAGGGAAGTGTTCCATACCTTTCTTGAGAGGAAATTGATATTTAATATTACCTTCCCTCATATCAATAACAGCACCAACGAGTTCGAAGAAAAGATCTTCCCAATACAATAGGACAAGATGCATTGCATTCGATATCCAAGACAACAAAATCAACGGGGACAAGGTTATTGTTAACCGTAATG
>NC_061514.1:280162414-280453238 GCF_022539505.1 Lolium rigidum | reverse complement strand
TGAGAAATAGTTAATCGGGCTTCATTGAGGCCCCGGTTTGACAAAGCAGCCCTGAGTACGCATCTAAAAAAAAATCTCGCTCGAGGACGCATGCTTGTAAAAATGAGAGAGCAGACTACAATTACTTCAGCCCCGAACCCTCTATCTCCCCCACCTACTTCACCTCTTTTACACTAATGACTCGCCATGAACGGCTCGCTCCTCTCCTCCACCGGCAGCCGCCTCGGCGGTAACGGCCGCCGACACGTATGAACATCGCCGATATTTCCCGAACTCACCCGATTTGATCCACCGCATCCTCCAAAGCAGCTTGATGGACGTCCCAGCCTCTTCTATCCAGATCGTGACTAGAGAAGGATCTACGAGTACATCCGTTTCTACCCTTTGGCAGCTGTCGGTTCCATCTCTCGCGGTACTTTCTTCTCCGCCGGAAGCACCATCCGGCTCGGCACCGATTTCCCCGGCGGCGGCACTCAGCCTTCTCGGCCGCGCCGACCCCAACCCCCGCGGCACGGTCTTCTCCGTGGCGGCACCACCAAAAGTGGCTGTAAGTTGTCCCGAACTCACTAGGATGCAGTGTAAGTAGTCAATGATAGTTGGGGTTTTAAACAAGTTCTGTTTTCTTTAATGATGGGAAACTAGTATTCTTCTCGCAAATGTTTTTTTAATGACGGGAAACAAGAGATGTTAAGTACTAGTTCTGCAAAAAAGATGTTAAGTAATAGTATCCATCACAGAGCAGTGGTTTGGCAAGTCCGAACATACAAATATATGCTCCATGTTACCTCGTTTCGTAAAGTCTCGAAAGCTTGCTCAGCACTCGTAAAATCAAATTGTCTTGCCGTCGCTAGATTTTGTGCAAACTAATTAAAGAGATAGCTAGATGCATTTTCTCCATGTATGTTACGTTCGATTTATATGCCGTTGATTGATATATACCGTGCTTAACTAGATGCGTAAGCAAACTCGCTCCAACGTCAATGAGCAACTACGTCTTAGGACCTGCCGATTGTACATGTCCTCTGCACCCCCCCGAGTTCAGAATTCAAAGAAACTCACTAGCCAAAAAGCCGAAGGTGACGGCAGGCGTGATGCAGCAATTCAACGTTTTATATTAAAAGGGCGAGGGAAAGGCCGCCCTAAACGGGTTGGTCACTCGGCGGACCCTCCTCACCCCTCGCGCTTCTATGTGCAACTGGATGGCAACGATGACATGTATATGTTGGTCATCCCCGCAGAATTCAAGCAATGTCCGAAAGGGATTCTTCCTGTGCCTATCAAGCTCAAGACGAGCGTAGGCCGCGCCCGGTATGTGCACATCGATGAGTACCAGTGGTGAACTCGGTCTTGAAGGATGGTTGGTTCGGGTTTGCAGAGGCGCATGAACCGCAGCCTCGATGACATTCTCGTCTTCGAGGTGAAAGACACTTCCTTGATGAATGTGTTGATCTACGACCGTAACACCTCCACCCGTAGGGTAATATTTTGTGCCGATCACCCTTAGTTGCATGCATGATCTGCAAGTGCTTTTAGGAAGAGGGGATCGTAAACACCTCAATATTTTATTGAATTAACTAGATGCCGCTTTTGGACCCGGGGTAGTGCTCCCGCCGATGTTCATGCCGAACTTGGTTTTTGTATTAAGCTCGAACCGGGGATCGATACACTGTGATGAGACTTTGTTAATTAGCTAATATAGTATATGTTAGACATGTTTTATTTTACTTTAATTTACTGTGATATGCTGCGGTAGTTTCAATGTGCGGTCTGATGATTTGTATTATACCTAGCTACATGGAGCTCAACATTTTGAAATATTCATAGATTTGTAAGTGTAAATGTGATATATCCCATATGTAGTCAATGCTTTCTTGTACGAGCTTGTAAAATCTCATGGAAAAATACATTTTATTTTAGGAAGTGTAAAAGTGACCAATTTTTTTGATCTCGATTGTAGCGAACACAAGTGCGTATGGTCAAACCCCCAAAACTTCTCATATTCATTGTTACATGGTCGAGATATAAAGGTATTTTACGCATCTGGTTTAATACTCAACTCGCTTACATCCATGTTTGTTTGCGCTTTTTTTGACACCTCTTAATGCTCCCTCCGATCCATATTTTTTTGAGATACACAAGACAAACACAGACGCTCTCATATAGATGTATCTAGACACATATTAGTTGTAGAGACATCCATTTTATCATCAAGTAATGAGGATCATATGGAGTATCGTTTTCATTTTACCAAAAGAAACAGATATACTGTATAGTACAACGTAGTCTGAGGCCCTTAGCTCTGAATGCAATTTCTGTGTGCACACCGATCGGATCATAACCCACACGACCCGTCTCACCGGTATGTAGGTCCGGGCCCCACCGCATACCGATAAAGCCCGCTGACCCGCCGGTGAAGTTTTCTCGTGTGGATTCCTCGCGTACCTCGGCTTCGTTCCTCCAAGAAACGCGCATTTTTTTTGACCGGGGGACACGCGCATTTATTCCCTTGCCGATGTATAATTCTCGCTCACACAGCCCCTCATGTTCGTATCTCCCCGCATCCTCGCCGTCCATCTCCCCCGAGTCCTCTCCCTACACCACCGGCGTCCACCACCGCCGGACTACGCGGCTTGGACTCCGTCCTCTACGGATGCGGCGACGTCGCACCTAAAAACTCCACTAAGGCGGCGCGGCATCCCCGATTCTCTCGGTCCATGGCTGCAATGGCGGTATGTTTCCCCCGAATCACTAGGGTTGCCGGTCACATCTTTATTATATCTAAGTTGTATTGCCGGTTGCTTAGCATTGTTTGATATAGACTATTTCTCTCATCCAGTGGTATATATTAATCCTCCGGTAAAGACTCGGCTACACATGCACGCATGCTAGCTAGGTTGGGACCGGATCTAATGTGTGCAATAATAATCGTTCAAATATGATATTGGTCAATCCACGGCCGATAATCACATATGAGGACACCGAGCATGCATGTCTGGCTTATGGACTCTTTAGGCCGACGCTGATTTTTTTTTTGTTTGCTTGGTCGATCTGTACTGGCGGATGATGAACCGCAGATGCATTACTCTGATGCTAGACCTAGCCAGCAAGCATGCATGGCTCATGCTAGCTTGATTTCTATTCTCATAGCTACTATTTATATCGATTTGGCTTCTGCGATACAATGATACACTATGCCGAATAATTTGATGATACAAGGTTGTACATATCAGCCTAGCTAGATTCAGAAGCTTATTGTTCAGACTGTGTGTTCGATAAGAACAATGATCCGCTGACTTTGCTAGGTGCCTTTGATTATGCATTTGCTTGGAATTACGGGTCGAAGCTAGAGGCATTATCTAATTGAGGCCTCTTTTTTGCAAGTAGTTCAAACAAGAAGCTCAAGCTTGGAGAGAGCTTATCATGGAAGGAGACATCTCGTAGAGCCAGCCCCATAGGTGCAAGGTGTTTAGGCGCATCGATGAGGAGAATACCGCCGATAGCCTTCGCAAGGTACTATGTACATCGGAGTTAGAGGTGATTACCATCCCCAGCCGTGTTCTACCCCGGTTTTACGTGGGTGTCCAGAGTCCATCAACCCGAAGATGTCCACCGCATGCACCCGGATTGTGGACCCGAAGCAACAAGATGGCAATGTTTTAATGGACGCAGGATGGCCAGAGTTTGTCAAAGCACATGACTTGAAGGTAGGATACCTCCTGACCTTCAAGAAGATTGACACCAAATCATTGCAGGTGCTCATATTTGGTTACAATTGCCGTGAGAAGGTTATATGGTGTTCAGTGTTATCACCCATCGCTGGGGCAACAAAATGAATCACAGCTGCATTAAGTTGTCTTACAAATGTTCTGTAGTATAATGATGATGTATTGTGGTGAACATGATGGTACCATTACTGGATTGTGGTCACATGTGAGGGGGGGGTGTATAAGTGGATTGCCTAGCCCTTTCCATTAGTTCGGACTTTTGGTTGCGTTGGCTTGTGTATGAAGCTTGGCATGGTATCAGAGCCTAGGGTCTCGAGTTCGAGACCTGGCTTTCGTAATTTATCCTAAAAATTGGTGCTGCCCTCCGTTGCCCTCCTCGGAGTCCACGTATATGCCTCTTGAGAGTCTCCTTGTGTTGACCTCTTCCCTTCTTCCGGCCACACGTGAGGAGGGGTGTTCGTATGTATAAGTGGATTGCCTAGCCCTTTCCATCAGCTCGGACTTTTGGTTGCGTTGGCTAGTGCATGAAGCTTGACAAACCTTATTTATATGTACAGCTCTCTAGTTGTACTATTAATTATTATGTGCTTATGTTGGCTGGATTGTGATGAACATGAGATGTTCGTTGTTTCCGTAAAGAAAAAACGTGTTGTTTTTTCGAATCCCGCGCCGGATATGTTTTGCACAAACTAGTGAAGTGCCCGCCGACAAAACATATTATGCGCAAATAGGCAACCCTCGCAACGATCATGGGTTCAAGCGTCCATGATCCACCGCTCTTGACATCGCCAGCTACGTATGAACAAGCTTGGTTGACTTGTAGATTTGGACGTTGGATCGAAAATAGATAGCTAAGAACTAAGTACCGTAGCATGTAGCATATGTACTCGTTCATGGTCTCATTCCGGTTCAAGTGCTACCCCATGTAGCACCACTTTTTTTTTGGGTTAGCCCGCATAACCTTCCCAATAAAAAAAAGTACTACCTTCCCCGCATGGGCCAATTGTTTGTACTTTTAGCTGCCGCCGGCAATGTACATGGTGATTGTCGTCACCGCTTGCTTCGCCGATAACAATCCAAAAACATTTAATGGGCCTCCGACTCATGCCATTGGGGCCCTTCCTAATTTAAACACGGAGATCCTATGATTGGCCCTCAAGAAACCGAGATTCTAAATATAAAGTTATTTTTATTTCGTATCAATTATGATTATGATTCTTTTAAATGCGCATAGCCGTATGCGCATCTACATGGGCTCTATATTTTGATATATTCATATAGTTGATTTCAAAATTTTCATAAATTATTTAAAGTTCCAAGATTTATTCTATCGCTTTGCAAGATCTTAGAGTGTATTTGTAGTTTAAAAAAAATGACAAACCTCTTCATCGATTGTTGTTAACAAGTGTAGTGTTGTGAACCCAAAATATATTACATACTTCCTCGTAGATCAAATTTGAACTAATTAAGTTGAACTAAAATTAACCCGGATCAACAGCTAGTATGGATTATGTGCATGGAGTACGAAGAACAAATGAATAGGCAATATTTCAGTTTTTCCTTCAGTTGAGAATGCTAGAGCAGGACCCATTTGCCAGTAGCGTCCCTCAACATTTGAAGGTAAAGACAAACAAAAGGGATCGAAAAAGCAAGTATCCTACATATCTCGGGTTAAAACATATCGAGAAATCACATATTTCTTGTACATAGAGGCTGACATCGTGGACCCATCGGCCACCCGTGGAAAAAATCCAAGAAAGGAAACAATTATCGTACAGAGAAGCCGACATGTGGGACGCATTTTGCAAGCAGCCGTCCTCAACTTTAACAAAGGAGGCAGGGAACGAAAGAAAAAGCAAAGTTCCCAGAAATCAGCGGTCAAAAAAAAATCCAAGAAATGAAATGTTTATTGTTCATAGAGGCTGACATGTGGGACCCACGAGCCAGCAGCGTCCTCAACGTTTCAAAGGCGGCAGGGATCGAAAAAAGGCAAGTGACCATATATCAAGTGCCAAAAATAATCCAAGGAAAGAAACTTTTATTGTACATAGAGGATGACATATGGGTCCCGTTTTGCAGGAGCGGTCTCACATTTTCCAAGGCGGCACGGGATCGAAAAAAAAGAAAGGAAAGGTTTATCGTTCATAGAGGCTGAGATGTGGGACCCATGGGCCAGCAGCGTCCTCTTAGTTTCAAAGGCGGCAGGGGATAAAAAAAGGCAAATAGCCGTAATTAGGGTCAAAAATAAATCAAACAAAGGAAACTTTTACCGTTCATAGAGGCTGACAGTGGACCCATGAGCCAAGCAGCTGCCTCAACGTTTCGCAGGCGGCATGAGATCGAAAGAAAAAGGCAAATACCAAGAAATTATGGGTCAATAATAAATCAAACAAAAGGTTTATTGTTCATAGAGGCTGACATGTGGGACCCCGAGCCGGCAAGCCGTCCCCAACGTGTTAAAGGCGGCAGGAGATAGAAAGACAAAGGCCAAAAATCAGTTGGTAAAAAAATCCAAGAAAAGAAACATTTACCGTTCTGAGAGGCTGACATGCGGGACCCATGAGGCTAGCAAGATCCTCAACGATTCCAAGGCGTGCATGAGGGATCAAAAGGGGTCAAAAATAAATCCATCATAGGAAACTTTTATTGTTCATAGAGGATGACATGGGACCGACCTGCCAGCAGCGTCCTCATCGTTTCAAACGGGGTAGGAGATCAAAAGAAAACGGCAAATAGCAGAAATTAGGGGTAAAAATAAATCCAATGAAGGACACTTTATTGTTCATAGAGTATGACATGCGGGACCCATGAGCCAGCAGCTTCCTCAACGTTTCAAAGGCGGCATGAGATCGAAAGGAAAAGGAAAGTGACCAAATATCAGGAGCCAAAAATAATCCAAGAAAAGAAACTTCTATTGTACATAGAGGATGACATGCGGGTCCCATTTTGCAGCAGCGGTCTCAATGTTTCCAAGGCGACATGACCAAAAGAAAAAGTAGCCGAAATAGGGGTGTAAAAAATCCAAGAAAGAAAGATTTCAATTGGGCTGCATCCGGACATGTGGGCCTTCGAACTATCCCGCTTGGCCTTTTGACTCGTACAATTTCAGCCCACTCCAAAACGGAAAGTTCCGAATTTTCTAAAAACAGGAAAGTCTTATGCCTCGCAAAGAAAAAAAAACAAGGAGATTCAGCATATAAGTTTGTTTATGTAAAAATAAAGATTTAATTTATCCCTTTGCAATAGCTCAGAGCAAAATACACTGTTTATTGTCTGCAAAATAATCAAGATATCACATGTTTCTTATACGGGGAGGTCGACATCGGGGACCCATGCGCCACAGACGTCGTCAACATTTTAAAGGCGGTAGGGATGGAAAGAAAAAATAAACCAAAAATCTGTTGGTACAAAATCCAAGAAAAGAAACATTTTCGTTCTGAGAGGATAACATGCGGGACCCATGAGGCAGCAGCATCCTCAGCGTTTAATGTTAGAGGCTGACATGTGGGACCCGTGAGCCGGCAGCGTCCTCAACGTTTTAAAGGCGGCAGGAGATCGAAAGAAAAAATAAGCCAAAAATCATTTGGTATTCAAAATCCAAGAAAATAAACATTTACCGTTCTGAGAGGATGACATGCGGGACCCATGAGGCAGCAGCATCCTCAACGATTCCAAGGCGGCAGGGATCAAAAGAAAAAAAGGAAATATCCAGAAATTAATTAGGGGTTCAAAATAAATCCATCAAAGGAAAGTTTTATTGTTCATAGAGGATGACATGTGGGACCGACTTGCCAATAGCGTCCTCATCGTTTCAAAGGGGGCAGGAGATCAAAAGAAAAAGGCAAATAGCCAGAAATTAGGGGTAAAAAATAACTCAAAGAAAGGAAACTTTTATTGTTCGTAGAGGATGACATGCGGGTCCCATGAGCCGCAGAGCTTACTTAACGTTTCAAAGGCGGCATGAGATCGAAAGAAAAAGGGAAGTGACAAAATATCGGGAGCCTAAGATAATCCAAGAAAAGAAACTTTATTTACATAGAGGATGACATGCGGGTCCCATTTTGCGAACAGCGGTCCCAACGTTTCAAATGCGGCTTGAGATCAAAAGAAAAAGAAAGTAGCCAGTAAATTAGGGGGTCAAAAAAATCCAAGAAAATAAAGTTGATGGACATAGAGGATGACATGCGAGTCCCATGAGCTAGCAAACTTACTCAACGTTTCCAAGGCGGCAGGGATCAAAAGAAAAAGGAAATAGCCAAAAATCGGAGGGTGAAAAAAAACAAAGAAAATGAACTTTTATAGTACATAGAGGATGACATGCGGGTCCCATGAGCCAGCAGGTTCCTCAACATTTCAAACGTGGCATGAGATCGAAAGAAAAAGGCAAGTGACCAAATACCAGGAGCCAAAAATAATTCAAGAAAAGAAATTTTATTGTACGTAGAGGATGACATGCGGGTCCCAATTAGCAGCAGCGGTATCAACGTTTGAGAGGCTGCACGGGATCGAAAGAAAAAGGCAAGTGACCAAATATCAGGAGCCAAAAATAATCCAAGAAAAGAAATTTTATTGTACGTAGAGGATGACATGCGGGTCCCATTTTGCAGCGAGCGGTCTCAACGTTTCCAAGGCGGCACGGAACCAAAAGAAAAATGAAGTAGCCGTAAATCGGGGGTGAAAAAAATCCAAGAAGAAAGATTTCAATTGGGCTGCATCTGGACATCTGGGCCTTCGAACTATCCTGCTAGGCCTTTTGACTCGTACAATTTCAGCCCACTCCAAAACAGGAAAGTTCCGAATTTTCTAAAAAAATAGGAAAGTCCTATGCTTCGCAAAGACAAAAAAACAAGGAGATTCAACATATAAGTTTGTTTATGTAAAAATAAAGATTTAATTATCCGTTTGAAATAGCTCAGAGCGCAATACATTGTTTATTGTCTGCAAAATAATCAAGATATCATATGTTTCTTGTACGGGAGGTCGACATCGGGGACCCATGAGCCAACAACGTCGTCAACGTTTTAAAGGCGGCAGGGATGGAAAGAAAAAATAAACCAAAAATCTGTTGGTAAAAAATCCAAGAAAAGAAACATTTTCGTTCTGAGAGGATGACATGCGGGACCCATGAGGCAGCAGCAGCCTCGGCGTTTATTGTTCATAGAGGTTGACATGTGGGACCCGTGAGCCAGCCAGCGTCCTCAACGTTTTAAAGGTCTGCAGTGATCGAAAGAAAAAATAAGCCAAAAATCGTTTGGTCAACAAAATCCAAGAAAATAAACATTTACCGTTCGATAGGATGACATGCGGGACCCATGAGGCAGCAAGCATCCTCAACGATTCCAAGGCGGCGGGGAAATATCCAGAAATTAATTAGGGGTTCAAAATAAATCCATCAAAGGAAACTTTTATTGTTCATAGAGGATGACATGTGGGACCGACCTCGCCAACAGCGTCCTCATCGTTTCGGAGGGGGCGGAGATCAAAAGAAAAAGGCAAATAGCCGAAATTAGGGGTAAAAAATAACTCCAAGAAAGGAAACTTTTATTGTTCGTAGAGGATGACATGCGGGACCCATGAGCCAGCGAGCTTACTCAACGTTTCAAAGGCGGCATGAGATCGAAAGAAAAAGGCAAGTGACAAAATATCGGGAGCCAAAGATAATCCAAGAAAAGAAACTTTATTGTACGTAGAGGATGACATGCGGGTCCCATTTAGCAGACAGCGGTCTCAACGTTTCAAATGCGGCTTGAGATCAAAAGAAAAAGAAAGTTGATTGTACATAGAGGATGACATGCGGGTCCCATGAGTCAGCAGCTTACCCAACGTTTCCAAGGCGGCAGGGGATCAAAAGAAAAAGGAAATAGCCAAAAATCGGAGGGTGAAAAAAAATTAAAGAAAATAAACTTTTATAGCACATAGAGGATGACATGCGGGTCCCATGAGCCGACAGGGTTCCTCAACGTTTCAAACGTGGCATGAGATCGAAAGAAAAAGGCAAGTGACCAAATATGAGGAGCCAAAAATAATTCAAGAAAAGAAAGTTTTATAGTACATAGAGGATGACATGCGGGTCCCATTTAGCAGCAGCGGTATCACCGTTTGAGAGGCGGCAGGGATCGAAAGAAAAAGGCAAGTGACCAAATTTGAGGTGCCAAAAAAAACTCCAAGAAAAGAAAGTTTTATAGTACATAGAGGATGACATGCGGGTCCCATTTAGCGAGCAGCGGTATCACCGTTTGAGAGGCGGCAGGGGATCGAAAGAAAAAGGCAAGTGACCAAATTTGAGGTGCCAAAAAAAACTCCAAGAAAAGAAAGTTTTATAGTACATAGAGGATGACATGCGGGTCCCATTTAGCAACAGCGGTATCACCGTTTGAGAGGCGGCAGGGGATCGAAAGAAAAAGGCAAGTGACCAAATTTGAGGTGCCAAAAAAACTCCAAGAAAAGAAAGTTTTATAGTACATAGAGGATGACATGCGGGTCCCATTTAGCAACAGCGGTATCACCGTTTGAGAGGCGGCAGGGATCGAAAGAAAAAGGCAAGTGACCAAATTTGAGGTGCCAAAAAAAACTCCAAGAAAAGAAAGTTTTATAGTACATAGAGGATGACATGCGGGTCCCATTTAGCAGCAGCGGTATCACCGTTTGAGAGGCGGCAGGGGATCGAAAGAAAAAGGCAAGTGACCAAATATGAGGTGCCAAAAATAATTCAAGAAAAGAAAGTTTTATAGTGCATAGAGGATGACATGCGGGTCCCTGTTAGCAGCAGCGGTATCACCGTTTGAGAGGCGGCAGGGGATCGAAAGAAAAAGGCAAGTGACCAAATTTGAGGTGCCAAAAAAACTCCAAGAAAAGAAAGTTGATTGCACATAGAGGATGACATGCGGGTCCCATTTAGCAAGCAAGCGGTCTCAACGTTTCCAAGGCGGCAAGGGATCAAAAGAAAAAGGAAGTAGCCAGAAATCGGGGGTCAAAAAAATCCAAGAATAGAAAGAATTTTGGTTCATAGAGGATGACATGCGGGACCCATGATCCCGCATCGTAAACGGCTCGATCGGAGAACGTTGAACGAGATGGCGCGATCGAGAAAAAAACAATGCCGGAGAGGCTGCCATCCGGGCCCTACATCCCTCGGCGGTGCGGATTTGCGTTGACTCGGCCGGCGAACCCGAGAATTCGCGATGCACCACGTCCCGGGCCACCATACGCGACGTTTTGGCCGCTTTCGTCGGGCTAGGTGGCCTCAAAAACGAGAAAAAAAAAGTTTTGACATGCACCACGGAGGGACCAAAATCGTCGGCCATGGTACACCAGCAACCACGGCGCGACTTCAACTTCGTCGGCCATGGCAACTTTTCTTGTAGTGAGACTTGCATCCGGAGCTTCTGTCCAATCTGCAACGAAATCTGCCAAGACTTGGGATTTGACCGCAGTCCTTGGCTTGTAAGCGATGTCGAAGGCGGATAATTCAATGCCCCATTTAGCTGTCCGTCCTGTTGCGTCAGCGTTGTTGAGAATTGTTGACAGCGGAGCCTTGCTCACAACTGTTACTGGGTGCTCTTGGAAGTAGTGTCTCAGCTTCCGGCTGCCTAGGAAAACTCCATAAGCTAGCTTCTGAAAGTGAGGGTATCTTTGCTTTGACTCCGTCAACACCTCGCTTATGTAGTACACAGGTCTCTGGACGTCATATTCATGACCCTCTTCCTTTCGCTCCACCACGATGACGAGGCTGATGACTTTGTTGGTAGCTGCCAGATAAAGGAGCATTGGCTCGACTCTGCTGGGGCTGCCAAGATAGGTGGGGAGGTAAGTATTTCCTTCAACCCTCGAAGAGCTGCGTCAGCCTGCGTCGTCCCGTACAAATTTGTCTCGTTTTCTTTAACAACTTGTACAGAGGTAGCGCCTTCTCGCCAAGACGGCTAACAAACCTACTGATTGCTGCGACACAACCAGTTAGTCGTTGCACATCTTTGAGACAAGTTGGCCGTTTGATGCACAGGATTGCCTTGATCTTTTCCGGGTTAACCTCAATGCCTCTGTGAGAGACTATGAAGCCAAGGAGTTTTCCGGCTGGCACGCCAAAGACGCACTTCAGCGGATTCAACATCATCTTGTACCGTCGGAGATTCTCAAAGGTTTCTGTGAGGTCGCTGATCAAGTCGGATCCTTTCCGGGTCATGACCGCGATGTCGTCGACGTAGGCGTGCACGTTCCGGCCAATTTGGTCCTTCAGGCATCGCTGCATCGTACGTTGGTAGGTGGCACCTGCGTTTTTCAAACCAAAAGGCATAGTAACATAGCAGTAAGTACCGAACGGGGTAATGAATGAACTCGCCTTTTGGTCGGATTCTTTCATCCGGATCTGATGGTACCCGAAATACGCATCAAGAAAACACAGAAGTTCCGCCCCTGCCGTCGAATCAATGACTTGGTCAATGCGCGGCAAGGGGAACGGATCCTTCGGGCAATGTTTGTTCAAGCCAGAGTAATCGATGCACATTCTTAGTATTTCGGTGTTCTTTTTGGGTACAAGGACGGGATTCGCGACCCAATCGGTGTGGATAACTTCTATTACAAAACCCGCTTCTAGTAACTTTGCTAGTTCCATTCCTATGGCGCGGCGCTTCTTATCTCCAAAGCGTCGCATAGCTTGCTTCACCGGTTTAGCCCCCGGATTTATGTTGAGGTAGTGCTCGGCGAGTTCCCTAGGTACTCCGGACATGTCGAAGGTTGCCATGCGAAGATGTCCATGTTAGCGCGGAGGAACTCGACGAGCGCGTCTTCCTATTTGGGGTCCATGTTGGCTCCGATCGAGACTTGCTTGCTAGGGTCATCTTCCTTGAAGCTGACTTTCTTGGTCTCTATCGCGGCCCTGAAGGAGTTTTTCTGTTCGGAGATCCGCTTCTTGGTGGTTTGCATCTCGGCCGGATCCACCGCGGCCCCGTAGCCTTTCGGCTCTTCTCCGGATATGACAGACTCGCGAAGGCGGCTTCGCCTAACTCGCACTCATGAGCCTTTTTGTAGTCTCCGGTTATGGTGATCATACCATTAGGACCCGGCATCTTGAGCTTGTTGTAGATATAGCACGCTCTTGCGTGGAACTTGTGGTAGGTGGGCCTGCCGAAGATGACGTGGTAGGAGCTCTTGAAGGGCACAACTTCAAACGTGATCTTTTCTTCGCGGAAATTATGAACATCGCCGAAAGCCACGTGAAGTGTGATGCTGCCGAGGGAGTTCGCCTTCTTACCCGGAACCACGCCGTGAAACTCAGTGGTGCTGTGTTTGAGCTGTTCCCTCGTGAGGTTCATCCGCTCCAGAGTCTCCAGGTACATGATGTTCAAGCTGGCTCCGCCATCCATGAGGCACTTGGAGAAGTCATACCCGTCTATGCGGGGACTCACAACCAAGGCGTAGTATTCTTTTGGCACAATGGCGGGATGATCCTCCCTGTCAAATGTGCACGGAACTTCCGACCACCCGACATACTGCGGCACAGCCGGAACCGTGGCGTTCGGGATCCGGGTAGCTGATTTTGTAGCGCGGACCGTGGGGGTTCCGAGGAAGGTGTGGTAAGCCCCCACGCTCTTTTTCTCGAAGGGGTTGGATTTACTCGCGGATCCGGCTTTGGGATCCGGCGAGTTATCATCCTCGTCCATCGCCTCGGAACCGTCCTCCTCCTTGTCCTTGTTCTTGCCCTTGCCTCCTTTGCCGCGTGGGCGGTGCTTCCGGGCTCGCTTGTATCCTGCCTCCGGGTCGTTCTTTAGGTCGTTGACCCACTTGCGCTTGCGGTTGGTGTGAGTGGACTTCCCCGTAGCCGGATCCAAGTGGGCCGGGCAGGGCATGTCCCCGTATTCCTCGTAGGTTTGCGGGCGCGGGATCCGCCAGCAGTGACCTCAGTGCCATGCTGCTGACCCCTGCCGGCTCCGCCTCCGCGGCCGCGTCCTCTTCCACCTCCTGAGCCTCCGCGTTGGAATGCCATGGCGACCATGTCGGATCCGCCACTCTTCTGGTCATCAGGGTTTTTGCGTTTGTGGCCGCTGCTGTTACCGTTATCACGGTTCTTCTTTTGTTGGTGCAGGGGGATTGCTGTAGCTGCTATGTCACCGCCTGCGTCGTCATCGGCGGCAGTGTGATCACTGGCAATGGATATCATCTCGTCCAAAGTCAGTTTGTTGGCGTTAGCCAAACATGTAAGCTTATGCCTCAGCAATCCTCCTCTCTGCAGTCCACCAATGAAGGCGTACATGGCAGTGGTGTGGTCGACGTTTTCGCACTCGTTCCTCGCATGCCAACCATCGTGTGAGGAAGTTTCTTGAGGTTTCTCCCTTCTTCCGGATACAAGCTTGTAAGTCGCTTGCCGTGGCAGGTCTTTTGTAGGTGCCTCCGAAGTGTTTCTCAAAAGCGGTCTTCGGGTCGAACCAGCAAAAGATGGAGTTTTTCTCGAGGTCGCCGAGCCGGATCCGGGCTGGTCCTACAAGGTACAAGCTGGAGCATGCGGCAGGCGATATTAGGGGTTCCTCCGGCGAAGGTTACTGCATTGTAGTAATCCTCGATCCAGGTATCCGGCCTTTCGGTGCCATCATAATGCTTCAGGTTTCCGGGTAACTTGAGGGAGCTCCTTGGCTTTGGTTCCTCTCGAATCATCCTGCCAAAGCACTTCGGTCCGATGTAGTCGGTTCTGGTATTCGTTGAGGCGTTCCCGCGCGTCGCGCGAGCCGTGACGGGGGACCGTGAGCGAGAGCGAGATCTCCGGCCACCGCCTCCGCCTCCACCTCCGCCGCCACCGCTAGGTGGTGGTGAGGAGACCTGCGAGGGGGCCGATCCGACCTCCTCGCTTCCGCCTGCAGATTCTCCCCGGCCCTCCCGGTGCCGGCTCCGGCTCCCGTGGCTGCCTTCGCCGTGGCGCCGGCTGCCCCGGTCGTTCCGGCTCCGGCGGGGCTCCGGGTCGCGCTCCTCATTCCGGCTCCTCCTAGGCTCGGGCTCACGATCATTGTTCCGATTCCGGCGAGGTTCCGGCGTGCGCTCCTCGTTCCGGTTTCCGGAGGGCATCACGATGTCGCGGATAACAATTCCACCATGCCCTTGAGGCCTCGGTGTTTCCGGGCTGGACTACGGCGACGAGGGGGACGCGGGTAACCATTAGGCGGAGGAGAGGCGTTGCGGTACTTGTTTCGTCCGGAGTACATTGCATCCTTTCCCTTTCTCGGATCTGACGGTGGCGTCTTTGATGGTACGGGGATCGGATTTGGGTGTTCCCCGGCTTTCCTTCTCGCGTTCCGAGGATCCGGTTCGCGACTCGTCATCTCGCCGGCGATTGTTGTGGGCGTCCTTCGCGCAGTGGAGACGCAATGCTCCGGGTTAGATTCCAACTTGCGCGAAGTATCTGCCTTGCTCTGCTGTTTAACCGCTGAAGCGACGAGCGTGCGCAAGTAGTTGATGTCAACCTCCTCGTCACTTTTCTTCAGAATTTCTGCAGCTTTTGCCAAATTGTCCTTTGGGGTGGCGAGCGGCTGCTGTTCGGCAGGAGTTGCGAAGTTGATCCTGCGGGGAGGGATTGCTTCTCTGATGATTCTATCAGCCTCCGCCTGTGCGTAGGTCATTTTCACCTCCCACTCCTTTCTCATACTCTTGACTTGCTCGAGTGTTGCGGTGACTTCGCGATCCTGTCTTTCAAAGCGATCCATGATCAGTGCAGATTTTTCCCTCTCATCCAATATAGCAGCTGCGGTATTGGCAAACTTTTTGGCTGTGGCCAACATCTCCTTTCTGGTGGCCTCTAAAGCCTCCGGATCTGCGGCATCGCCAGGAGTTATTGGCTTGTTGAGGACGTCTGACTTTGCGACCAAATCCATGCGTGCTTGTGCAACTATCTCTTCAGGCGACAGGAGGCTCTCCGAGGAAGGATCCCTACGGGGCCGCTCCCGTGACATCGGAGATCCGTGGTGGGATGGCTGGGGGTCGGATTGAGTGTCGGCCGCTTCTGATCCGTCTTCTCCGAGCGCCGCTACAGCTTGCAAGTACCTGTTTTGGCCGGACGGAATCGACTTCGGGCTGTTCACCGTATCCAAGTTCCGTCACCTTGCGATCAAACTCGCAGGTGTCCATGGACCGGGTGTCTCCGGAGATTGGGCTTAGATTTCCCAAGATCGACTCTTCAACCGGAGTTTCGCTTTCTCCGACAGCCTCTTGCCGATCCGGAGCAGCGTTGTTTTCCGGGGCCTCGACCTCGCTCGGGACCGGATCCGGCTACTTGAGGGGCGGTTCCGGCGGTATGGGCCAAGAAGTGTACGAAGTGACACCTTTGCTTCTCTAACACCCGGGAGACCCGTGCGGATCCGCATTGGTCTTCCACCGTTACTTCCCGCTCGGGGGCGGATTGGGTGGGTTTTGATTTTTTCAGATCTAAGGCGGAATCTTCGCTAGGAAGTTCCTGCGTCTCGGATCGGATCTTCGCGACCGCGTCCCGCTCGGCCGGCGGTCGCGTCAGCGCTACTTACCAGCGGGTTTCCGTCGGAATCGACGGTTTCCCCGATGAAGATGTGTATGCCGCCAACTGGGACGATGGAGAGCTTGACGGGGTCGGTTTTAGCCGGAATCCAACACTCATCCGGAGGGACGATCGGCAGATTTCCGGCGTAAAGGACACGCCCCACAGCCGATGGTGTCGTCGTAGCTTCCCATGGCGGAACCCTCCCGGTTCCGGCCTCCGCACGCCGCAGCCCCACGGTGGGCGCCAACCGTCGTTGCCTAATCGACGGTACCTCGGAGGAGGGATCCTCACGAGGGGAGAAGAAGTAGGGGCCATAGGGCGGAGTGCACACGGGACGGTGGTACGCGAGTTACCCAGCTTCGGAACACCTGCACGAGGACAGGGCCTACTGCTGCTTGTCTGGAATTATCTGGGCGCTTTCGCGTTGTTACAATGAGTTGTGGTTGTCTCGTTTCTAGCTCTAGATCTCCCCTCAGGGCTCCCGGGATCCGGCTTATATAGGCGCACGGATCTAGGGTTTACATGGAGAGTCCTAGCCGGATTACAGGTTGCCTAACTACGGTACAATGTCTTGCCGTGTACGTCAAGGATCCGCCTTCCATCTACGTCGTACTGGATCCGGGTTCCTTATGGGCCTCCACGGATCCGGGTTACTCCTAATGTCGGTACGGATCCGGCCTACTGATCCTGGGCTGGACTTCTTCCTTCATGATCAACAGCAACTGGGCCGCCCGATGGGCCACATGCCTCATCACCATCTGTGGGCCACCCGGGCTTGCCGGATCTAGGCACTGTCGATGGTACACCCATGAAGTATACCCACAACAGGCATTTGGCAAAAATGGGAACCAAAAGAGTGTCGATGTATCCAAAATTTGGTGGGGCAAAAGTTTGTGCAAGTAAAGGTTTGCTTTGTAAAGTGTCAAAAATGTGATGTGTAGCATTGTCCCACACAAATGGAACAATCAAAAGGCAAGTAACGGCGGCAAAATTGTGGGCAAAATTGTTATGTGCAATGGCAAAGAGATGGAAACTTCTAGCTTGGGAAAGTATGGTTGTCGTGATCCAAGTATGAGTATCCTCAAGTGTCAAAGAATCCATTTCAAATGCCATAGATAAAACGAGAAATCCAAAGAAGAGCAACTTTTTGTGTGACATGTGGCACAAGATGCATAAGGTGTCTCTCACATGTATGACATGGTCCTTGAGATTGTCGGAGTGTATGATGAAAGCATCAAGACATACAACAACCATTGTGCCAACAAGATGTGTCAAGCTATGTTGCATAAGAGGCCAAAGAGGTGACGAGGAATTGGGCCAAACCAAAAGCTCGACAAAACAAGTCGGAAACACGCAAGGGCGAAGGCTTGTGGGAACATACCCTTTGGTGTGATTCCCGCGGGTTGGGTCATTGTTGGGGTAGCTCTCAATTGCGCGTTTGATGAGCTCATGCTCCGTGGCGGTGGAAGTTGTCGTGCGAGTACCTATACACACAATAGAGAGAACAAAAAACGTGTGTGCATGGTAGAGGAACACATCATCCATCATGATGTTCCATGTCGTGTGCACATCACCATTAGTGTCAATCAAGATAGTATGAAATGCATGGCGATGGTGCATATGGCAAGGAGGTGCATTCATGGCATGTGGTAACTCATGATCATCAACAAGTGAGAAGGCTATGGGGGCCATCTCGTGGACAATGAAATAAGCATTCTTGCATACCAAGCATAAGAAAGAGCAATTGTTCATAATCTTGGATGCAAGGATCATGGAATGGTGTAAACATTTAGGGCAAAGCATGTGGAACAATTTATCATTGTTGTCGACAACCCTATGGAAAGATCAAGTGGTCATCAAGGGTGTCACAACACAAGTATTATCATGATCATTATCATTGCAAGCAAGCGGGGGAAAAGTGAAACTCTCATAGCATGGCATGGTCATGGTATCACAAGCATTCACTTCCACATGATCAACCCTGTTAACAAGCAAAGTATCGCATGGGAAAATGAAAGTAGCATGTGAAGTAGCAAATGGATCATCGAGATCATGCATGCACTCAAAAGTCATCATGTCCACTAGTGGGATCATGGCATCATCAACACCTATGTTGTTACCTTTGTAGGCCGACTCATTTGAAGTAGGTGTTGTGGAAGTAGGAGGATCCATGTGGTCGACATGTCCATCTTGGATCAAGCATGGTGAGATATCATCATCTTCATGCACCATGTACATCGTCTCCATGAGCGGGAACTCGTCCTCCGTGGAACCTAGTGCAACATAAGAAGACACAAACGAGGGAGAGGTTAATTTGTTAGCAAATGCGATGTCCTCCATGGACCTATCATCTATCTCTCTCAACTCACTTTGTGTATCACTCATGTCCTCCAAATGGAAGCACTCAAACTCACATGTGGGGTGGAAGTCACTCAACTCACTATCACTCTCGCTCAAGTGGGCTAAGTGGCTCTCATGCTCACATGGGGTTGGTACCAACTCATAAATCAAGCATATAGGAGTAGGCTCGACTTTCTCATCTCCATACGCCTCCTTGGTTGAAGGGAAAATCCCATGCTCAACCATCTCAACTCCATGTGCCTCCGTAGGTGAAGGGAGAATCCCATGCTCACCATGCTCAACTCCATCGCCTCCCCAGTCATCCTCAAGAGGTGGCATCTTGGAGACTTGTGCATTGAGCTCGTCGAAGTAGAGCTTCTTGGCGCTTGGCGTTGTGCATTGCCATGCCATGTGACCCTTTGCCTTGCACACCTCACATAAGAGATTGGGACATTCCCGTGGAGGATGGCCTTGTTGCTTGCACTTGTAGCATCGGAGTCCATAGGCGTATGATGAGGTAGGGGCCATTGTGGTGGTGGCACAAGAGATAGAAGTCGCCTTATGAGGAAGGTCTTCATGTCGAGGCTCTCGTCTTCTTGCTTCATCACCATGTCTTGAGTGGTGTCGTCGAAGATCATGTGTGGACGGATGTCGATGTAGACCATGAGGTGGTGGTGGTCGACGACGATCATGAGATGGTGTGAGTCGATGACGGTCCTTGCCATGCCTAGATGATGGCTCATGCGACTTTGCATGTTGCTTGTTGCGCCTTGTGGAGCTTGGAGAAGAGTGTCGATGACGATCATGTTGGGGACGCTCTTGATGCTCCACATGATGTACTTGAAGTCGACGATCTTGTGCATAAGCACTCTCATGGTGCCGCCTAGTGGAGCTCGGAGAAGTGTGTCGATGACGCTCATGATGGGGACGCTCTTGATGATCCATATGATGGTGCCATCGTGGAGGTCCTCTATCTTCATATGTAGCTCCATGGGCCAAGTAGGTGACTAGGTGAGGCTCCGCCATGGTGTCGATGTCGTCCTCAAGGTGGTGCTCCACCATGTCATCCATGCTTGATGAGCCATTGTCGATGTAGAGCTCCTCGATGTCGGTCATGTCGGTGATGCTCGCGGAGCCGTAGTCGGTGTCGAGCTCCACATGTTCCTCCACATCCGCGGTGCTTGAAGAGGAATCCTCCTCGAAGTGCTCCGTGTACTCCTCCGTATCTTCTTCGTCGCTATACATGTTAGCATGACAAGATCTATATGGTGTATGTTAGTGGAAGGAGACTACCTCGCACTCTTACCAAGGTAAGATAGTATTGAGGCAATCCACCAAGCCGAAAGCAAGATCAAGTGTATCGGGAACGCACGCAAAACCACACGCAAAAGCTAGCAAATATGGTGTTAGGCGAGTGTTGTGGAAAGCCAAAAGACAAAATCCGAGATCAAGTATGTTGTCAAAAGTGGGTAAGGTCCAAAAATCCAAATGTCAATGTGAAGATCACTATAAACACGGAAAAGTTGTGGAACACACACACGAGATAAGCGGGGTTAGTGCAACCAAAAGTGAGCGGAAAAGTGTATGTACGGATGCTCGGTGTCACACTAACACAAGGAGAGGCAAAGCTTTGGTTGCAAAAGAAGAGACAACTAGATTCACACGCGGCCTCTCTTCTCGTATCTCTCTTTGCTTAAAAGCTTTTTCTCTTTTGTATATGGTGGCACTTGCACTCGTTTGTATCTTTGGTGGCACTTGGACACTTTTGTATGTATGGTCGTATGGATGTATGGATGTATGGATGTATGGTGCTACTCGCACTCTTTTTGTGTTTTTGGGGCTTTTTCACGCACTATGTTAGCGTTAGCCTCGCTTTTGCTATCTTGCCACACGAGTGTTTGCTTGGATGCCTTACTCAACGCGACACACACACCTCACAATGCGGGGCCACGTGCAATGTCTCGCAACACTAGACAAGCAATGCTCGATGGGATAGATCGCAAAAGGAAGAGGGGTTACAAGGTGAAAGCTGCAAGTTATACCTGCGATGGTGGTGGTGGTGGTGGTGGAGATCGCCGGACGTCGAGATCGAAGGAGGGCGCGAAGATGCGCCCGGTCTGGGGCCCGGTTGGACCGGATCCTGGACCGGCGTGTCCGGTTTGCCGCCCGGTCGACCGGGTTCTGGGCTGGCTCGTCCGGTCGTGGGCCCGGTTGACCGGGTCCGAAACCGGGTTTCGCGAGCTGGACTTTCACTCTCCTGTTCTTCCCCAAACCAAAACCAAATCGACCAAATCGAAGGGAAACGATGGAATTGGAGGCTCAAAGTTGGGGAAATAGTAGATCAAGCACAACAACACCAGATCCACGGACCAAAACCACTCAGAACGCAACCAAATCACAGATCGGTCAAGAGGCAATTTGGGGCTATTTTTTTTTTGGAAAATTTTCTAGGAACGAAATCGGGTGGGTGGAGGGTCAAATCCGCGGTAACCAAGAGCTGCTGATACCATATGATGAGGTCTAAGACCCCGTGTGTGGCCCGATCTCGCGGATTGACTTCGAAACCAAAGGGGAGAGATGGAAGAACGCGAGGAACACGAAGAACACCACGAACACGAGGACCTCCGAGACTCACGCACGCACACCAACCCGATACACCCGATGCTTACCTCCGTGGCTCGATGGACCACGCCAATAGAATCTCCGAGGAAGAGGCACGTGGCAGAATTCCCGGAGAGAGATTGGGATTGGAGAGGAAGAGCTTGGTGAAAGAGAGAGAGTAACTAGTACTAGAATCTCCTTCAACAAGATCTAAGTCAACAACCAAGGTGCCTTGATTACAGAGGGATGATACCCAAGGGAGACTAAGCTCAAAGGTAGGTTTGAGTTCAAAACAAGTCTAAAGAGCTAAGGAGGGGTCCGGGCTACTTATATAGGCACACATGGCCAGCAAGGGCGAACAGTACGCGAATGGATAAGTTAAGGCGGTTTGGTGGGTCATTCCCGTCGGATCCGGTTTGGGTCCGGTCGACCGGGCCTGTGACCGGGCAGTCCGGTCATGGGTCCGGTCGACCGGCGCCAACCGGAAGCTGCGAGTTTCCGGTCTTCGTCCGTACGAGGGAGCTGCGCCGGTTGGGCGCCCGGCTGACCGGGCTTGGGACCGGACAGCCCGGTTGTGGGTCCGGTCCGACCGGGTCCTGGACCGGCCAGGCTGGGCCTCTTCCTCCCGCCTCTTCTTCCTCTTCCTTCTTCTCTTCTTTCCTTCTTCTTCTCCTCTTCCTTGCACCATGGGAGTTCCTTCTCTCTTGGTCCTTGTCGATGTCGGCACCTATAGACACAATGATGATAGGCATGAGGTAGCATACCATTCAAGTTGGTGTTGAGGTCGACCATAGAGAGGAAAGGGTTCACCTTGACATATATGGCGGGGGTTTGTGTTGTTGGTCCACTTGGGGGACTCCTTGGCCATGGTGTAGCGTCGACGATAGGCGGGGCTGCACTTGACGGTCTTGAGGTGGAGGTGTCCGAAGGCCACCCCGCATCACTTTCACAATTTAGGTCTCTGACATGCAAAAAAGATTTTTTTATTAGAGTCTATACATCGAAAACAATCAAACGTGGTTTGATGATGATAAATCTACCTTTTTTTGGTTATTTGTTATATCACCATTACTTTTATGATGGACCTACTTTTATATATGACCAAAGTACCACAAATGGCACGACCGGCCTTAGTCATCTTCGGCCGCTTTCATCACTTGTGTCGAAGTAAAAATATACTCCAATCATGTATAAGAAGATATATGTTGTGGAAAACATATAGGGTAATGTGACACAAGGAACCCACCGCCAACTCCCTTGATGAAAAGTAACATAAGAGACATGATTTACCCATATCATATAGGCTCATGATGTGGGTAACAAACCTACCTCGTGCTTGCCAATGGATTTTCTTATAATATGAAATGATTGGATACATATGTGTGGCTAAAACTAAACCCTAGAAGGACTGGAGCTTCGGTGGGTTTTATGGCTAAAACTAAACCCTAGAATGACCAGAGATCCAGTAGATTTTGTGGCTTTATTGTTGACTACCGTGAATCATCATAGAGATCCAGTAGATCTTTATATGGCTTTATTTTCCGTGTGACCTTTGGGTTTTTATATATGCATGTGTCTTATCTTGTCTCCATATAAAGATCAGACCAATCTATTTCAAGGTCCTATCCTACGAAATAAAGATATCCCACATTTGTTTTCTACCTAGACTTCACGTTATTCCATTCTTATTTGTGCATGAGTCCTTACCTTCTACGATAAGGACCACAATATCTACAATATTCTCTCGCGCACTGCACGAATCCATCTTCATATCTATTTATACAGATACTGCTATAATCATCGATTTTCTCCGACTATTGGTATATCAAAACCATCCATCTTTAATCAACACATCTACCGAAGCTACGTCAACGTAGTTACAAAGCCATCGATTTCATCTTCCCCCCTATAATCAGATATCCGGTGAACACTAATCCTCCTCACGGTCTCGCCGTCCCTCGATGGGACGGCGTTTCTTTGCTCACCTAGCTTAGAGACTGACAAGTGGACCCCATGCCAGACAGAACCATATATTCTCAATCCCTCCCTATGGACGGCTAGGATGAATCCACCGGCTATTCCAAACACCGGCAAGGCACATACCATTCCCGCATCCAACCCAAATCTGACGCCTCTGAGGGCATCTCCAACCGGGCGACCCAAACGGACGCGCTGGGCCGTCCGTTTTGGGCCGTTTGCGTGCCCGAGCGGACGCGCGGACGGAGCCCCGCGTCCGCGCGTCCGTTTGGGTCGCGTCCTGCGCCCAACGCAGCTGCCACCCATTTGGCCATTTGGCCTATTTCTTTGGAAAATAGGTCCTCCGGCCACAGAATTCACTTTGATATATAATAATATCTCGTAAACATAAAATAATATATAGGAAACATAAAATATTATCAAATACCATACAATATTATCAAATGTACCATGATAAATCAAATAAAATGTGTCATAGTTTGAGAAAAATATAAAAATTGCAATTGAGATTGTCTAACTCAATTTGGGCGCTCGAGGATCTCCTTCGTCTCTTCTCGAACCAAGCTCTCTTTGCCTCGCTCATGTTGGTCAAGTCGGCGTTCATGATGAGGTTGTCCTCGGCTTGGCGTTTGAGCTCAACTTCCTTCGCCTTCGGCTCCACCTCTTTGGCCCTTGCCATTGCTATGAGCTCAAGTTCTCTCTCTTGAGCTCAAGTTCTTTAGCTTTGGTCTTCGCCTTGACCTCTTCAATCTCAAGCTTCTTCTGCTGGACATCAAAGAATTTCTTCCTCGTCCTCTTCTTTCTCCCGGCGCCTCCTCTCATCCCTCTTGTCCGTGGACACCTCTCTGTCCGCATGCATCTCCTTCAAAGTGCCATACAATAGCATGGACGACGCATCACGCTTCATGTCGGCTTTGGTTGACTTGTGGCCGCGTGGACGACTTGCACGAGAAGCGGAGCTGCCGCAAGGCTGCCCACCATCAAGGTCAATGACCGTGGCATCTTTGGCGGGATTGTTGCCGGTCAAGGTCGCCATGTAGCCCTCGTACCCCTCCTGGAACTTGGGGGTGCCGTGGAGTTCCTTCCAACAATGAGGGAAGGCAAAGGTCTTCTCTCCATTGTTGGCTTTGTAGAATTCCAAAGCTCGCCACACCTAGAGCAAAGCGAGACAACAACGATAAACAAATGTGCAAACATCGGATGAATAAGTTGAGGTTATGAATCATACCAAGTCCTTCACACCCATGCCACTAACGGGGAGCCGCCTCGCGTGCTCATACGCCGCCCGGAACTTGTTGCACTCCGTTTGAATTGCTCCCCACCTCTTTTGGAGCGATATTTCATCGCGGTCGCTCTCAAATGGCTCCTGTCCATATTTGCGATGTTCATGGAAGTATTCATAGATCCGGCGCTGAATGCGGACCCCTTCGCTCGGCACTCCGTCAACGCATCTTGCCCGATGGTCAACCATCCATCGACGAGCACCTTGTCCTCCTTCTCCGTGTAGTTGGCGGTTCGTTTGCTTACCCGGCGACCTCGAGCTTGTGCAGCTGCGGCTTGTGTGAGGCCCTCACCGAACAACGGCTCCTCCTCAATGTTTATGCTGCCGGGACGAGCGAGTGCCCTCCCGTGTGTCAATGGGAGGTGGTCGGGGAGCCTCGTCGTGTCGAAGGATATGGAAGGGTCGTCGGCATTGTCCGCGCGAAAGACGGAGGGGCTCGCACGGCGGACGGTGCCTGCGCGCGCGCGGCCGACATATCGTCGAACAAGGTTGCGTGCACCGGACGTCGCAGCGGCTCCCGGGTTCTTCGGGCCTTTGGAGTTCGCCGGCGCACGGTTCGTGTCAATGGACGAAGGTGACGGCCCCGTCATGGACTCGCCCACCTCCGGTGACCCATCCCGTGATCCGGTACGCCCGCCGCCCATGCGCCCCCATTTCGTGCCCAAATAGGGCGGTCGGCGGGCGGTTGACCTTGGAGGAAGGGGCCGGGTCACGGAGGAGGCCGAGCTCCCCACCGAGGCCGCGCCGGTGCCGGGGATGATCATGTGCGCTGGCCGAGCGCCGGGTGGCCGTAAAATAGCATGGCCTCGTCGCTCTTGAAGGAGATCGCTCTTCGCCTCCGTCCGGAGTTGGAGAAGCCGCTCCGCCGCCCGCCGCCGCTCCGGCTCGGCAGCGGTTTCCCTCTTCCGTTGGTCCGCGCCTCGCGCCGGCCGCCCTCTTCCTCGCTCTCGAGCTTCCTCGCTCCGGGTGAGCTCGGCCTTCGCCTTCTTCGTCCGCGGCCCGGGGGGCTCGGCCACCGCCGGTTCGAGAGCCGCCTCCACGGCGAGAGCGGCAACGGCCGCGGGTGCCTCCTCTTCGATGGTGGCGGTGGTGTCGGGGCGGTGGCGGCGGCGGCCGCTTCGTCGGCCATCTCTAGGTTTTGGGAGTACAGGTGGAGTGTTTTCTCGTTTTGGGAGGCGGACAGGCGGGCCGGGGGCGGACAAGGGAGGACGCGAGCGACCAGCCTTTCGCGTCCGCGGCCACGCAAACTCGTCCAAGATTTGGGCCGGGTTTGGGTCGTCCCGGACGCCGCGGCCATCCGTTTTAGGGATGGGTCCGCGCGCTGGGCCGCGGTTTTGTCCGTTTCGACCCATCCGGACGCGCGGGCGCGGGATGGGTCGCCCGGTTGGAGATGCCCTCAGACCTCTCCCTCTCCCTCGCTCCCCCTCTCCCGTTTGCCTTTTTGCAGCTCTGCTTGCTCGCGCCGTACTGCAGTCGAGATCGAGGGGGCGGCGGCGGTCGACTCCGGTAGCGGCGGGGCGGGAATCTGGTTTCGGGGTGCTCGGATCCATGGGATCCCTCGGCTTCGAGGCTGCCCTAGCCGTGTGCCCGGCCGCCGCCCAAGCCTACTCCAAGTACTGCGGTGAGCGAGCTCCCCCGCTTTCGAATTCCCTTCCTAGTTTCGTCGCTGGGTTAGGGCTCCAATCGCAGTTTCGGATGTTTCAGGGTTAGAGTAGATCGTATCGTGTCCGTGCCCACTTGCGGTTTAGACGTCAGAGAGAATATTACGAATTTTAGTTGTTTTCGGTGACGGGGTCACCTTCTCTGCATTTGTGCGAACTTCAAGAAATTTCATGATTGCGAGGAGTTAATAATTCACCGCTGGGGCTCATTCTCAGGCCAATTATCTGGTTTCTTGTAATTGCGTCAATAGACGTTGCTGGCTTCTCGCTTGCAGGGTTATTATATTTTAAGCGTGTTCAAGACAAAATGCTCGTGGCTAAAATCACAATTCAATGAACTTTCAGATAATTCTTGGCACAGTTTCAGTTATGCGTATTTCCTTAACAGCTGAAAATCACAATCTCGTCTTAGAATTAAGCTAGCGAATCTCCATACATTATATGTCCCAATATGATATTGTATTTTTCTGGGAAACATTGTTACTACTTGCTGTTTATACGCTATCTCAGTCTGCTAATTGTTTCTGTTTATTGCGTTGCTAGGTATTGTATCAGGCTGCGAGAATGCAAACACAAGGGAAGGGCTGGTTGAGCTTTCACGGACTATTGATAATATGGAAGGAATGAGGTAAAAGCTATTTCGGCTATGCTCATTGTAATATTTGATGTTTGTTTACTGCAGAAATGATGCGTGTTGATCTATTTTTAAGCACGGGCCACGGGGTAGTTCAAACCTGTATTGTCTTTTTATGCCACTCTGAAAATTGCGTTTCTAAAGCTTCTTGGCTTCTTTCCCACATTCATTGAGTTGAAATACTGTCGAGGGCCGATTCAACTAAGATTGGGTGATATATGTTATAAAATCATAGGTAGTTCCTTCCTACCTGTCTGTTTTTACTGTACATTTGGGGTTCGAGCTTGCATTCATGTGTTAATATGAGTACCATATTAAGATTAAAGCTTATACTCTGAACATTAGAATATCATGCTACACTTCCATTGCGCTTTTTCATGGCAAGGAGATTCACACACCTCCATAAACTATCCAGGACAAACACACTCACATATCTCCATTGCATGAGAAATGCCCGCTTACTTTTTACTTACTTTTATGTTTGGCTCTTTTTTCCTCATTATATTCTTCTTACCTATTGGCTGATTACATACTCTACTATTCATCCAGGGATGGAATATTTGGTGATATTCAAAAGCTCATGTCAGTCCTTGAGTTAGTAAGACGCGTGCTTCCCAAGCAAATTATGCATTACCAATCCTCAAATGCTTTTCAATATACTATGCTGATCTATAACACTCTCTTTTAGGATGATGCGCGCCAATTCAGTAATTTCTATGATTTTGTCTTCTTCATTTCTCGTGAAAATGGCCAAAAGAATATTAGTAAGCCCCTTATCCTTGAGCATGTCCATGCATGCTGCTGTATCATTTTTGACATTCCATTAATACTAACTGGAATGTCACTTTTCATGATTTAGCTGTTCAGAAGGCTGTTGCGGCATGGAGGATAGTCCTTATTGGGAGGTTTCGATTGCTGGACCGGTGGTGTAACTTTGTTGAGGTACCAAAAGTTACTGGCTAACAACTTCATGAATTCATTTATAATGTTTTTAAAAAAGAATTCGCTTATTATTGTTACTTCCGTAGTACTGGCAGTGCTTTCATTCGTTACCCATTTTCAGTCGGAACAGTAAAAGCATGGGTTAATTTTTAATTATTTTTTCCTGGAAAATAGTAATTCGTTAGGCATCTTATTAGATAAACAAACAAGTTCTTTTGTAAGAATATGTTTGATCATGAAGAGACGTCCATTTGACTTTAGTCTGGTGAGCAACTTCATTATTAAGTTCATTGAAGCAGTGTTTGGTCTGCAGTTCATGGTTTGGTACATGACGAGTAAATCGATCTATTAACATCTTGACATCTCGTTTAACATGGCAAATGCATGGTTTTGTTAACAGTTGTACTAGTAATGCTCAATAGTTTCTTTCGTCCAAAAAACTCTACTTGTATTTGACAATGTGAAGATAATCCATAACCATTTTGCTGAAGCTGTTATCTCCCGGTTTCCATTGAGTGTTACTATGAACTTTACTATATGCTCTGATTTTTGGGCTCTTCATTTTGACATGACGCTGGATGTTTGCCTTTGGGTATAGCTCAATGGGTCTATCTTTTGTAAATTCCTTAAATCATCAAGGCACACCGCCTTTACCTTTTGTGTTCCCATTTTTATTTATAAACTGATAGTAGACATTATCATGTATATTTTGTTAAGCTTTAACTGTATTTCTCCTTTCTTAGAAGTACCAACGTCACAACATATCTGAGGATGCCTGGCAGCAGCTGCTAGCTTTCAGCAGGTGTGTAAACGAGGACCTGGAAGGTTATGATCCAAAAGGTACAATCCCGTTTCTTCCATACTGCTTGTTTTGGATTTCCATTCCTGTATACACCTTCCTTCATAGATTTAGCTTGGTAACAATCTGATCACTGTGTTTGTGTAAACTTTCCTTAGGTGCTTGGCCTGTTATAATTGATGATTTTGTGGAGTATATGCACAGGTTTGTCTTTATTGTCCTCCTTAATATGCTTTTGGAACATTTGTAATCTTGTGTACTTGTTTATTAGTTTTATTCCACGTCTAAACCTAAATCATGATCAATCATTTGTCTGCTTTGAACTTTAGTGGAGTGTGAGTATATCTGTCTAAAGCACAAGTACCTTAGCGGATTCTGGCTTTCTCTGATTGATCTATCGTTGCTGCTTACTCTTGTTCATTAATGTTTAAGACCGGTCACTAATTACGATTGTCAGACTAAATCACACAGAATTCTCTTCCTGAAATGTTTCTTGAAAACATATACTATATGTTTTAGTTCCACAACTCTTCCCTACAAAAAGCTAACGATGACTCAGTAGTACGTAAATTAGTTTTTTGCATAAAGGCTCCACAATATCTTCCAACTGTTTGGTGCAGGACTCCTAGGAATAGCCCAAAATATTTTATCTTTAGTATAAGCTGTAATGGGAGTTTGTGTCGCACTTTAAGGAACTTTTTTAGTATTTAGGACCGAGTGCTGCTTGCCTAGGATAACGAGTAGCTATGTATCGTACTACGAATAAAAATAATTTTTCTCAGTGCCACAAGTAGGTTATCTTATAATGGGGCCAGTTAAACATTTTAAGGTTTGACAATTGGTATAGAAATGATTATCAACATCGACAGCATCATGAAATTTACTTCAATAATGTGTTAATTATTTTTATTTAAAGCAACATGTAGGCAGCTCTAAGAAGATCCTGAGCAAGATCGCTGGTTACTAACACTGACCCTGTATAGATAAATCTGCATAAAACAAATAAGATGTTTACAAACTTAATTAGCAGGCCTTCTCATGTAAGAGAAAAAAAGAATCAACAGACAATGCAGATTCACCAATGGGCCATGGGCAAGGAGCAAGTAAGAAAGCTCGGAGATTTACTGACCTCATCATGAGTTCGAACACATCCCACCTGATATATTGGAATTTCTATGTCTCTTGCATCCTTTTCCTGGTTAAGCAAATAGTGAGGTTAATGTAAGCATAAATTGTTCAACTAGGAAGCAAGATCCACAAATACACCAATGGTCGAATTGACTTGTACTGTAGCGAGGGATAGTTAATCTTGCCTGATTGGTTGACACTTCAAATTGTTTTCAGAAGCCACGATGTTGATTTATACCTACCAGGTTAAAAGCGGATAAAAATGATGTTTACATTGTCCTCCATGTACATATGCATATCAATTCCAGACAAGCAAGAATATATGTATGCTATGCTAATAAGTATATCCTACATAATAATAGCTTCGGAAAATCTTCTGCCTGTATGTTGGTTTGTTCTTGTGTTCCGCAAAACTATGTTATTCTAAGATGCTACCTGTACTGTTTCTCATGGGTTTCCTTGTAAATGTAGAATTTATCGCCCTGGTGACTGCTCCAGTGCAATGGCATCACAATGCAGTATTTCCAATACATTCAGAGGTACTGTTCTGAAGAATTACTCTTTCTATTTTTTATTTAGTCAGTTATGTTGTTAATTTGTTATGTAGAATGTCGTGTAACAGGACTAAATCTATTACCTGGATCAAAGAGGAAATGCCCTACTCAGTTTAACTCCAGTGAAGATAATGTAGAGCTTTCAGATGTTCCTAGACACTCTCTCCATCTTACACCATTGAAGCGTCTGAAGGAAAGTTCCGTCTCCACTAAAAGTGGTGTTTCGGAGTGCAATGCAGGTACCCCTTTCCTTAACAGTTCATCAGATTGTCGCGAGGATACAAATTTACACAACTCAAGAGGCTGGCTTCAGAACTCACCTTGTATAGTTGAGGATAGTTTGGCAAAAGGGTTTGAAGGTTGCATTTCAATGAAGTGCTCATTCTGCTAGATCAGGAATGCATGGTGGAATCATTTATGACAGCTCTTAAACTATATATTTCTACTTGCGTCAACACCATCCTGTACTTAGTCAATTTTCAGTGGTGATATTATTTTGTACCCAAACACTGATGTTATACATAACTGTGTTCTCCTGCTGTTATTGAAGATGTCTGTTTGTTCGTTGGTCTGTTTGCTATGTACTTGGTATAGAGTTTTGCACAATTCTTCTCCCAGTATACTACCGTCAACCCCATTTCATCCAGATGTTATTGGCAGGTGCTATAACGAATTGGGGAATTCAGATGACTGCAAAGGAATAGGATATTTTATTTTTATTTTTGAAACAGAGGTAAAAGCTTTGCCTCAATCTATTAATTAAGAAGATAATGTCTAGTTAATTAACGGAAAATTGGACGAAAATCGTTACAACATCATAAACCATAGACTGACTAAACCCAAAAGTCTGCAACTCCTTGATCGCCTAGGCACATCAACCAACTCTCCCAACCTGGCTGCAAACTGTCGACACAAAGATCGTCACACACAAAGAAAACCCACTTTTCTTGGTTTTGCTCTTCAGATCATACATCAAGGAGTTGCTGATGCATTCCTTGTGGTGCAACTTTTTTTTTTTTTTTGCTCTTGAGATACTCCTTTACCTTTTTGGTTTTGTCATCCGTATCTTTCCCTGACATGAGACATACAATATCTTTGCTAGATCAGGAATAGTTGTCTCTAAACTGCCGAGAAGGTCGCAAAGCTCTTTTGCAAAGAGAGCCTCGGAGTCAACAAAAGCAAGCGGCTGACTGGAGATGGCTACATGGAAGCTACAACCGAAGGCCCAAGTGAGACAACTTCCACATGCACCATCGATAGAGGAGGAGACGACTCCCCACACAAATCCTAATCAACATTACCGGAACAATGACCTCACTCTTCATGGGGCTGCGGCAATGGACATGGAATGGCACGGGGATAATTTCTAACTTTAACCTAACAGCATCACACAATAGTCGCACGTCTCTTCTTTTACTTGCCCCAAGACGATGATAGACGATGATATCAGCACCACCAAGGTGTTACTGTCATTCTGGATGCACTTTGTCCATTCCCCCATTCCACAATTATTTTATTGCACTGACGTCTTTATTGAGCTGTTCCTGGAGGCCCAGCTTACTGTAATAGTAAAATTTGGTAGCAGGTAAGCAGACACACTTTGACCCAGCAAAAGCTTCGTCTTTTTTCCCAGTTTAGCAGTCCACGAAAAAAAATCAACACATTATATTTCCTGTCGAGTACATGCCAAATGGTGTTGCATTACATACCCTACTGTCCCCACCACATTGTACGAGAAAAGCATCACCCGCAGAGCAGAGTATGATATCGAAACTGTTGTTAGTGCACAGATCAAACTTCTGCATCTAAAGGCTATCATCTGAAATATTTGAAGTGTTTATACTCGTAAACAAAACATATAACAACATTTCATACAGTCTAGCTGTTGTCATTGACACCATGTGCAAGTGCCAGTGAAGTTTAGCCCTAGGAATACAAATGCTAATCCTTGGAGATAGAGATTAAAATAGTAGCTAGTCTTCCCAGGGAATACAAGGTTGTATGATGCACAGAAGAAAAGAAACGCTGCAAATAGCATCTCACGAAAGTTAACCCTGCAAGAAAAGATGATGTCATTTACAGTTTAGCATACAGTATATGATAGTTGAATGTGCATAACCTTGACTAAGGGTTTTACCTGTCTCTTATTCTTTTCCTGGTTTTCTGGAGCAAGGGAACATCAGTGTCTTCAAAATTGTTTCCTACCTTCTTTGTCACAGCCCACTCGTTAAACTCTGATAATTCAAATAGACCAGCCAGTGCAGCTCTCAGGCGATGCATTGTCATCACATTCTCGAACAAAATCCAAAATGGCAATATGTGTATATTTCTGCAGAGAGGATTTTAAGGGCATTGAAAAAATTACTATGTGGAGAAGCAGAGATGAGAAATCTAATTGGAACTCAAAGCAGTCATTGAGAAACTTACTTGGGATGTCTTATTGCTGTGACCACTAAAAGTACCATGGGAATATAGGCGATGCCCCAGACTGGTATGAATAGTTCTGGTATCATGACTGATATTGGAAGTATGATATTGTAGAGAATACATGTGACCGTAGGGGCCACAACTCTCCGCACCAAAAAGAAACTATAGAGCATATGGAACTTCTTGACGACAGATACATCCTAATGAAACAACAATGGGATAAATTTTAGTTTCCTTTGAACATTTTCTGAAGATTTGCAAATGAGGAGAAGAGAACCCTACTTTAGCAGCCAAAATATCTTTTGCTACTTGTCGGAATAAATGTGCACCACCACAGGACCACCGGAATTGCTGTCGGCAGTAGTCCTTGTAAGTGGATGGCAATTCACTCTTAACCTGCATTATGTTTTGCATAGTCAAATGATTACACTGAGCTATTACACTTTCAGCAATATTATTGTTGGATAAATATTACTCACTCTGATATCCCCGACATATATAAATTTCCAACCCTTTAGGGTTGCTCGAACTGCCAAGTCCATATCTTCAACTGTAGTGCGGTCCTTCCAACCTCCTGCCTCTTTGATGGCTGCTGCACGCCATACTCCAGCAGTTCCTAGGATAACAATAAACATTCCGTTAGATGATCATTTATTTCTAATCTAATCTATGTTCTGGACTTCCTTTCTTTTTTTACTTTGTGGCCTTACAATGTGTAAGCCATAAAGGTTTGTACCATTGAAACTGAAGAAGGAAAAGGTTGCTGATCCCGCTTCTTGCTCAACTTTGAAGTGGTAATCGAAGAACATCTTTTGTACCCTTGTCAACAGGCTTGCTGTGTCATTAACTGCAAAATTCTGTCAATTAAGAATCGATCAATTCAATCAGAGTAAATAAAGCACTATCATTTTTTTCAAGTGGTACATCAGCAGTATTTTCCATGCCAAATTATCTTGGAACTTTTTCTGTACCTTGTTCCTGGCACTCCATGAACAGTAAGACAGGATCAGCTGAACATGTTTTTAGATGTTCATGAAAATACAAAGAGACGTTTTTTTATGTGACTAGAAAAGTGAGTTTTTTTTATCCCAAGTTCCCTGTGTTAGTTCTAGAAACAGTGCTTCCGTAAATTTCCTGACGTTTAGAAATGGAGAAAGCATTCCTATGTGGTTAACTGGTGATGTGCTGAAATATTTGAAGCCTGTGTGATAAGTGCAATTGTGCAAACATGTAAGGACTTCTTTTGTAGTTTAGTTTTCATTGCATGGCTAATGAAAACTGTCTTGTGATAGGCTGGAAAGACTGATGCTCTAGAGCTAATAGGAAATGAGTACATACCGAAGGTCCATCGAGCTTGAACAAGAGCAACTTTTGGATTGTGCACCAAGAAGGGGACTGTCCTGAGAAGAAAGTCTTGCTCAGGCTGGAAATCAGCATCAAATATAGCAACATATTCACACTGCTTGGCGTAGTCGTATTCCATTCCTTTCTTCAGGGCCCCTGCTTTAAACCCCTTGCGGCCGCTTCTCGTGGTATACTTAATATTCATACCCTTGCTCGCCCACTCTTCGCATTCAAGCTCCACCAAATTCTGCAGAACGTAAGTAATCCAATGAGCCTGGATGCTTTAGATTGCATGTTAACATCCATCATGTAAAATGGCTGATGCCCTAGTCTAGTAGCATATCTTAGCATGACACACTCTTCTCATTGACCCTGTGAAGTCTGACCACTCACAAGGGCTAGAAACTGGCAAGAGCCAGAAGTCAGTGTGAAAAGGGAAGTGATCAACTGTTCCAATCACTTGGTAACATCTGAAGCCTGAATGTCTATTATCAATTGAAACACCTACCAGAGGTAAGGTTTAGTTTTGTTGCTGTGTCAGCACAACTGGATTAGTGCTATTTTGGAAACTGTCTTCTACTACAAAATAATTTGTTTTGAGAAAACTGTTGGTTAATCGATCAGATGAGGTCTACCATCTTAAGATAGTGCACCAACAGACATTTGATTGGGAGGCCACCCCTGCTTATCTTAAGAGTTCTTGTTCTTGCCAACTAGTACTCCTGCGGTCCTGCCCCATCCCACTAAGCCAACTCATCCACCGAATGGATTGAATACTGGCATAACTGATCTAGACTGTCCACTAGAATTTAATTTTCAATTTACTACTAGTTTTTACTGAAGAGAGATGAGTACGGTTATTGAGTTGTGAAGCAAATTTCTAAGATTGGAGTATATAACTCCTTGTTTATTTTTGCAGAAATCTTAATTTCAAGTTTTTAAAGAAATGCAAAAAAAATGAACAGAGATAATTGGGTAGTCAATTTCCTTGTAAATTCTGGTAAGAGAATAAGATCATTTGCAAGACACGTGGAAAACACAAAACGAGTTATTGTGCAAAGTCTATACAAGAAGTTAGGTGACTTGTGTAGAAAGTCGTGTGATTTTTTGCATAGGTCGCAAATGGTAATATTATTTTTAGTAGTACTTACAGGGGTAAGTTTCTATCCAATATCAGCATGCAATCATTCCTTTTCATATTTTTCAAATAGAAAAAAACGACTTTGTTTCCTATTGACTCGTTTATGGTTTGATACTTTGCATACAAAAAAAACAACTGAAACGAGCAGAATAATTTACTTTGGTAATGAACCTTCCTGGGACAATCCAAAATATGAAGTAATGATTTTGGACAGCTGGGGAAGAATCCCTCCCTGGAGAGGAATATGCTCACCAATTATTGAACCATCTTCTCAGATCCACCACCATCCATGGGTCTGACTGAATACACATTGTACAAGTGGGCAACGAGCCAGATCCCAGAGGGCGTTCATTGGCAAAAGGCCAGGGGCTTATTGGTCTAGGAAGAATATCGGGACCAGGTAAATGAGTTCACGTGAACACATGGTTAATCAGTTCCAAAGGTTAAGCTTAGTTGAACCAATTTTGCTGATGTATTGACAGTGTCAAATGACAACCCATGGTTTCTGGTGTGGTTAGATTCAGCATTGCTGCATTGGCTGCACTTTGTGTGGTGACTGGTGGCACAAATTGAAACTGTTTCCACAGGGAGAATACCGCTAGTACATTCTTCACTTCCATTTTCGTGGAGACTCATTATTGCTGTAATGGCCGACAGAGATCCCCAGCACACAGACAGCAGGGGCCCACATGCTGCGCGTACCCATGTGATTGAAAGGTCAGGTTGGGAATCCAGATTTGCAACGAATAATTCGAAGATAGTAGTGCTATATGCTCTTGAACTTGTTCTCTGAATGTTCGATGACGACTTGCGAAGTTCTGATAGTGAAAGGAAACCTAGTGACAAAAGTGCAACGTCTAGTTCCCTCAATGCCAAAGGTTGAAGTAGCTTTCACCAAAATAATCTCGTAGAAGTCCGCGATTGACCTTTTCCCAATTTTAAAAAACTGAAAAAATATATGAAATTCTCTACAACCCGACTCATCACTCACAATAAGCAGCATGCTCCTATAGTCCTATGACAGATTGACATATAGTCCAATGTCAAAACTTTTGACATCTTGCTGTAGAATATAACACAGACGAGGTCTAAATCTGTGTGTTCCTTTCTTAATAGAAACAGGTCATATATGTCTGGGTCTGAGTCTGACTAATTAGAGATGGAATCTAGAAGTAGGTGAGTGTTTAGGTACTCCACTTCTTCTAAAATGATTAAAAGATGCAACTTGCAACTTCCAACAAAGGTGGTATGGAGGCAACTCTGCTCAAAATATAGAGTTGAGAAGATGTCTACCTTGATATACGGATCGGTGGAATCATCCAGCACTTGGACAATTATCCTATCCTTTGGCCACTCGAGCTCACATGCCGCCCCTATCGACAGCTTGTACACCTACACGCACAGCTCAATCCCAAGAAATAAATTAGGCAGTGGCACAGAGGAATATATAGTACTAATCTCGCAAGACAACAAGAACAATAACAGTAAGAGATGAAAGCAACAAACGAGAGAAGATCTTGCTTTGGTGTTCTTTACAGAAAAAAAGATCAATGAGTAAATTATGATCGTCTCTCACCTCCAGCTCATTGTACATGGGTATCTGCACCAGGACCATGGGGTAGTGGGCGTCCGTCCCCTTCTCCTCGTCGTCGCCGGCGATGGGCTCCCACTTGAACCGCCACTCGGGCCGCCAGCCGATGACCTTGACGCCGAGGCTGACCACGCTGTTGTACACGGCCTCCACCGCCAGCATCACCGACATGACCATGCACACCCACACCGCCACCTGCAGAACCGGCGCGATCACCCCGCCCCGCACGCGCACCCACAGCTCGTACACATCCGCCAGCGACACGCCGCCGGCGGACTCCGACGAGGAGGAGCCATCGAAGACGCCGATGAACCACGAAATGGTATCCTGGAAGTCCAGCCGCCCGCCCACTGCGACAGAGGAGAAAGGGAGATTAATGATGCCGCAAGAAACGTCAGATCACGTGCGCCGCCGCGCGTTGGGCAGGAAAAACGGAGAGAGCAATGTTGTACCGGTGAGTGGGCGGCTGAAATCGACGGCGCCGGTGGAGACGGCGGTCGCGAGGGCCGCGGCGGCGGCGAGGACGAAGAGGAGGGCGCCGCCGATTTCTCCAGCCTCCATGGGTGACGGAAGGGGAATGCGGCCTATGTGGGAGGAGAGACGGAGTACAGGCCAATGGGTGCTGGATTTTCCCAAGTCTGCACCTATCTTTGTTGTACTTTTCTCCTTCCTCTTTTGCTACGTGCCACCGGTGTACTTGCTTTATATACGTGCAAGTGGGCACACTTTGCTATCCACTCCCAACTATTAAAACACAAAGATGCCATTTACATTTAAGAATAACATTAAGAAATATAAGAACAATTCATCGTGAGTTCACGACTAATATCCCTCTTCAAATCAACTTAAAATGTGTTCACCTCAAATTCTCCAATGGTTCCATTCAGTTGCTAAGGAAAAAATATGTGGGGGTGTAACAACTCTCTATTGGTAGATGATCCAGAGGGAAAAAAATGGTGATGTTGTAATAACCGGATGATACTCTGTGATTTAATTTCAATGAAATCAGGAGTAAAATCTTTTTAGTCCGAAAAAGGCAACTCGCTGGATCTTCTAATATGCTAGAGCTAGCGTCTCAACCAAGACTGTGCTAACTTTATTTCCTAATCGATAAACCCATTTTTTTTCTCAACGAATAATTTTCATGACCGATTCATTTTTTCTCTCTTTCCCATGTGCTATAATTGAAATCATCCTTGATATCTTTGCTAGTAAATCATTTGATGTCCGTAGACTGTTAGTCCACTTGTGTGAGGGAAAGAATAATGATACACTAATGCTCAACCCTATATCGTTGCGTGGAACATATCTACGCTATATTGGAGTATATGTTTCTTAAAAGACCTTATAATAAAAGCTTTGGTAGAAACTGATAGTATTACGAAATAGTTTGGCAAGGTTGCATGCTTACAATTCTTCTAGCCAACCATATTGGAATTTCTCAGCAAAATGAAACATAAGCACCTTGTTAGCCTTAAAGTGTCATTTGCTCTTATTAAATCAACATCTCTTGAGATATCTTGTTTTCTCAGGTCAAAAAAGAAAGACATATCTTATGCTCTCTAAGAAAAATATGTGTACACAAAACAGATTAGAATTATGGACACAATACATAAAATTTAATAAAATGTCGCTGCTAGCTACGATTCCATCGCTGAGATTAAATGGTAGACCACTATGCAATCATGGAAGTTTTTGTTCTGGAGACGATATAAAGTTGTGTGCCAGCCCTTTGTTATTTTTTCTTTAGACAGAAGAAAACCTAGAGTTGTTTCTGAGTAGAACTTCATCCAATGATGCAAGTGGGATCCACTTAGATGTTCAAATTTCTTGCCTAAAATTTGACTTATACAAATTGACCTAGAATCACGATATAAGTAGATCACTCTTGCATCCTAATATTATTGGAGTCCCCCATCTTTTCCACATTCACATATGAACTCATCATTTGGAGGGAGAAAGAGCTTACTATTCTATTCTTTCTGTCAGGGTGCACGTTTCATGGGTATCTAGCAATTTATATTTTGACGTAGCCGAATCGTCCGTCATGTACCACTAATCCGCCGGCTTTATTTTACGTCCACCGTGCGGTGAGACAGGCAAGATCTGATGCGTAGATTGGCCATCATGGTAACGAGACGGACGGCAGCATCTTCCGTCATCTGGTCACAGAGTCAGCTTTATTGCAGATCCGAGGGTGGTGGCTTTGCTTGGGCCCATCTTGTTCAGCAGCAACAGGACCAGCAATGTTTATGGGAGCTCTGACAAATAAAACTTATAAATTTAGCTAAAAGTTTAAGCTTGTTAACTTTAATTAAATAAAAGGAAGAAAATACAAACAGCTACAATATGAAATAAGTATATTATGAAAATATACTTCAAGGTGGACCTAATAATATTGATTTGGTATCGTAACTCTACAGGTTTTAATCTATAACGGCAAACCGAGCTTGGCTCCGGCGGTTAGGTTTCTTGTGGTGGAACCATTCCACCTAGATTCAAGTCCTAGACTTGGCATGAGTGAAGTGGCGGAGCTAGCAGGTGTTAGGGTGGGACGTGCCCCACCCTGGAATTTCATACTAGCACATATTTTAGTGAGAAAAAATAGAAAAATAAAAATATAGCTTATATATACCAAGTTATGTTGGTTGCCCCACCCTAATGTTTTTTGCTAGATCGGCCACTGCATGAGTGTTTGCATTTACCTGGATTTATTTTAGAATTTAATCGGCGTTATTCTTTCAGTGGTAGGTGACGTGCCCGTCAACAGCGAGACGCATGTGGTGACTTCGTCAACCTCAAGATCTACCGGCTCAATTCCTCGGAGGTGCTCATAGAGATAGGGTGTGCATGTATGCATTCATAGGGGTGCGTATATATGCATGTTTGTGAGCGTCTGCATTGTAATGTGTTCTTAAAAAAAGATTTTTATCTATAATGTTGGTCAAACTTAGATGATGTCCATTTTAACTAAAATTATATGGCTTATTAACCGAAACAGAGGGAGTATATAATGCATATGCATAACATGCTGAAAAAAGGAAATCCTTTTCAGCTTCTTACTCATCATTTGGATTGGGTGCATCAGCAGATTCCTACATAACAGCTGATGATCGTTGCGGAAGTCCTTGCTGCCAAGGGGCTCCATAGTTCAATGCACATATAGGTCCACCTCATCTATGCCTGACTACATTTTTTTTACGAGTCAAAGAGTGGCACTGGTGATCTGGAGAAGCAGAACACGTGGACCCTTCGCCTAGGACGGTATGATGACTCATACGAGAAGACATGGGTAGGCGCATTTTTGTAATCCTTCTGCATTCATGAATCACTCGCCACGTCAATGATTGAGGCCCATGATGAATTCGCGAGAAAAAGGAGGCGTGTTTTTCTGTACTGGAAATCACATGCTTCCATGTACTTCTGCTGAAACAACACCTGTCATGTATTACGACAAGCTCATCTCGGCTCCGCCCATGGCTTCAGTTTCCAAATGGTTCATCTCGTGGTTGGAACACCTACCCTCTTTCGCGCCTACCCGTAACTGTCTCGAGTGAGCAGCTGTCTTTAGTTTTATATGTTGGCATGAGCTGTTTTTAGCTAGTGTACTTGTTCTTGGCTACTCACGAAATAAATATACTAAATCCAGCTCTTTTGTGAGAAAATTCCACTTCCTATTCCATTTGTACAACTGAAACAGCTTTTACATCACTTAAAAATCTTACATATTTACAGACACGGATTTGGTGGATATGGGTGTAGGCGCACCCATTTTTAAAAAAAATCAAAAAAATGCCATTCAAAAGTCTCAGAAATATTTGATTTTTTTTTGCGTGTATAGACTATCTCGATACTTACTCGTGCTAATTCACAACTGAAAATGTGATCGTATGTGGCCTACAAGAAAAAGAGAAAATTGCAATTTGTATTTGTTTGAACAATACAAATCCAATCATTATAGTGTCATTCGTATTTTATCATTTTTACGGAGGTCACATACAATCGTATTCTTCCGGACTAAGTATGAAGATATTATATACATGCAAACATTTATTTATTTTTTAAAACTTTTAATGGCATTTTTTATAAAGTTTAGAATAAACGGGTGCGCGTGACCCCATGTTTGACTAGCTATTTCCGGCATATTTACCTCTTAGTTGTGACAATTATAGGCTTTACTTTGTACTATTATAATTAAGAAGCCAGATCTACATTTGGGGTTTCCGCGAACCTTCTCCATACTGCAGAATTCTTCCGGTTTGTCCGCAAAAATATTTTGAATTCCCCGAACTATTCCCATGACATTCTCCCATACACATATATTTACTCTCATAACAACATTCTCCCATACCCATATAATTTATTTACTCTCGTAACAGATTGAATTACTTTAATCCCGTGACTCGGCAGGTTCGGTAATGCATAAACATGAATTTGAAATTCTTCGGATTAATAACTAACAGCGGGAGTTGGACATCCATTATACTGGAGTCAATAATTTAGTTTACGTGAGTTCTGGAACTCTTGAACACCAATATAATAACTGTTGAAATATTGGATCTGCACTTAGTGGTCCATACTAGATTTTAGATTTTCCTATAAATCTCAAAGCCCACTTAGTGACAGTCTTGTGAGTTTGAGCCCAAGTTGGTGACAGCTCACTAGGGAGTGGCAAGAGGTGGGAAGTTTAGTCCCACATGGAAAGTTGGGAGGAAGTACCTGACATAGGCATCCCAAATGGGCCTGCCTAATATAGTACCCGGGGTTTATTGAAGGCCCACTACCCGAAGAATAAGAAGACTCGAGAGCCCAAGATGTATTTAAGGAAAAGATAGAGTTGTAATAGGAAGTGTTATTTGTAATCTGCGGGATGAGTTAGAAACCATCCCGGACTCCGTAATCCTTGTATAGCACGAATCCCTCGGCTCCACCTATATAAAGGGGGGTCGAGGGACGAGAAGATCATCGAATCATTGTCCGCAAACCCTAGTTTTCATATTCGTCGAGCACTTTTCGGCTGAAACCTTCGAGATCTACTTGCCCTCTACTTCTAACTAAACCCTAGCCTACAATCCATAGGCATTGATAAGTTAATCCCTTGTCAATTGGCGCCGTCTGTGGGAATTAGAGGCGTAAGGAGCTGATCTCGATGGCACGTTCAAGATCTTCGACATCGTCAACCGGAAGCAACACTATGGATCGAGGTAAACAGATCGCTGCTGGTCTTGTTGATTTTGTACCTCACCCACCCTCCCGTTTGGATGCATATGCGTATCTGGCGGAGCCCTTGGAGATGACGTTCGGAAGGTTCCACTTTCGCGTCGAGAAAGAAGGGTCGTATCGTATCGAAATTCCGATTTCGTCGGGATCATCGGCGGTCGATTCTGATTTTTCAAGCTATACATCGTCAACTGAGTCAGAAGAAGAAACTTCGGCAACAAATTACGTCAGCATCAGAGCAAGAGAGAAACTCGCCAAGATCTTCAGCAACGCATCGTTTGAGTCATCTGCGGACTCATATATAAGCGATGGCTCAAGCGATGTCGACAGTTACGACTTCATCGACAAATCTCTCACAATGGGCAAGGTCTTCATCAATCTCAACAATGATGTCACCGAACCCAACATAGATCTGAGTACAAAATATCATCGGATTTATGCTATCGAAGATCAAGAGGAAACATCGGAGGCTTTCGACCGCTTGGGAAATCCTTTTGTCGATCCCTCGTATCTAAGGAGAGGTATGGGCACTAAATATGTCGGGCCCACACCACGCGTCAGAGTCCAACTTCCACAGGCAGCCTGGGATAGAGCGGCAAAAGCCATAGATGGTTCAGAACCAATGACGACAACAGCTACAGCTCAAGAACTGCAAGCTTATCAATATATGCTCGCTCGAACTGCCCGAGAAATAGAAAAACAGACAGCCGAGTTGAACAGGAGAAAGGAGGCAGCTTCTGCATCCAGCAGGAGAAGAGCAGATCTGAGTGGACAATCTAGAGTTTCGGGTGATAGCCACAGGGAGGCTCGGAACAGAGGAAGATCAAGGTTACAACACATACCCGAAGCAGAAAGAGAGTTCTTGGTTCAAAACCTCGACATGTCTTTTATGTCGATAGATACAAGGGGAAATATTATCCCTAAGACACCGGAAGCTGGGTATATGGCGACACAAGCTTACATCCTCGCATCCAGTGCCACCCCCGGGAGATCCAAGGGAAACATTATACAACATGGCATTGGCAGGGGTTGGAGCTATGGGGACAGCGTTCGTAGCAACGCCTCCCGAAGGAGCAACAAGGCAAAATAGTCCACGACCTGCGGCAGGAACGGCGGCAGCTCCGGAAGGGCCAAGTGGAGCAAGAGACACAGGAGTACAAGCGAGGGTCGATAGAGCAAGGCAAAACAGAAGAGATCATCGGCAGTCCCCGGAGCTTAATGACGAGGATATGTGCGGTCTACCGTGCTTCACGAGAAGAGTCCGAAAAACTCGAGTCCCCTCAGGATTCAAGTTACCCGATCACTTCAAAAAGTTTGACGGCCTGCAAGATCCGGAAGACCGGTTAATTGATTACCTCGAGACGGTGAAGCTAACTCGGAGGAACTAGAGCAACAGCGATGCAAAGTATTCGAGTGCACTTAAGTGGAGCCGCACGATCTTGGATCAAAAAACTTCCGCCAGATCCATCGACAACTGGGAAAGTTTCGAGGACGTTTTCGTCAAGAACTTCGGATCCACATGCAAGAAGCCTCGCATCGTTGGAAGAGCTGAGGGCGTGTCGACAAAAGCCGATGAGTCAATGAGAAAATACATCCAAAGGTGGAACATCATAAAAAACTCGGCAGAAAATATATCCGACGAGAGAGCAATAGATGCGTTTGTCGCAGGAATCGGGCGCGGAGATTTTGTCGAGGACTTGGGAAGGACCAATCCAAAACAAGTATCCGCGTTGATGGAGATAGCAAATAGATGGGCAGACGGAGAAGACGCTGTCCACAATAAACGACACAGGTCGCCAGAGGAGGACCGTGGTCGAAATTATCAGACGAGGCGACGATTTCCTCGGCAGTATCCGAATTACGACGCCCCAGGGCAAATTTCGGCAGGATTTCGGTCAAATACAGGAGGAAGCAACAGAGATGATTATCAGAGAAGCAATGAGCAGCGAGGCGATAATAGGGACGACTCCCGTAACAGGCAAAATAGTGGGCCAAGGTTTCCACGACCTTTCATGTCTCCCGAAGAAATGCTGAACGGACCGTGCCGTATGCACTTCTTCCTCGACAGACAATGGGAAAAGACAGTCAGGACACCTGCGGAAAGATTGTCGAAATTTTCAAGCAATGTTCAGATGTGCGTAAAACGCTCACGCACGAGCAAGCACAGAGAAACCCTCGGGAGCCTAGGAGCGAAGTTCATCTACCGCCACCTCCCGCGATTACGTAAGGCAATCAACACCAGCTCGGAATAGCGGCAGCACCTGCACCACCACCCTATGTTGATCCTAACTCCAACGGAGCAAGGTGTCGATGATTCGAAGGGAAGGCCATCTAATAGAGCTCAAAAAGTAATCTCACGACAGGTGTTTATGGCGGAGAAAATGCCTCCACCAACAGTTGAGTACCTTAATTGGTCGGGACAAGATATCGGTTTCACAATAGCGGATCATCCGCAGCAAGTTCCTCGACCAGGGCGGTCAAGCACTTATTCGCCGGCAGCTTATTGCGGGCTTTGATGTTTCTCGAGTATTCATAGATGGTGGCAGCAGCTTAAACCTTATGTATGCGGATACATTGAGGAAGATGAACATATCCTTAGCAAATCTAAAGCCAACGGACACAAGGTTCCACGGCATCACACCGGACAAACCAAGTTACCCATTGGGAAAGATCAACCTCGACGTTCAGCTTTGGAACCCGAGAAAATTATAGAATCGAGAAGCCGGAGTTTGAAGTCGTGGACTTTCCATCGCAGATACCACGCTTTGTTGGGACGACCAGCATATGCTAGATTTATGGCAGTACCACACTATACATACCTGTTATGGAGATTGCCCGGACCCAAGGGACCAATCACGGTCAAAGGGAGTTTTGCCTTAGCCGATAAGTGCGACAAGGATTTCCATCGGTTATCGAAACCTTCGGGATGCAAGCTGAATACTTGGCGTCGAAAAGCATGATCGATTACGACGTACCGCCGTACGTCGGAAGGCCAAACAAGGAATCAACTTTCAACACGAGAGAAAAATTCTAAGGAGGTGCGGATTCACCCGACAGATCCAAAAAGACGACATCCATTGCAAACAACATGGATATCGCATAGGAAAGCGCGCTCGTCGAGTTCCTCCGTGAGAACTGGAAAATCTTCGCATGGTGTCCAGCTGACATGCCGGAGTACCCGGGGAACTTGCCGAGCACCACCTAAATTTGGATCCAACAACAGAAACCAATCGGACAACATTTGCGGCGTTTTCGGAACCAAACCGCAAATCCATGCTATCGAAATAAATCGACTAGAGGAAGCTGGTTTTATCGTAGAGATATCTACGTAAGCCACATGGGTAGCTAACCCAGTGATGGTGCCAAAGAAAAACACGACAGTCCTTCGCATGTGCGTCGACTTCACGTGTCTCAACAAACATTGCCCTAAGGATCACTTTCCCTCCCAAGGATCGATCAAATCATCGACTCCACGGCAGGTTGTGAACGTCTTTCCTTTTTGGATGCATACTCGGTTATAACCAGATCACATTAAAAGAAGAGGATGAAGCCAAAACAGCGTTTATTACACCTTACGGCGTGTTTTGTTACAAGACAATGCCCTTTGGTCTAAAAAATGCGGGAGCAACATATCAGAGGATGATGCAGAAGTGTTTAGCAACACAGATCGGGAAAAACGTGCAAGTGTACATTGATGATGTCGTCATAACATCAAAAAAGGGGACAACATTGATCGAGGATCTCAAAGAAACTTTTGACAACCTCGACAAATTCTGCCTCAAGCTGAACCCGACGAAGTGTTCTTTTGGCGTCCCAAGCAGGAGAACTTCCGGGATTTCTAGTTTCAGCAAGAGGGATTGAAGCAAATCCCGACAAAATACAAGCCATAGTAACAATGAGGAAGCCAACGAAGTTGAAAGAAATACAAGCAGCTAACCGGGCGAGTCGCAGCTTTGAGCAGATTCGTCGCCGAGTTAGGAGAAAAAGCGCTACCATTTTACGCGCTGATAAAGCAAGGAGATAAATTCCAGTGGAACGAAGAAGCTGATCGAGCTTTCGAGGATCTAAAGCGAAAAATATCGACACCACCAATCCCGGTGGCTCCTAAGGAAAAGGAACCTCTCCGCGCTGTATATTGCAGCCACGCCCCAAGTGGTTAGCACGGTGTTAGTTGTCGAAAGAGAAGAAGAAGGAAAAATCCATGGAGTACAGACGACCAAGTATACTTCGTGAGCGAAGTCTTGTCGCCCTCAAAACAAAGGTACCCTCAGTACCAAAAGCTAGCATATGGAGTGTTCACGACAAGCACGAAAATTGCGCCACTATTTTTCGGCACATCCGATCATAGTGGTCAATGAAGCTCCTTTATCAAATATACTCGAACAACCCGTGAGCTACGGGTCGTGTCTCCCTTTGGGGAATAGAACTTTCCCCTCGGGACATCACGTATGAAAAGAAAAGCAATAAAGTCGCAAATACTACCGGACTTCATCGCGAGTGGATGGAGTTGCAAAATACAGGACCCCCGCATTTATCGAGAACCCGGACTATGAATTTTGATGGGTCCAAGAGACTAGAAGGGGCTGGCGCAGAGTAGTACTCATATCACCTGAAGGCGACAAGCTGAAGTACATCCTTCGGATGACGTTCCCTAACGCGTCTAACAATGAAGCAGAATATGAAGCTCTCATACACGGGATGAAGATGGCGAAAGCCTGTGGAGCAACCCGATTAAAAATCTTTGGCGATTCACAGTTGGTAGCTCAGCAAGTTATGAACCAATGTGACGCAGTCAATGATAGCATGATGGCGTACAAGGAGGTGTACAATGAGCTCGAGAAGTTGTTCGATGGATGCGAAGTAAATCATATTAGTAGATTGAGCAACGACGAAGCCGACGTTCTGGCAAACATCGGGTCGCAGTGCCTTACAGTCCCGCCAGGTGTATTTTGGGAAGAGATAACAGAGAGATCCACTGAGTCGACAAAATCAAAAAAGAAGGAGAAAAAACCCTCGGGGGCTACCAAGGAGAAGCAAGAGGAAGAAGAAGAGCAAGACCTGGTCATGATAATACAGATACCATGGATGCAGCCATACATATCATATATACTCAAGAAAGAAATACCCGACGATCCAGTTGAGGCAAGGCGAGTAATTCGACGCTCCAAAGCTTTCACTGTGGTTAAGGGAGAATTATATAAGAGAAGTATCTCAGGCGTTTTGCAAAGGTGCGTCACACCTGAAGAAGGAAGAATAATTCTGAAGGATGTACACGAAGGAATATGTGGCCACCACGCAAGTAGTCGAGCTATCGCAGCCAAGGTTTTTCGGGCAGGATTCTACTGGTTAACAGCAATTGAGGATGCTAAGGACATAGTACGAACTTGCGATGCGTGTCAAAGGTTCGCCGCAAAACCTCACTCTCCTGCAGCAGAGCTAGCACCAATACCTTTGTCGTGGCCCTTTGCACAATGGGGACTCGATATGGTGGGCAAGTTACACAAATCATGGCCAGGGGGAAAGGAGTACATGCTAGTAGCCGTCGACAAATTTACAAAGTGGATAGAAGCGAAGCCGATAAATTCACCAGACGGAGCATCTGCAGTAAAATTCATACAAGGCCTCGTCTTCAGGTTTGGAGTGCCCCACAAAGCATCGTCACGTACAACGGCAGCGAACTTCACATCCAATGAATTCAAAGACTATTGCAAAGAGGTGGGTATCAAGCTGAATTTTGCGTCGGTTGCACATCCTCAAACCAATGGGCAAGTCGAGAAAGCCAATGGCATCATCTCGCAATGGCATCAAGAAACGTCTGTTGGGACCTTTAGAAAAAGCTCGACATACCTGGCCTGAAGAATTACCAAGTGTGCTGTGGAGCATCCGAACGACACCAAATACGGCGACACAGGAAACCCCGTTTTTTCTGGTTCATGGCGCGGAGGCAGTACTCCCAATAGAAATAGAGCACGACTCCCCTAGAGTGACAGCATATGATGAAGAAGCTTCAAAGATAGCATTGGAAGACGATGTGGACGCACTCGACGAAGCTCGAGACGAAGTACTATCTCGCGTAACCAAATATCAACAGGACTTGAAGAATTACCACAGTCGACGTCTGCGGCCAAGATCTTTTCAGGTGGGCGACCTAGTTCTTCGGCTCACGCAAAAAAGTCATGAAAAACTCGAGTCACCATGGCTTGGTCCGTACATAGTCACGGAAGTAATCGGAGGAGGAGCATACAGGATAAAGGACAAGAAGACAGGGGTGGAGGAGCCAAACCCCTGGAACGTGGCGCAACTCAGGCGGTTCTACGCTTAGAGTCGAAATATAGTCCTTGTAAAACTTCAATGTACTGAAACGCCCACGAGTTTTCAGACGCACTCTTTTCCTTTTTCGGGGCACCGAGTGGGGCCGGGAAAGGTTTTTAATGAGGCGGGCTCGTGGTGCTACAATATAATAAAGATAGTGGAGATATACTTCTCATTTTTCGACACGCTCGGGGGCTCAAACGCCCAAGCCTCAAAATACATACAATATAGATTCACTGAAATATTTCGCCTTGGTACATTAAATACCTCGCCAAATATAAAAAATTCGGGAGACAGCAATCATAAATATAGTGTACACATCAAAAAACATAAGTGCCTTGGTTTAAAAACCTCGCCATGCAAACATAGAACTTCGACATCAATGATACTCAAAAATGGGCAATCTACCCCAAAGAGGTCTTATTACAGCAGGAAAAATAGATTTCAAGGAAAGAAAAATAGTGTAATCTTCAGGCTCGGGGGCTTCAACAACATAGAGAACCTCAGCAACACACAATGAGTTCCTTCGGAAATATGAGATACAAGATGTCTAACATGATACAAGTCAATGAAATCCCAAGATAGTATCTACCGATAAACCCCTGGTGGTTTTGTGTTCAGCATAAGAACCCTTGGTAAAGAATTCGGAGTCCATCCGAAGAAGTTCATCTATCATCGACTCGGCCACAGGAGCTACCATGGCATCGATTGAGTCAATATCATTCTTTCGACGCGTCTTCTTGGCTAGACAACCAGCAACAATCTTCGTCAGGTCCAACTTTGGGTAACAAATGTTTATCATAATCATGGCAAATCTCGCTCCAGCAGTGAGTTGAGCCCGCACGAAGTTATGGATGCGAGGAGCATCTCTGAATACCTCCAATAATTCGGGAAGAGTTTTTGGAACCTCGTTTCTTGGAAACAGATTCCTATAGACAAGGGTCAATGTTGACGTGCAAAAGCCGAGAAAATCGCGCACCCGGCAAGCACGATCTTGGAACCTAACAATTTGTTGGGTTCGTTCGAGAGTGGCCCAAAACAAACACCCATGGTTAAGGGAGAGATTAACAAGAAGATTTGTCCTCTCATTCACTCTCTGATCTTCGGCAGCGGAATCAAGAACTGAGCCTGTTAAAAGCGACAGGGCAAGAAATTGGAAGAAAGGCACAGCAGGATAAAGAAAAGGCATCAAAAGAAGGAACAACGCACCTAGCATATCTGTGCTAGCTTCTAGCATTAGCTCAAGCATACTATTCTCTCGGGTTGTGGCTCCCTTTGCTTCCAGTACAGCAGCATCCCTAGCAGCCACAGCTTCTTCGGCTTGCTGAAGAGCAAGTTTCTCTCCTTCAGAGGCTTTTCGAGATTGTTCCATCATAGCCAAAGTTTGTTTCTTCATAGACTGAAGTTGTTGTCGAAGTTCTTGTAAATCTTCCGACAAATGTCCGCTTGATGAACTCTTGAGGAGATCAGGGTCGACCAATATTTTCTTCGAGAAGGAAGATGCAGGTGAAGCAGCGGCAGAGCAAGGAGGAGTCGAGTAGTTATCAAATATTAACTGGAAAAGAAAGGCCCAGGATCAATGAAAAGCACGAAGGGAAATTTCATTACTTGCTAGAATATTTACATGGGTATTACAAAAGAAAGTTCTCCAGGAGGACTAAGTGAATAATTGTCGCCAAGGCTAAAATGGCGACAAGAGCAAAAGAAATAGAAAAAGAAACAAGGAGGCATGCAACTAGACCTCCGGCCTCGAGGAGCTGGGAGTCGAAGTTGGTTTAATCCCGAGATACGCCAAGATTTTCTTTGTATTGGGCTTGGCCGCCTTCATCGCTGATTTCCACCTCGATCGCTCTATCCGATTGGTGTCGCCAACCTTCATCCGAGTCGAGAGTCCGTCGGCTGTCGACAACCAGAGCAACAATATTTTCAATAGCCACCTTCATATTTTCATGGCGCATCTTCAGCCCAAGATCTTCTGATGTATTGAAAAGCTTGGCAAGGTCAAGGAAAGTCGAAGGTTCCTCTTTCTTCGGGAAGAAGTAGGGGAACAACGCCGACAAAGCCCCACTGGCATTGGCCACGCCTTCACGAATTTCGCGTCCATGGGACTCTAGAAGAGAAAGTGCGTCAAGGAGAGGGTCATTGACGAGCTTCTCCAGGTCAAAATCTTGGTTGGTTTGGGCTGCCACATAAGAAAGAACATTAGTCAAAAACCAAGAAACAAGAAGTACAAACAAAATAGAAGGGACAAGTGATATTACTCAGCGTACGTCGACTTTGCGAATTCAAACGCTTGATGATCCCTTGTTCTCGTGCAACCTCGTGCAGATTTTTGCTCGTGCAAGGCAGATTCAGCATCTTTGAGCCTTTGCTGCAATTCTTCGACACTAGCAGCCTTTGCTTTGGCATCATCAGCTTCAGCTCTGGCTTCGCTAGCGGCAAGCTCAGCTTTCTTGCGAGCCGTTTCACTTTTCTCAAGATTCCGAGAAAGTGTCTCGGCACGTTCGTTAGCTTCGCAAGTTTTTCCGTCGAGATGCGGAAAAGAAAAAGAAGAAAGATCGAAATAGCGACAAGCAGTTGGCGTAAAATACCAAGGAAAAACAGCAAGTGGAAAAGTCGTACCTTCGGCTCTGCTGGCATACTCGCGGTACCCAATAAATTGGGACCCGATGCGGATAAGATCCTTGATCATAGGCTGTCAACGAAGAAGAAAAGAAGGGGAAAAACTTCGGCATTACAAAAAGTAAGGCTCCATAAAAGCAAAAAAGAGGAAAGATGGATCTCGATAAACTTACATCATCCAAGAGCTGCGACGAATAGTTGCTCGGTTGAGGAGGAGGCTCAACGATCATTTCAACCCTTGCCCTTTTGGCGAAGGGACAAGGGGGCTCGATGGTGGAGTAGTAGTGACGACGTTTTGTTGGGGAGGCGATGTTTCATCTCCTTCAACTAACGTGTCTGAAACAAGCACAGTACGTGACGTGCTGGTCCGAGGAGCTACGTCAGTAACTGGTACTTCTTCCTCATCACTAGTGAACAAAAATCGACAGTACAAAAAGCAAGACAAAGTTAAATCTTTCGAGTACATAAAAAAGAGGAGGAGAGATAAAATTGACTTACGAGCTGATGAGGGACTCAAAATAAGGATCATAAGCTGCCTTCGGATCAGAAGGAACAACTTCTTCAGCCTTAGAAATGCCAGAATCCTCGACTTCAGTCCTTTTCCTTTTGTTCTTTGGAGAAACAGCAGGAGGAAGGGATTCAGTCGATTCACTGGCTTCAGACTCAACCTCTCTCTCATGAGAAGCCGCAGATTTGTGAGAACCCGCGACTTCACTTCCAGGAACGTAAGAGCCTTGAGTATCTTCGGCAACAATACCCATTTCTTCGACTTCTCCATCCTCAGGAAGAGGAGGAAGGGAAGCCATAGTAGGGTGATTCTACAACAAAATAGCGATAGAGAGAAAAATAGCGAGATATTAATACAATGAGATGCAGGAAAAATTCAGAACAAGATAAAAAATTCGAGAAGGCAAAATACCTCGGGGAGAGGATTAGTGGAGCTGTAGGGTTCCACGCGACAAGAGGAAGGAATAGGATCCTTCTTACTCAGCGAGGTAATTCTTCGAACAAGCTTCTCCAAGTCCTTCACGTAAAGATCATTGGAGAGCCTATTGGCGTCATTGGCACCGAATACGTCCAAAGGGGATTTTTGCGAGCCCGAAGAGGCTGCACTCTAATCCTAAGAAAATAGGCTGTGATTTGGACACCGGACAACTCTTTTCCTCGAGTATTTTGGAGCCGATGAACACGAGTCATAAGAGCTTCGTCGCCTTTCTCTCTTCTTCGGAAGCTTCGGCGTCCCGAGAGTGGCGGCGTTGAATCTTCGCGTTTCCGTCGAAGGGAACTATGTTGTGTTCCACGGAGTTGGCGCTTTCTTCGTGTATATAAAGCCACCTCTTGCGCCATCCTTGGACAGAGTCGGGAAATTTGACGTCGAAATAATCGACATCGGTTCGGACACAGATAACTACGCCACCTATGTTGTAGGTGGCGTTGTGCGCGCCATTGCGGCGAAGGCAGAAAATGCGCTTCCAAAGAGCCCAATTGGGAGCGACTCCAAGGAAGCATTCACAAAGAGTGATAAAAATAGAAATATGGAGGATCGAATTGGGAGTCAGCTGGTGCAACTGAATCCCGTAAACAAAGAGAAGACCGCGGAGGAAATCATGGATTGGGGGAGATAGGCCACGGATAAGATGATCAACAAAACTAACCCGATACTCCATTGGAGGCTTGGGATAGCTTTCTTCACTGGGAAAGCGGATGGCGTTTTCCTTCTTCATCAGGCCAAGCCTTTTCATCAGGTTGGCGTCTTGATTGGAGATTTTGGATCTCTCCCACTCAAGATCTTCGGCGGCCATCGCGGACTGCGGAGTGCCGTGGCGAGTCAAACGCGCACGCGGTGGCATCCACGGCAGCGGATTGAGCAATGTATGCGAGAGCGGGAAATCGGCGAAGATTGGGCGCAGGGGAAGATTTGCGAAGAGGAACAGGTGAGCGGCGCAAGCGAGGGATGAACGGAGGTTGAAGACAGGTTTATATAAGAATTGGGTAAAGAAATGTGCCGTCGGATGAGGAGATCGTGTGGTGAGAATGGATCTTCTAGATTCAAGGGCAAAAAGTATTTTTACTGAGATAGGCGTTACCGTACGTGTGCCAGAAAAAGCGGAGGACGTGTGTCCCCCACTTGCACGACGTGTCAACGTGGTGGGAACGATGGACCCACAAAACAGAAAAATCTCGGCCATTGATGGAGTTGAAGAAAATTTGTCAAGGAAAAATATGTCGACAAGAAAAATAAAAGGAGAATGGCGACAGGATGACTTATTTGCATACTTCGGGAGCCTTTGGTCAGAAACAAGTTTTTGCCCAAATGCTCGGGGGCTACTTCGAAAAAGTAAAATTTCGACCATGGCAAATATAGAAAATGTTGAGCCTAAAGTCAAGCACAAGTTCTTGGCTGTAGCCTCGGGGGCTACTCCCATCAGGAGCGCTGTTCGCGCACCCGACAAATATATAAAAAAAAAAAAAAAAAAAAGAGAAAAAAGAAAGAGAGAAGAAGAAGGAGGAAAGAATATCAGGAGATAATGGCAATATAGCGACAAGGTGGACTAAAATGTTGAGCCTACAACCAAGCACAAGTTCTTGGCTGTAGCCTCGGGGGCTACTCCCATCGGGAACGCTGTTCGCGTACCCGATGAAGTTAACAAAGGAAAAATAAAAACAGCAAGAGAGTATATTTCGAGTTATAATTAACTCTACATATACTCCCATCGGGAGAGCAATATAAGTCATATTTGACTCGATAAAATGTGCCATTCCAACAGCCGGAAAAGCACTCGACAATATATTCTCGTAACGCCAAAGTTGCGATCAATTTCTGAATGCCGCAAATTTGCGAAGGTAAGACCCCGTAACTATTCTCGCTGGGCGTGGCATCGCCAAAGACTCGCGCTCGCTACTTCTATCCGTATCAAAAGATGCGAAGAAAAATCCTAACGGACGCGTTAGGTACTCGATAAATTCGACTGGGACTCGACAGAATGGTAAGACATTAAGCGGCACCTGTCGAAGTTTACACCAGTATCCCGAGCCACTAGAGCAGTTAACTAGTACCTGATCCGTCAGATGAACTAGCCCCAACTACCAATATCCCTGTACAATATAGAATTTTATGAGAAAAAGTATGAAAGTTAGAGCTTTCGAGTAAAAATAAACGTAGAGATTTTCCCCGACTCTATGATTCAAGCAAAATCTCGGGGCTACCGACATAGGCATCCCAAATGGGCCTGCCTAATATAGTACCCGGGGTTTATTGAAGGCCCACTACCCGAAGAATAAGAAGACTCGAGAGCCCAAGATGTATTTAAGGAAAAGATAGAGTTGTAATAGGAAGTGTTATTTGTAATCCGGCGGGATGAGTTAGAAACCATCCCGGACTCGTAATCCTTGTATAGCACGAATCCCTCGGCTCCACCTATATAAAGGGGGGTCGAGGGACGAGAAGATCATCGAATCATTGTCCGCAAACCCTAGTTTTCATATTCGTCGAGCACTTTTCGGCTGAAACCTTCGAGATCTACTTGCCCTCTACTTCTAACTAAACCCTAGCCTACAATCCATAGGCATTGATAAGTTAATCCCTTGTCAGTACCCACCTTACAAGGTGGGTTGTTGTACCACTAGTAAGTGAGTAAGAATATGAGTGGTTCACGCGCGCTCCTCCTCCTCGCTCGTCTCGTCTCGACTCGACTCGACTCGACTCGACTACGTCACGACGCGCGCCGCGCTCGTGGTGAGTGGATTGAGCCTCGAGCCAAGACTTTCCTTACTTTTTGCAGCTCAGGAAAACGAATAGAGTCCTAGACGGACGCGTTGCAGTTAGTCGGTTCGGGTCGCTCCCGAACCGTGGGCTATCTGTAACCGACTCGAAACGTGCGCGCTACGTGGGCGTGCCCCACGTTACCTAGGGTTTCCTGCGTCTATATAATCTCTTGCCCGGCTACCGCAGAAACACATCTAATGCACGAGTTAGGATTTTTCCATCTCTCTCTGCTTGCGCCGCCATCGTAGCCTACACCACTCCGCGCGCCGACGTGCATCGGCGAACGGGAGAGCAGGTCTCCGGAACCGCTCGTCCTTGCGATCCTGTACGGGAGAGGGCGAATTAGGTTTTTGGGAAGCGCTCTACACGACTGCTCAAGCTCTTCATCACGGGTCGCCTTCCGTCCAAGTCGGGCGGTGCTGCCTACCGTCGTCTTCAACGCCGTCTACTTCGACCCGTCTTCCCTGTCGTCAACAATGTTTTCATCAACAACGTTACTGCTGCGACATCATCTGCTACACCTCCACCGCCACCTCCACCAGATCGGTACGTGCGACATATCTCGATCTGTTTAGCGATGGATGCTTTACCGTTTGTGCTGCTGCTACTCATGTTGATTAATGCATCTAGTATGTTCGAGTTTCACATGTTAGTAGTTGCTGTCACCATATTTTATATTCTCGAATTAATCATTGAAATTGTGCCTAATTATCCAACAATAACAGTGTCTCTAATGCTACCCTCGTGGTATAGATTTCATCCTCGGATCTGATACAATCAGGTTACTGTGAATCTTTCATACTTTCACATGTTTTAGTCGAAGAGTCCTGAATCAAGTGAAATGATGTTTTTAGGCTAGTCACAGTAGGTAATAACTTAGACTAGTAACATGACATATATAACTAGTCTAAGTTACTACCTCCATAGTGGATAGTAATTTATGTAGTATGTGGTGTCATGCATTGTGTCATTTACTATGTTATAAACTCATCTTGTTTTGAAGTGTGTGATATTATGGTAACATAGCTAGTTACCATCCCATTCTTTTTCTTTATTCATTGTCATGTCATTTCACCAAAATGCCTTGGATTATGTGATGTTACTAGCTATGTTACTCCCACTATAAGGAGTCTTAGACGTTTGGATCTAAGGTGAGACCTTGGTTTCCTTGTTTGGCCACTGCACCACTATTTACAATAGAGCTTTAGTGGATCGAGCGCAGAACCAAGTTCGATGAGGAGAGCAGTCCAAGAATAATCAATCTTTTGCCAATTGGTTCTCCATGAAAATCCTTATTTGGAATTGTAGGGCTTTTAAATCCAATGATCCTCCTTAGGAGCTTATTAATCCAAAGTCCCTCCTTCGGAGCTTCTGAACCTGCGAGGTTCTACACCTCCATTATATTATCTGCTACGATGTTTTGCTTGGAACCTTTCGAACTCATTGCACTACCATTAAGTGGGAAAACATAGCTCGTGCGAGATTTGAAATCGCTTGGATCAGTAATGAACTTATGATCAATGTCATCATTTACAGTGAGCTCTTCATAACCTCCAAACACTAAAATATTTCCTTAGTCCTTGACAGCTTTGCCCAAGGATGAAGAAGATTTTTTTTTTTGAACAGGAGAGGTCCCGAAGGACCTAGAGCTTCATTGCAATATCAGCGGTGGAGTTACATTTACATAAAGGGTCATGAAGAAAAGAGAAATTACAAGTCGACCCAAACTTTTTGCACTAAGGACCTTTGACCGGTGAAAGAAAACGCGATCCAGGCCAGCTCCAGATCCACCACCGTCGAACTCGCCGGAGCCAACCTCCATGCCGTCGGGGACATAACCACTTGGGGCATGGAGGCGGGAGCTAACTCCAACGAAGCTGTTGAGCCTCCGTGTAGATGATTGGAGGTTGAAGAAGGCCTGAGGACGACGAATGAGCGTCGTCTCAGGATGGAGGGGCCGCCCTACGGCCAAGGAATACGGCGACAGTGGCACCGTGGTAAACCTCCAAGGGTGGAGGGGCCTCCCTTCAGCCATAAGATACGGCGACAGCGGCTCCGTGAGAAGCCTCCGACGAGAAGCCTGCAAACTCCCCTGCTGCGGACACGGCGAGCATGCACGAACAGCACGCGACTCAACCTCTCCTCTGCCACCACCACGATGACGAGAGAGGAGAGAGTCACCACTGCATCGGCTGCCGCCAGATCCACCCGACCTCCACATCGTCGATGCCGTAGACGAAGCCCAGCGGAGCTTCTCCCCCTCGCCTCCACGGCCGTCCAGGAGAAACTCCACCGAACTACAACCCTCATCCCGGCGCCCCTCCTCCTCGCCGCCACGGCCGGCCAAGAGGAGCACCGCTTTGAAGATCTCGCGCATCTGGATGTGGTAGACGACCATAACTTTATTCAAGGAGACTGTGGTCTCCTCCTCCGCCGCCAGCTCCGACCGGAGGAGCACAAGCAGCAGAGAAAGACACCCTGCGAAGCTCCGGATCTGGCCGCCATGATCCCAAGCTCTGCTCCGACTACCGGGCATAGAGCGCAAAACTAACCTACTACTAGACCTATCTACTCCGGCGCCCCTCCTGGCCCAGCTCCGGTCGGCTAATCCGGTGGGGAGGGCATCGGAGAGGCCCGAGCGGCGGTGAGAGCCACTCAGGTACTGTTCACGCGTCAGAGCTGGGGGGGGGGGTGGGGGGGGATGAGCCTTCTACGGAGACCAGGATGAAGAAGATACACACACAATGGGAACACACAAAGTTCTTGGATACACACACAATGGGAACACACAAAGTTCTTGGCACCGCACACAACTTGGGCCTTTTCTCTTGTTCTCTCTTGATAAATCGAACTGATTACAGGGAGGTGGCAATTCGGCTCATAGGAGCAAATGCTCTCATTATATAAAATAATTAAAAAACAATTTTAAAAATGTTAAAAAATTCTGATATAAATTTGTTGGTGTACATCTTGATATTCTATGTTAGTGCACAAATTTTCGTGGAGAAACAACATTTTATATGTCGTGTACAAAAAAGACAAAAAAATATCCTGTACGTAGTCGTGTTATAGCATCAAAACTTGTCTTTTTTACAGGAGCCACAATTGATTTTAGTTTTTTTTTGAAAACTTGTGTACCAACATAAAATATCTAGATGTACATGTAAAAATTTAGTTTAAATTTTTTTGACACTTTAAAATATGGATTCACATAATGGGAGCATATGCTCCTATGAGCCAAAGTACAGATGCTTTTAAAGGGAACCTGCACACACATGGTCAAGCCACACACACCAGCTTGATCCGACTTCTACTCCACAGTAGCTGCACACACGCACTTTTAGCACTTGTGTGAACTAACTAGTAGAGCACTAACACTAAGAGCATCTCTTCCCCAAACCGTCTCCCAAACGCATTTGGATCGAGCATTTGGGTGATGTGTTCCGCGTTTGGGGGACGTCGCTCCCCAACCGCATCCCCCAAACGCCGGCCCCAAACTTTAAAATACTATTTTTTATTTAGTATATAGAAGAAATGTGTAGGTTAAAATATTGCTAATATTCAAAGCGGTGAAACATACATAAATTACATATAAAAAATTCGAAAAATATAAACAAATTTACATATTAAAACTTAAACTACTTCTTCTTTGATAGCCCCGCCTCGTCGTCTTAACGGTGGCGCTTCCTGCTCGTCACCTCTTCCGAAGAGGCGGTGTCGTCCGACGCATCGGAGGAACTTGTATCCTCCTCGTCGTCGACGGAGCTCGCCGGCTGCGCCTTCAGCTTCGCTTTTGCATCCGCCTTCGCCCGGGCCGCCGCCGCCTCCTCAGCCTCCTCCTCCTCCTCCTCCTCCTCCTCCTCCTTGGCCTCCCATTCCTCGCTGATGTCCGACGGTGGGGAATCATCGCCGCTGCTGGGCGTCCGGACTCTGTCCCACCAATGGCGCCATCCTGGAGACTTACCCTCGCTGTCGGTGTTTGATGGAAGCCCAGAGAGGTCGCTCATCGTGAGAAGCTTGGATGAATGGCGGCCAATTGAAGATCCGAAAGCGCCTACGTACGGGTCTTATTGAGCGCGGATGAACGGCGGCGCAGATATCGAAGATACCATCGGTTGCTCTTCCGCAGAGTTCGCGCTCCATTCCGGAGGTTCGCATGTCGATCAACGCGGTTGCCAATGCGACGGTCCACTTCCCGGCAACTGCATCGTGCCTAGGTAGGCGGCGGTTGAGCGTCCGTCCGTGAGTCGCTGATGCATCGATCCCGCCACGCCTCGCCTCGTATTTCGGTGTGTTCGGCGTGTCCCGAGCATCCCCTAGCGGGGACGGGCTCCGGGCGCGGGACAAAAAGAGCCTTTGGGGGACGCAGCTGAAAACGTTTTTTGTCCGGCGCACCCCAAAAGCTTTTGGGGGATGCTTTGGGGGGACGCGGCTGGAGATGCTCTAAGCTACCCACACAGTACAATCATTTGCACTTGATATTTTTTCGATAAAGATTTGTACTTGATATATCCAATGACAAAAGCATATAGAACTACAATCATTTGTACGTGATGGATCCAAGAACTACATTCATCTGTACTTGATCACCAGTGATTCAGTGGCCACTCATTCTTTCTAAGTACTATGCCATGTGACATTGGGAACCAGCCTTTCTTGCCATCTTCCATTTTAAACTTCTTTAAAACCTTGTCAATGTAGCTTTGGCTAAGTTATATCAGACGTTTTGATATATCCCTATTTTCTTCCAAGTCCTCCTTTCCGCTCAGTTTCCTCCTCTATTTTCCTCTTCTTCCCTGTGGTTTTGCCACCGCTCCATCCCCGTTGAAAATTCCCGCTTTGCAGTTGCAGGCTTCTTCGGTGTTGTGAACCGGCGGCGGGGCGACGCCGTGTTACAATGATGTGGGTTGTAACTCCTACCTTTGGCTCTCCGCTCCAGAAGATCGCGCCGCTGGGATCCCTTCCACTCCCTCTCCTTCCGTGAGCTGCTGCAGCAGACACATGTTTTTGATTACCTGACGTCAGTGATGCCCATGGCGTTTGCAGCGATCTTGTGCCCTCCATTGCCCCTGTTTTAACTTTTAATCAGCCTGGGTGTCTGAATCTCTCTGCAGGTTGGCTTCAACGATGGGCCCCCCATCACCGAGTAGTTCTACATCCCCAAGATCACCGGATGGCAGGACGAGGCCCTCACAAGACTGCTTGTTCCCAGAGGGTAGCCGGAGCATGTAGTTGGTTCAATTTTTGGCGCCCCACGTTGTTGTGAGGATAGGGTCCATTGCTGCCAGGGAACAACGACTATGCTATTAGCGTGGAACCACGACACTATCTGGAGAGTGGACTTTTAGAGCAGGTGCTTGGTGAGCACCCGTATCCATACCATCTATACTGCATCAAGATTCGTGCAAGTTCATTTTGTTCCCCTCTCAAGCAATTTCTCTTTTTTGTATCTCTCACACCACACATTGTTTGAACTAGAAAGTTTGCAGATCACTTAAACAAAACAATTGGAATGTGGGAAAATATTTTTTATTTTTTATTTCATTATCTATAGATGTATTTCAAGAATTTATTTTGAAATTTAAATAATTTAAAATTTGAACTTGCACAAAAAAAATCTGACCTATTTTTCCTCCATTCCATTTGTTATTTCTGAGTTACCTGCAAAAAAATCAAATCGAAATTTTACATAATTTGGAAAACACAAAAAAGACAAAGTGGGAAAATGTGCAGGTGCGCTCTGCGCACCTGCTCCATTGAACTTTTCCCCACTATCTGTCGCTGTTGAGTTCCTCGGTCGCGACCGTCATGGTCGATGGTGGTGCTATTGCGAACCGTAGGCGGCAATCTACCAACCATGATCCGCCTTGCTAAAACAGAAAAGCGTGGGTGTTACCAATGAATGACTCAGGTGCTACCATCGCTCAATGACAGTGCACGAGCAAACAACAATGCTGCAAGGGCCTCGCCGGAGACCTCACCGAAAAAATGTTGCATCGATGCTACAATAGCGTAATATTTTTGCTACGAGGTGTCCGGCAAGGTCCCGGTGGACTTTTTTTTTTGTCCAGGGGTTCTTTTTCTTTTGTTTATCTAGAACCCATTTTTCGCTTCAATGAACAGATGCACGGGGGCTTTTCTTGAAAGAAGCATTTGCGAGATTTGGGAGGGAATTAGACATGATACAATATCACTTTTTTTTACCGAAAAAGAAACGTCAGTTATTTGCTCCGACGAAGCTATTGCAGGATTAGGAGGTTGCATGGACACTTGTCATGCTCTAAAGGTGGGGGATCCGGGGAAGATATTCCTTGGAGACTCCATTATAAAAAAGAGTAGAATTTACAAGAAACTATCGGCCAAACTGCAATGAATGTGTGTTCCTAATTGTTCTGAATTTAAGCCACGTGGAGAGCGAGGTGGAGGATGGGGGGCCATGGTGGTCCTTGCGCTTGTGTGTAGACTTGGCTGCTCGGGTTCACTCTGGTTTGCTTCAGCGACTATCTCGTGAGCGGCAATATCCATAAAGGTGCTCTCGTCGCAGCGACAGGGAGGCGGGAGCCTAGGCATGAGGCGCATGGGAGGTTGGACCTGACCGCCCATATCCGACAACTTTGCCAGCGGACGTCTTTGGGTGGTCATCGGCTAAATCTTGGTGGGTGCCCACAAGGCGCCCTGATGCTAGGGTGGTGGCCCTGGATGGTGGTTCTGTTTTCTCGCTGAGCTAGGAAGTGGCTTTGCGGGAAGCAGACTTAGGCCCTGATGCATACTTCTGTTCGTGGCCTTAGATCGTCGAGCGCGTGGGTTTAGTGTTCTGCGTGCGGGTTAGCAATGGTGGTCCGGCTGGTCTTTCTGAACCTCGCGTGACTTGTGACTTATTGTCGAGCCAAATCATTGTCCTGGCAGTTGGCCATGACCACCGACACTCATGGGTGCCACATCCTTCTTGAAGGCATCATCCTGGCGGTGTTCTTGTTCCGTTGTCCCGGATTCTCCATGAGGAACCCCAGACCCCACGTGTTATCGAGCAAGGCGGCGCTCTTGCATCATTTTTTCTTGGGGCCTCACTTCGGATGTTCTACTAGCCGAAGGCACCACTGGAGTGCGGTGGTGGTTGGTGGCGGTGAGCTGCAGGGCAGCCTCGGCTACGGCCGCTGACAACTAGCTATGATTCTAGGTTTGACGAACTGCGGGTGAAAACCCTGCATAGACCTCAGTTGTTGCCGACCATGACAACGCTCCTGGTCATCGCTCCCCTCCTTGTAGGCATCGTTATGGGGCCCTTCACCAACCGTGTTGGTGCTTGCTCTGTTCGTCTGGCCGACTCTTGTCCGGTTTTTCGTCATCAGCTATGTGGTGCGTGACCCTGGGGCATGCGTGGATGCCGGAGCGGTGGCTCCAGTTTGCGCCTCTGCCTTGTTGGTTATTGCGTTGAGGTGTTTATTGTTGGCTTTGATCGTTCGGGTGACTTGGTAGTCGACTCGTGTGGGGACGCAGCCTTGGGGCTAATGGGGATGTCGGGGCGGTAACTGTAGGTGTTCGCCTCAGTTGTGTTGCGTTGAGGTGTTTCAGTGTTGGCTTTGGTCGCTAGGGTGACTTGGTCGTCGACTTGTGTGGGGACACGGCCTCGAGGCTAGCCTGGTGTGTTCTATGTTTTATGATTTTCAGCTGTTTTTCTTATAAAACTATCCACCTCTTTTTTACTTGACTAATCGAAGAAATTTGGACCATGTATGCTCAGACGCTTGTTTTTGGCCCTCACCGTTCAAAACCTGTTTTCATCAACAAAATTGAAAATTACTAAAAATAATGAGAAAACTATGTTCCAACTTATACAACTCTTTGGGGTCCAAAGATACTCGCTATTGCAACTTAATAACTGGGCAATGCTAGCCGTCGGTCGTCCAATCCGGGTTCAAAATTGCTCTTCCCGCCGTTGAATATGTTCCGCAATTAGTCCGTCTTCTCTCACGCCACTTTCCTACATAGAGACCGCTTTCCCTCCGCATCATGATTCTGGCTTTCTTTTCCTTTGCGTCATGCACGTTGCTTTTAGCCAAAGTAGGGCCCACCACATGGTCTGTTGTTGTGTGTTTTTAATGAAAGTAATCCAACAAAAAAAGATATTTACAACAATACAACGATGATTTCAACAAAAAGCAATAGTTTCAACACTAATAATTATCTGTGCCAAAAATATCTTTACAACAAATCACAAATATATTTAGAACAATAAATTAACAACAAAACCACATTTTTTATTTGGATGTTTACAATAATAATCAACAAAAATTTTAATTTTAAAAAACAATTCCAACTCAAAAACAAAATTCCAATGCCAAAGATATCTTTACAACAAATTAGCAACATATTTACAACAATAATTAATAACGAGAACAAAAATAATTTGGTGTTTACAAATCTAGCCAGCAGAAAATTTTAACCAGAAAACAACAATTCTCATGCCAAAAATATTTGCAACAAATCAACAATATATTTACAACAATAATTAACAAATAAAACAAACAAAAAGAAAATATTTACCGTACCATTGCCCCCCACCTCCTTGCCATCTGCACCAGTTCTTCCCCACCGGCGACAACACGGCCATCGACAACACACTCGTTGGGAAAGGGGGAGCTTGCAGGTCAATGGGTGTCATGGGAAGCGAAGGGTGAACTCGCCAGGATGAGCTGAGGGCGCTCGACGGGGGAGGAGCTGCAGCATCGCGCCCGTCGGGAGGAGCAGGGGCGGGGCGCTCGCCATGGGAGGAGCTGCAGCAGCGCGCCCACCGGGAGGAGCAGGGACGCTCGTGGGGGAGGAGCAGGGGCGGAGCGCTCGAGGAGCTGGGGGGCGCATCGTTGATCTGTCGGTGGTAGTTGGAGAAATAGACGAGGAAGGGAAGTTTGTGTGGCCAGCGTATGCATAAGGTACGGTGGGACCCATCCACGTGCGGGCCGCGTCTCCACATGAAGGGAACGAACGATTTTCTTCGCGCGATCGGTGGGCTGATGGGAAGCGTTTTCCTTAATAAATAGGACAGTGAGATCACCTTCAACAGATATATCGGTTTCACTGCTTCCATACCCTTTGTTTTGGGCATGTGGATTACCCACAGACAGACTATAGATAAAATGGATACCCACTGACTGCCTTCAATGAGGAGAGTTTTTCCAAGTACCCTTAGAGCATCTCCAACAGGCGCTGCAAATTCTCGCGCGCTATACCGGCGATTGGGCGCGCTGTATACCGTTCGCGCGCGGTATAGCGAATTTGTCCCCGGCAGAGGCTGCATTTTGCAGCGCGCGTTGGTGTGCGGAAAACGCACCTCCGCCGAGGCGCTATTTTGCAGCACGCGCGACCGTTTTTTTTTTTAAAATTCATCAAACAAACTATGAAATTTGAACGAAATACGAATATATTAAAGTGCGACGATACAAATGCGACATAGAAAATACTAGTACTACTCGTCCGACTACTCGTCGGACTCCCGGCCGTAGTCGGAGCCGCTCGCGGTCGTCTCCGACACCGGCGTGGACGTCGACGTCCGGTGGAAGTCGGAGGAGGAGGACGAGAGGACGACGGCCGACGGCCCCGCGCCTTTCTTCTTTTCCTCCTTCCTCTTCGCCGCCGCTCGGCCCTCGCCTTCTTCCTCGCCGCGGACTCGGCGCGGCGCTCTCGCGGCTCGCCTTCTTCGCCGCTTTCATCGCCGCCTTCTCCTCCTCCTCCTGCGCGCGTAGAAGGCCTCCGTGGCGGCGACGTCCTCCGGAAGCGCCGCGCCCACTCGACGCGCATCGCCTCGTCGCGCTCGGCGATGAGGAGGCGCCGCTCCAGCCCCGATGGCGGCGCCGCTCTTCGCGCGTGACTATCGGCGACGGCGGCGCCGGCATCTCCGCCGCTCGCGCGTCCGGACGTCGTCGAAGTTCATCCGGCGGCGGGGCGGCCGAGGCGCCACGCGACGGCGTCGTAGGCTCGCGCCGCCTCGTGCGCGGTGTCGAAGGTGCCGAGCCGGATCCGCTCCTCGCCGGAGCGAATCTCGGCGTCGAGCGGCCGCTCGGCCGCGCGCGGACGCCGCGGTAGCCGGAGGCGGAGCGGCGCCGCGGAGGCATGTCGCCGGAGGCGGAGGCGGAGGCGGACGAGCGGCGGAGGTAGAGCGGTGGCGCATGGCGCGGAGACGAGAGCGGTGGGGAAAGAGGCGGAGAGACACGCGGAAGGCGCTTGGCGCGTGTCGTCTATATAGCGCGCGCGGCAGCGCACGCGGCAAATTTCCCGCGTGGGATGGCGCAAACGCGCGGGCGCGGCAAAATTTACCGCGCGCGCCTTTTTCCCGCGTCTCGCCGGGAGCTTCGCGCGAGCGCTCGCGCGCGCCAAACTGGCAGGTATTTTGCCGCGCGCGCGTTTTACAGCGCCTGTTGGAGATGCTCTTAGACAGATAGAGAGGATAGATAAGACAAGAAATATACAACCTGCAGAATATTGTCAATGAATCCCTCACTGGCAAATACTTAGGGCTTCCCTCCCTGGTAGAAGTGGAGAGGAGCGACTGCTTCCAACACTTACTTGAGAGGGTTTGCACTTGGATTAATGGCTAGAAAGAGGAAGGGCTAATTGGCTCCGCCATGGAGACCGAAATACAAGCTTCTTTCATCATTTTGCAACTGAAAAAAAAGGTATTGCCGACAAGATTTTGCGTTTGAACATCTTCGAAGCTTCAAATCCTCTCCCGCTCTAATTTTGTCACTGCAGCGCCCGTTGTCTTTCTTGTCTCCGTCCAGCGCCGCCCCGCAACCCGAAGCCCAGCCCACCCCCCTGGTGGTCTGGTGGACACCCTCCGGCACCTCGCTGCTGCCTCCAGCCAACCATATAAGCCACAGCAGCCTGCCGTCTACTTGCTCCCTCGCCGGTCGGCCTCTTCTACCGCCCCCCCTGGGTTCTACGCCGGGGAGCCATGGTCGCCGCCGCCACCGTTGACACGGCCACACGGGATGACAAGCACGTACCCACGGCAGGGGGCCCGGCGGTCGGAGGAGTGCCATTTTTTGGCTGGGTGTCGAACGGCAAGGCGCATCCGGTGTCCTCCGTGTTGGTGACACGGCTTGTACGTCGCGGTCTCTGCTAGACAGCCCGCCTGGTGCTCGACCAAATGCTGCAACAGGGCGACGCGTTTCCGTTGTTCCTTGACCTTAGCAGCGGTAGCAGGACAACGCTCGTGAGCAGGCCGCATGGTGTATAATCTTGACCGAGGTGCCGAGCCAATCAGTAGAGCAGCAATTAGGTTACTTCTTATGCTGGTTAATTCTTTTGTTCATACAATTCCAGCATGAGATTGCTTTTTTATTTTGCAATCCTCCTTTGATCCTCTTAATGCTTATCAAATTTTCGTGTTCGGTTGGTGCCTGAGGGAGCATGCGTTCAATTGCGTGTTGCATCACCAACTACCCATAAAGGCCCGTGTCTCATCCAGTCATCTTTGTGCTGAACATTAACGAACAAGCTGGAAGGTCTTCTTTTGTGACATTTTTTTTAGCTCAGTGAATTCTCGATTGTTCTAGATGTGATGACATGACGGGCTCCAACACATGCATCGGCAACCTCCACCATGAGCAACCAGCAGCAGCATCAGGTAACCGTTCTATTGATGTATTTCTTCTCCCCTACATGTGTGTTGTCAACTTGCCAGCTCTTGAACATCAAATGCTTTTAATGTGTTTGTGGCAATACAAGAATGCATAATTATAAAAAGTACAATTGTGTTTCAGTTATGTCGATAAGAAAAAAATGATTTTAGTAAGCAAAACTGTATGCATACAAGATGCTAGAAATCCAGAGAATGAATGATGGACGAATTAGAGAGGGAACATGAAGGCAAAGGGAAATGAAACATAGAAACATGGTGGCGGACTAAAACACGATTTGCTCAATAATCTATATTTCATTTGTAGTCCATAGCAACGTTGTTTTTTTCACGTGGTGGCGGACTAAAACATAGAAACATGATGGCGGACTGAAGCTTCTAGATTAAGGAGAGTTCACATCTTACATGTTTTTTTCACGTTTCAGAAATTCTTCCCTGTGATTTTTTGTTATCGTTGACACATGCAAACTTTAGGGGAAAATAGGGTACACAAAAATGTGAGCACTTGCTATTATAGTATTATATCAGCTTTTAACAATTTGGTTTTCCACGTTCATGTCCACTTGTTGCTTGAGAGAAGAGTCATGACCTGTGATATCTTGGTTGCGCTGCTTCATGCTTGATCCAGGTCTCTAACTATTTGTTCGGGTATTGCTCATAAGTAATAAATAACTCGATGCAGATTAGAGGAGGCCTTTCATTGCAAAAGAATACTAGAGGAGGCCTGCAAATGTCCGTAACGAGAGGTGTTGGTGGTGCAAGTAGTGGATACTGGGAGGTAGTTGATTGACCATACACCAGTTTTATTAAGGGTAATACTCCCTCCGTCCTATGAAATTTGTCTCAACTTTGTCAAAATTTAGCGTCTAGATCCACCTAAATTTTGACAAAGTTGAGACAAGTTTCATGGGATGGAGGGAGTACAATCAACAACTATTTATCTTGCAGTAGTTTCCTAAGTTCAGAAATTCAAAAACTTGCAGTAAGCCTCAGTTACATGGGTTCTGCAGATCTGCCGTAAGATCTGAACATTGTTTTTAGATATAGGGACAGTTCACCACCCTGTTAAATCAGGTTAACATATGTGCTCAATCCAATTGCATGCTTGCTCCCATCTGTTATTCATCCTCATTTTAGATATGGAGTATCATTCAACACTGTTGGATTCAAAATGCTGGTATCCTGCCAAACGATACCCAATGATTGAAATGGCAAGATAGAGCAGGTATGATAGTTGCAAAGGAACTATTGGCTTTCAGCAACCTTGGAAGTAGAAAACAAAGGGCAGTAACATCTTCTGAACCTAATTGGGAGATTTAGGAGCATACGTTAAGAAAATTTTGGATTGTAGAGCAAACCTATCATTGTGCAACAATTTAATTTTTTGAAATATGTTTTGTACGGTAGTTCTTAGAGCATTGCACTCTTGGAGTCTAAAAGAACAATTTAATTTACTTGGGAACGATGCCGCACCATCAGTACTAATTGACTTGGGAAGTTATAGAAGGAACATGATTCACTTTGTTTTCCCATCACACAAGAATTTGCTATCTGAATTCTCACTGAGATGGGGGCTGAAGTTCACATTTTTTGCTTGTTTGACTGTTTTTGCACGGATTAGTTAATGCTTCCGTTTCTAGATGCGTGTGAGGAGTCAAACAGACCCAATTTTTTTTTTTGGAAGGAATCGGTCTTTTTATTCATACAATGCTTACTTACAAACTGATCACCCAAAGATCTCTTTGAAAAAGTTAGAAAAAATCACGTGTCTATTTGAAACAGGGTCAAATATAAGATGGAACATGTACAAATAGGAACTTATAAATCTCCTGATTATTTTGAATGCTTAGTATATGTCAATTAAGACGTGATTACTAGTACTGGCACACAGGTTAAGGTGGATTGGTCATTTTATTTTATTTTCTGTAGAGAGAAAATTCGTTTATGTCACTTACAATTTTGCGTGCGAATGTAGAAAATGATTGACCAATCTGTTAGTTCATCGGTGGTCGACTGTTAGTATACCTAAATGACATATGACCCCGTGGGGCCACATTACAGTCTGCATGCGATGCCGTGGATTGGTTGTTTACATATCAAAGTAGTACTACTAAGTGATTAGCTAAATTGTTTGAAATTTTCCAAGATGTAGACCAAATCAGAACGGAGGGAGTATTCTTTTAAGATATTTAAAAACTGGACCCAGAAAGTAAGTCTGTCTATATTTGCATGCCAGCATTGCACATGTAAACTGTTCCCGTTGGATCGCAGTGCTCACGTGATGGTTGGCTGCATATGCAGACTAAACTAAAGCACCTTTTTGGTTTCTATTTATACGGTAGTGCGCACCTGGGAGACTGGTATTGGGTAGGAGATTAAGTGTTACTGCTAATTAAGCTGCAGGGGAGTGATGAGTGAGGAGTGAGGAGAGAGGATGCTAGTACTATGAGTAGTACTCCATCCGATCCAAAATAAGTGTCGGGAACGTAGTATAAAAGTTGTATTAACTTAGTACTAAATCTCCGTCACTTACTATGGATGGGAGGGAGTACTATTTATATATCCAATGGTGAGAAACCGAGACCTTTAGTGGCTTTGCTGCTGAAGTGAACAGGCTGGCCAGACATCGGTGTTAGTAAAGAATGACCTCGATTGCTGTTAATGAAAGGTCTTTGTACGTAATTAAACTTGGGAGAGCTACTCTTATTTGAAGCTATGATTATTTAATCCAGTGGCCTGAGCATGCATTTGCCTATAGACTGGATTCCTCCTCTCCTTGCAGCTACCAACTTTAGCCTGGGTAGCTCCATTTCTGGATCTGGCAATGCCGGTCCTGCCTCAACCTTCACTCAGGTGAGATATCCTCTTCTTCAATACTTGAGGATTGATTGGTTATCTGTATGCCAATTACTCATGCTGGACCTGACACTTCAGGGGAAGAATAGAACGTCAACAGAACCTAATTGATGATGCCGACTGGGTGGAGGTGAGATATATCAACAGCTATGCCGCGTTTATGGGATACTTGTCCATGGCCGTCAAGGGGCTAGGTTTACTGGTGTTCACGTGGATCACCATCGTCCTCCTCGGCGGCTACGTCTCGGAACTCGAGACGAAGGATTTTTGGTGCCTCACGGTGATTACGCTCCTACAGACAAAGTAACCTTCTCATCTTCGTTACTGCTTACTTTACTGAGTGCAAGCTCTAGGGAGTCCTTTCATATTTACAAGTTTAAAAATATTCTAAAAAATAATGTGGTTGTAGTAAATGATGTATTCCACAAGTGTGCAAATTATCAATGCAAGATTTTTTGTATTTTGTGCTACACAAAAATGACAAAAGTGTGAATCTGAGTATAGTGAATAGTGCACATTTCAAGCTATATAATTTGTCAGATTTTAGTCATTTTTGTGATGCCTACGATACACAGAATTTTTCACTGAGATTTTGCACGCTTGTGGTATACATTGTTGACTACATCCCGAATTGTTTTAGAATTTGTTGAAACTCAGAAATATGATTTTCGAGTTTTTGCAAATAAAGGGCTCCACGTAGCTCGGTCTCCCTTTTCTGTTTCCGTTACTTTACTGGTTACTTGCTCTTGTTTCCTATGAATTTGATCGTAGTTCCTTCATTGCCATTTAAATTAATGTGTGTTTCAACTTTATGGTTTTGAAGGAATGGTTGTCTTTTACTATTAATGAAGACTGAATAGTAGAGTAAATATCACTACAAAATGAAATTGTCAAGACTATCACAAAGCTACATTGTTAAGCACCATTTTACCTGCAGAAATGTATACTCTATGTCATTGGCGAGTATGATAAAAATGGTACTTTGAAATGTATTATCAAAAGTATAGTTGTCGTGGGAGTATTTGATAGAAGTTTTTGACACTTACTCATTAATATTAAATAAATCCGAGCTTTAGAATATCAATGTCATTGACTCTGGTTTATTATAAAACTTATGAAGGGATTTCAGAAGTAGGCAACATTTCGAAATTTTAAAACAGAACTATTGTCATTACAAAAATGATCAAATATGATACGATAGTGGGATTTTTTGCCTGGCCAGGGTTATTTTTTTCGATAAAGGATGCTTTATTACTTTTGGAAGCAATTACATCCAGCCTCTGCATAACCAGGATGCACACAGCCGTTCAAGTGTCTGTATTCAAAGTATAGAAATAACTAGGCGAAATACATATCGGAGCGATGAATCATATAACGCCTAAGATGAGGGTGACGCTGCAATCCGTAGACTATGCTGCCACCCATGTAGGAAAAAAGTATCCCTCGCCGTAGCCTCCAACCGTGTACAGACCTCCGTAAATAGGTCTCGGTTCTCCACCCGCTGAAGAGGTAACCACGAACGGAGAATACCCGTACATCCGTAGATGACCCGCAACAAAGAACAATTTTTATCGTTAAAAATCTTGTCATTTCTACTTAGCCAAAGCGCCCGTATAATCTGCTAGCGCCCCCACCCTAAGAAGCAACTTAAACCTTGAATCGACACCGTGAAGCCAGTTGCCAAAGACATTGGCCACACTAGTCGGAGGATACAGGGTAGATGCTACTTGGATGACTGACCATATAGATCTCGCAAAATGGCACTGGAAAAAAAGGTGTTTAATGTTTTCATCATGATTACAGAAAACACACCGTGTACTTCCGTGCCAATTCCGCTTAACAAGATTATCTTTAGTAAGAATAACTCCTCGACGAAGGTACCATCCAAAAATTTTAATTTTTAATGGTATCTTCATCTTCCAGATTTTCTTATTATTATCAACTGGTGTATCAGAATGAAGGATCGCATTGTATAAAGATTTGACTGAGAAAGTGCCATCTACATGAAGATTCCATCTAAATTCGTCCGGTTCAGGTGATAGGTGAATATCTCCCAACCGGTGAATTAGTGCATTCCATGCCAAAAGCCTGGCCAGGGTTATGAGTTATGACATGACTAGGGTTGGTCTAGCCGTGGTAGAATTCCTGCTAGTGAGTATTCTGTCTCCATCTTGAAGTGGTACCGTGTTGATTGGTTTGACACTGCTAGCACAGGAATTGGCGCCAGAGGTGTTGATAGACTCTTAGCGTTTGCAGTTAAACTGTTGGTACTACTGAGCAGTGAGCATGTTTTTTGACTTACATTTTCTCTGTTTGTAAACAGTACTGTTTTACTTAACTGGGATGTGCATGTAACAGGGTATTCAATGGCTTCGTGAGAGAAAAGTTATCGGATATCGGGTATTGGTACTCAGCGTTGTTCAGCCTTGCAGTCAACATTGCTAAGCCTTGCCTTCCAAAAAATGGTGTTGTTTCCAATCCCAAATATGGCCATGAGTCGTCCCTGAAACGATTTCTAGTAGCTTTAGCGGTGGTCGTGCAAGTGATGGTGGCCACCATTATACTGTGCCCTCTAATAGCTCTCTATATGTCCGGACTGTACATCACCACCGGGATCGCAGTGTGGCATCTATCAGAGCGTGACTTCGGGGGTGAGGGTGGAGAGGTGAACCTGAAACTGGGACTGGAAGTCCTCTACTCTCTGGCTCTGCTGCAGGGCGCACTCTTTTGCTACAGGACCAGCTGCTACCAAACGGGAATAAGGCTAGAGAAAATAGTTGGCCAGGAGTACGGGTTCAGAGGCCTGGCACTTCACTCAGTCAAACGTTACTTGCTCGATATCAGGGCGGGGTGCTTCAAGGACCCATCATCCGCCAAAGGAAAGAACCTGCTGACATACGCTGTGGAGCTAATGGGGTATCAGTCACCTCAGAGCTACCTGTCTGGGGCTAAGGATTCTTGACACACTGATTGGGCCCGGGAGGAGGGCGAAAGACACGGCATCGGTGGCTTCGAACAAGAGCATGATGCTGAGGCGGCGCACGATAATCAAGCAGATGATTGGGTCTGCATCCTGTAGCCACGTACTACATAAACTTCTGCAGACACTGGATTCAAAGAGCCAGTACGATGGAGAGATGAGGGAGCGCGCCGCGAGGATAGTGGCACACCTCGCCAGCGACATCCACGTGGAGCAGTTCCCGCGAGGTCTTCAGTGTATATCCTCCATGCTCGAGACCCCTTCCCAACATGATGGCAACAATGACGGCGGCAGATCCAGGGTCACCGACTACAAAGAGCTGATGCTGCAGGGGCTATGTATCCTTGGGAACCTTTCCGCTGACCGTGCTTACTGCGACGCCATATGGAATACTAAAGGCCTATTCTCCATGATCATGGCCCCCATAAGCTCCGACCTACTCCACTGCATCAATCATGATGAATGGACGTCCGCCATAGTGGCCGCATCACTGCAAGTCATGTGCCAGATCGTGACTGCTGCTGGAAACACTGCTGAGCTATTATGTCGTGAAATCTCGGGAAACTGTAGAGCGATGCGCACCATGCAAATAATCCTAGATTTTAAGGATTGTGGTGAAGAGCTGTGTGTACTAGCCATCAAGATCCTCACACAGCTAGACACACAGAACAGAGAAAGTTTCATATGCAAACTGCTAGCCATCTTCACTGCTAATAAGGACAGCCACATCAGAGGATTGGCAGGTGAAAAGCTTGCCACACTGTCTGTCGAAAGCGAACACAATGCCAAGATCATCTTAAATAAAAACGATTATTTTGTTAGACGACTTACTGAAGTGCTCTTACAAGATGAAAGCAATGAATGCAGAATAACCGCCGCGTGGATTCTGGAGAGTCTATGTATTCGTCATTACACGGATAAGGATGATGAATGTGTCAAAAGACTCAAAGAAATCATGGTTGACGTGACGCCAAAGGTAATCTGTGCCAAATTAGTAAAATGCTCTTCTGTTTCATTTCGATCAACCTCCTCTCCTATACAATATGGGGTGAGGTGATCCTGTCTTGAATTGTTTGTCAAGCTTATTAAACTTACTATGCGTGTCAGGTACTCAGGGAGGTACTTCACTATGGTCCGAATACAAAAGAAGCAGCAGAAGACACGGGCTTGTCCACTCAAGCCAGTTGTGAGTCTTGTGACTTAGAAAAAGGGCAACGTGGTGATGATTCACAAGATAGTATCCGGAACTATTACACTTCTGCTGAGCCAGGCGATGTGCACTGCAACAATGGTCAATTGCAGGCAGAACTGTTATCCTTCAGTGTGATGGTTTTTGATAAACTGATTGATGCAGATCCGAACTTGCCTCAACAAGTTGTTGCTATTGCCCCTCAAGACAGTGTATTCAGTCTTGCAAGGAAACTCAAGGAGATGGTTGAAAGGTACAGACTTTCGGCTCATCCGCCGGTTGAGTGCCTGAGAATGCTTAAGCTTACCACTAAGATAGTCATAGCAATAATGAAAAACATAGATTGGCACTGGGATGAAGACATGGAGAGCTTGAAGATATCACTGTCCAAAGCTTTAGAGAAAATGTCGGATTTTGATGGACTCATGATTATCTCAAGTGCTGGCCGCGATCATGGTGTTGTCGAAAAAAGGAGCGATGTGACTCTGGGTTCCCTCATAAGGGAAGCGTTTGTACTTCTAGACAAGATCAAGTCCCGAGAATTAGAGATTGTGCCGGTTATAGCTCTGTCAAGGGAAACCTGACAAATTGAGTAGGATCGTCACTGTGCAATGTATGCTATAACGGTGGATGCAAATCGTTGGAGTGATAGTTGGTTAGGGAGCTCTTTTATGTATGGACAGCAATTTTTCATCATGCTTTATGCTTCTTGAGACATTTGCTTCTTTGATCATTTTTTGCTTTATTGAATGCTATCATTTTATTCGTCCTTGATTCTCATATTTTTGTTTCAAGCTTGGATGCAGCGTATTTTTATAGTAGACAATGGTTGTGTTTGTTCTGCAAGTGAGTTGGGGTGCTGTGGTAACCAAACCAAAATTTTAGTGTCTACTAGCACAAGGTCGTGCGTTGCAGGAAAAATTGCTCAATTTTGTTCAAAGTTGCTCTAATCATCCATCCTTAACACTATATCTGTTGTAGGAGGGAATATCATTCTTAGAGGGGCGAATGTTGAAAATAAGCATGATTATTGCAAATGTATGAGTAGAATAAGAAATACGGTTCATAATCCTACTAGGTTTGGTGCTATTAGCATTTACTAGGAAACATGCCCGCGCGCTGCCGCGGATATAAATCATGTAACCTGTTTAACTGCATGTTTACTCTATCATTGCTTTATTGTTGTGCATGATCTGATGAACTTTAGCTAGGTATAGATCAGTGGATTGCGGATAGAGCCTTTGTTGCCTCCTTTGCTCTCATAGTATGACTCCGACTACCATTCTAAGTCAATCTGCTCTTATATGTTCCCATTCGGACTCATGGGTATGTTGCCGCTCTGCTTGGACGTGACACTTCATTCATCATGTAAATTTTGCATGGTATCCTTCTCCACCTTCTAGTGCGTCATGTTGTCCCCTGAACTCGCCCAAAAGATCTAGTTAGTCACCAATCCTAGCGAAACCATATCCTCCCTTGGTCACGTCTTGGCCGCGCGCACACGGTCCATCCACCTCGTGCGACCTTGTTGCCGTAACATTGATCGACTATCGTGACCGCTAACATAACTTGAAGGAAAGCGTAAAATTTGACACTCTATAGGTCAACTTAAGGGCTCTCTAAATAAATTAGCATCATTGTAAAGAAACACCCCATTTTACGTCCATTTGTATAATTTGGACAACTTGTAATCAACCGCTCGTTTCATTTTTCACTAAACACAGTGCGTGTGTTTATCGGTATTTTCGATCCACTCAGGTGGAGTTTCATTTTTGGTCTTGTTCAAAGTCACGTGGAAATCCACAAGAAGCGCGGGCTGGTGTGGTGATGACGCCTTTGCATACATGCGGCTCTCGCCCCCGCGAACAGTGTCTTCATTCTGTGCAGCGATCAGCGCGGCAGGCTCGCCAGGCCACAGAGCAGGCAACTATCAGACGCGCACAGCTTTTGACCATGGTCCGGCACACTCGGCTCCTCGCGTATGCTTGTCCCTCGACGCCTTATTGGGTCTCGTCAGTAGTAGCTGACTCTCACACGAGTTCGGATCCTTTCTTGCTCTTTCCTTCCATATTCGATTAAGGATTCCTTTCCGGCTGAGCTCCCATGATCGCTGTGGCCGCCACCTAATTTAATTCCTTCCTGATCATGGTGCTACATCTCTTTTCTCCTAGGTGGCTTGTCCATATCGACGCAATATGCGTATATAAACAAGAAAAACTTCCTATCAAGCAGCGAGGTGGGACTAATCCACGATGTACGTACGGTTCCTTGGCCGGTTTTTGTTGTGTCGCTTGTTTTCCTGGCATGAGATGGCTCGATCGTGCTTTTTGCTGCCGGGCCAACCCAGTAAGGAACCAAGCCGGTCCACACCGGCAATTCAGGAGAAGATTTAGGATATGTACGTTTACGTGTAGCTTACAAACTGCATCATTTTTTAAGCTGGTACGCGACTACTTCAGTATGCCCATAATACATTGTAAGTTCACGAGAAGATTTAGGATGACCAGATTCGCTGCCGCTGTCCCGCATCTCGTTGAGAAGAAAGACCGCCCGCGCCCAGTCGCCAACATGTCGTTCCCAAATCTCGCTGAGCTATTATGTGATGTAGAAGTAGGCAGATGAGGTGCGTTGTTTGGTGTCCAGCAAAATGGGAAATTGGTCCTCGCCGGGATCAGCCGAGGTCATCCTCGACTGCTCACGGAGGCTCAGCCCGCCTATTTTCACAATGACGCTCTCGCACACAGGACGGCGTACGCCGTCACGAGCAGGCCAGCGAGGACTGCTAACGAGCAGGCCAGGCGAGGACTGCTATAGTTTCCTTGTTCTTTGTTTAATTGGATTGGCTGCCCGTCTGCGGCTGGCTGTTGTGCTATTGAGCCATTTAGTCGAACATCCTGCGCGCGGTGCTGACCTGATCGTTCTCAAACAACAAGTCAACAACCTTCATAAGCAGGTTGCGTTCGGCTCCACACTATCCTTTCTCGTGTGGTCACCGACACCACCGCCCGATCTCCCGGAGCAGCGCGTCGAGCGGAGGTTGTACACCCGCACGGTGGGCCCGGCCGGCGGCAGGAGGCACGCAAGAGGAGCGCCGGGGGCGGGGCCCGGCCGGCAGCGGGAGACGCGAGGGAAGGGCGCTGGTGGTCGGCGTGGGCCTGGCGGCGGGGGCATGGCCGGAGGAGCGCCGAAGGCGGTCGACGAGGGGCGGCGGTGGGATGCGCGCGGCTTGCGTTGGTTGGGGAGAGCAGTTCTCTGCTCGGCTAGAGGAACCAAAACGAAGAAACGAACCGGTACAAACGTATAAGGGTATTTCGCTGTATTATGTATTTTGGTGGGAGGGTAAAACGGTCCAATGAAAAGTTGGACGAAAATTCTGGCAGAAACCTTAGCTCCTTTATTATTAGGTATAGATACATACGTGTGTATAAATCAACCAATATATATGAGCCTTTGGCTATTAGCAAGTGTTAAGTGCTTCAGGACGTGATTCATGACCTGGGATCGATTCAGTCCACTATTAGAGTAGTAGCTAGATCGTATCAAGGTAGTTTTTTTTTCCAAACGGGCTACCCCTTTCCATTACTGCACATAACGGAAATACAAAGTCTTTAGACCTGGAAATTCTTTTCCACTTCACCATGCAATAAGCCTCTTTTCTTTTTTCTTCCCAATCCAAAAGAATCTCCTTCTATGTTTATCCAACTTTTCTATAAAGTTTTTTTTAGAAACATAGTACAAACGCGGGCGCTCACATACACGCGCAAACACTCACCCCCTATGAACGCACACACGCACACCCTACCCCTATGAGCACCTCCGGAAGACCGAGCCGGTGGATTGAATCTTGAAATTGACGAAGTCACCATAGGCGTCTCGCTATCGACGGGAATATCGCCTTCCACCGAATGAATATTCCGCTTTTATGAGACACACATATGTCAAACCTGAGATTTGAACTCTGGTGGACTGGAGGTACAACCACCCTCCTAACCTCGCTGTAGAAGGATAGAGAGGGGAGAGAGATTGCGGAATATGTTGGATGTATTATTGAGCCTCATGGGCGAGTATATATAGGCGAACAGGGATCATCTTGGAGTGCAAGACAAGACACAAGATCTATCTCTATCCTAGACTACCTAAACTCGTACGTATACCAAATATATCTCTAACACTCCCCGCGGTCGTAGCGGTAGTGACGTGAACAACGGTAGCGTCGCGGACGGTCGGACCGGAGATAAACCGAAGTGGACCCCGGAAGGCCGACACTCCCCGCGAGTCACGGCGGGAGCGTCGTGGACGGAGTTGCGTCGCGGATGCTTGGACTGTAGAGGAAGCTGGTGAGGCGCAGGCGAGGTGGTAGCCCTTTGTGCCGATGTCGAGGTAGCCGAGAGCGTGGGTGCTGCAACCTTGGTCGAGGAAGCCGTGCGAGGTATTGCCGTGGTCGATGTCGTGGGCGGGTGTCGGTGTCGATGTAGCCGCAAGCGCGTAGTGCGCGAGGAGAGTGACGGAGACGCGTCGAGGCAGTCGTGGAGGTTGTCGATGCCGAAGTCGATGCAGTCCGAGCCGTCGAGGACGAGGTGCGGCCCTAGTTTTGCCAGAACCAGGCGCACGTCGGGGACGAAGGCATATTCGGTTTTGCCAGAACCGAGTACACATAGAAGAAGTCGGTGACGCGGTCGAGGCAGTCGTAGAGGCGATGCCGAAGAAGACGTTGTCGAAGCCGATGAAGACGAGACGTCCGGCGCGAGTTTGCCAGACTCGGGAACGTGTCGGGGACGAAGGCACTTCCGGTGTTGCCGCACCGGGCATGCGAGGGGCAAGGACCATCATGAACTTATCGCCGTGTCGAGGGACTAGCAGAGGAGGCCTCCGGAAGCGTCGCGGTCGCGGATCGACGGAGATGCCGACGCTGCCCGCGGTTCTCGAGTAGAGTAGCGAGGTGGTGTAGACGGGGACGAGGCGATGGCACCGGGCGACGAAGTCGAGACGGTTGGAGACGTAGAAGGCGGCTAACCCGGCCGGTGACCCGGGGTGGTCATGCCGGACGCCTAGACGGGAGTTGCGGTGGTCGGCGAGCCCGGCGTGACCTGAAGTGGCTGGCGAGCCCAGCGGCGACCTGGGGTGGGGGCGTGGCGGCGGTACACGAAGTAGGCGAGGAAGACCCGGCGGCGTGACGAAGACCATGCGCGGACGGAGGCGACCCGCGCCGAAGGGGCGGCGCTGTGGTGGCCTCGGACGTCGATGCGCGGGGGACGGCGAAGGTGACCGCGTGCGGCGACGCCACGGCCCGAGGGGCCGGCGTAGCCGCAGGGCGCAAGTCGGTGCAGCGGCGGGACGCCACCAGCCGACGTACGCGCCTCAGAAGGCGCGTCGTTGGCTAGCAGCGTGGACCAAAGGCGGCAGCGCTGCGACCCGAAGGGGCGACGCAGCGGCAACCCGATGCTCGATCGGTGGTAGGCGCGTGCTCGGGGACGTGCTTGGCGTGGATGTGCGCGGGGTCGGTTGATCAGACCGACGGCGGCGCTACATGTGCCATGGCGTGGACGACGCGCAGATCGGAGTCGATGGCGGCGTTGTCGATGTAGTCCCGGGCGATGACGGCGAAGACGGACCAGCGATGGAGACCGCGCGGCGAGACAGCCTGCGGCGTCGCACGTAGGGGCGCCCCGTGTGCGGCGCGTGCGGCTGTGCCGTGCGGTTGATGGCCGGTGCGGAGTCGATGCCGTTGTCGGAGTAGAGGCGCAAGAGGACGACGGCGATGGGCGACTCAATCCGATCTATGATCGGTAGAACCAAAAAGAAAACGTCGGTCGAGCGACCGGCGGCGCAAAAAGAAAACCAATCTACGGATTGGAAAAAAAGACTCGAGGGCAGCGGATCAACGGATCGGCGGACGAACCCTCATACGGGTTGCGCGGCCCCCGGAGTAGGCCATGGAGATTGACCTCCCCGGGGCGGCGCGGGCGGAAGCGCGGGCGGCGGCTAGGTCAAGGAGCGTGCCGCTCTGATACCATGTAGAAGGATAGAGAGGGAGAGAGATTGCGGAATATGTTGGATGTATTATTGAGCCTCATGGGCGAGTATATATAGGCGTACAGGGATCATCTTGGAGTGCAAGACAAGACACAAGATCTATCTCTATCCTAGACTACCTAAACTGTACGTATACCAAATATATCTCTAACACTCCCCCGCAGTCGTAGCGGTAGTGACGTGAACAACAGTAGCGTCGCGGACGGTCGGACCGGAGATAAACCGAAGTGGACCCCGAAGGCCGACACTCCCCGCGGTCACGGCGGGAGCGTCGTGGACGGAGTTGCGTCGCGGATGCTTGGACTGTAGAGGAAGCTGGTGAGGCGCAGGCGAGGTGGTAGCCCTTTGTGCCGATGTCGAGGTAGCCGAGAGCGTGGGTGCTGCAACCTTGGTCGAGGAAGCCGCGCGAGGTATTGCCGTGGTCGATGTCGTGGGCGGGTGTCGGTGTCGATGTAGCCGCAAGCGCGTAGTGCGCGAGGAGAGTGACGGAGACGCGTCGAGGCAGTCGTGGAGGTTGTCGATGCCGAAGTCGATGCAGTTCGAGCCGTCGAGGACGAGGTGCGGCCCTAGTTTTGCCGGAACCGAGCGCACGTCGGGGACGAAGGCATATTCGGTTTTGCCAGAACCGAGTACACATAGAAGAAGTCGGTGACGCGGTCGAGGCAGTCGTAGAGGCGATGCCGAAGAAGACGTTGTCGAAGCCGATGAAGACGAGACGTCCGGCGCGAGTTTGCCAGACTCGGGAACGTGTCGGGGACGAAGGCACTTCCGGTGTTGCCGCATCGGGCATGCGAGGGGCAAGGACCATCATGAACTTATCGCCGTGTCAGAGGGACTAGCAGAGGAGGCCTCCGGAAGCGTCGCGGTCGCAGATCGACGGAGATGCCGACGCTGCCCGCGGTTCTCAGAGTAGAGTAGCAGGTGGTGTAGACGGGGACGAGGCGATGGCACGGGCGACGAAGTCGAGACGGTTGGAGACGTAGAAGGCGGCTAACCCAGCGGTGACCCGGGGTGGTCATGCTGGACGCCTAGACGGGAGTTGCGGTGGTCGGCGAGCCCAGCGTGACCTGAAGTGGCTGGCGAGCCCAGCGGCGACCTGGGGTGGGCGCGGCGGCGGTACACGAAGTAGGCGAGGAAGACCCAGCGGCGTGACGAAGACCATGCGCGGACGGAGGCGACCCGCGCCGAAGGGGCGGCGCTGTGGTGGCCTCGGACGTCGATGCGCGGGGGACGGCGAAGGTGACCGCGTGCGGCGACGCCACGGCCTGAGGGGCCGGCGTAGCTGCAGGGCGCAAGTCGGTGCAGCGGCGGGACGCCACCAGCGACGTACGCGCCTCAGAAGGCGCGTCGTTGGCTAGCAGCGTGGACCAAAGGCGGCAGCGCTGCGACCCGAAGGGGCGACGCAGCGGCAACCCGATGCTTGATCGGTGGTAGGCGCGTGCTCGGGGACGTGCTTGGCGTGGATGTGCGCGGGGTCGGTTGATCAGACCGACGGCGGCGCTACATGTGCCATGGCGTGGACGACGCGCAGATCGGAGTCGATGGCGGCGTTGTCGATGTAGTCCCGGGCGATGACGGCGAAGACGGACCAGCGATGGAGACCGCGCGGGCGAGACAGCCTGCGGCGTCGCACGTAGGGGCGCCCCGTGTGCGGCGCGTGCGGCTGTGCCGTGCGGTTGATGGCCGGTGCGGGTCGATGCCGTTGTCGGAGTAGAGGCGCAAGAGGACGACGGCGATGGGCGACTCAATCCGATCTATGATCGGTAAAACCGAAAGAAAACGTCGGTCGAGCGACCGGCGGCGCAAAGAAAACCAATCTACGGATTGGAAAAAAAAGACTCGAGGGCAGCGGATCAACGGATCGGCGGACGAACCCTCATACGGGTTGCGCGGCCCCCGGAGTAGGCCATGGAGATTGACCTCCCCGAGGGCGGCGCGGGCGGAAGCGCGGGCGGCGGCTAGGTCAAGGAGCGTGCCGCTCTGATACCATGTAGAAGGATAGAGAGGGGAGAGAGATTGCGGAATATGTTGGATGTATTATTGAGCCTCATGGGCGAGTATATATAGGCGTACAGGGATCATCTTGGAGTGCAAGACAAGACACAAGATCTATCTCTATCCTAGACTACCTAAACTGTACGTATACCAAATATATCTCTAACACTCGCCATGTAATAGAAAGGAATTCCTGACATACATGGATCGAGTAAAGTTAACCTAGCACCAGAAGAAGCTGAATCACATATCCAATCATCTATTTTTTTAATCATGTTAGCATCCAAGAAATCCCAATCAATGTTCTTCAAATTTGAAAAGGTTACTGGCACCCCTAAGTATTTCATAGGAAGCTTGCCAACTTGGCAGTTGAACATTTCAGAATAAGATGTCATAATATGATTACCCGCCCACCCCCACCTCCAATAACCACCACTTCACTTTTCAAGTAATTAATTTTCAAGATTGACATCATCTCAAACATGTACATCAACAACTTCGGGTTAATAGCCCGTTCCGGGTCATGTTTGATACAGAAGATAGTATCATCAACATGCATACTGAAGCAGAGGCTGGGGATATATTTGGTATACACGGACGATGAATCTATCCTAGCAGAGGCTGGGGATATATAATAAAAGAAGCCGTATGCATCGCTTGATGCAGAGGCTGGGGATATACCCCATTTCGAAAAAAATACTGAAGCAGAGCCACTCCGTTAACAATTAAATCCGAGGCAAAACCAGTGATCAAATTATTTTCTTGGGATTTCAACACCATCTTAGTCAGACATTCTACATCCATATTAAAAAGAGTGGGTGAAAAGGGGTCTCCTTGTCTCACCCTTTAGCACTTTGAAAATATGGCCCAACCACATTATTCAAATTAACACTAACAGTCCCATCATGCAAATTTTTTGGACCAAATACACCATTCTTCAGAGAAACCTCTAGTCTATGGCAATCTATCAGGAAATCCATGTCCACCTTATCATATGCTTTTTCAAAATAATTTTTTAAATGACCCCAACCTGTTTCTTGACATGAGCATGATGCATCAACTCATGCAAATATAGCAACCCATCCATTATATTCCTGCCCTTAATAAAAGCATTTTGATGGATACTAAACAACTTGTCAGCATAATGATCCAGCCTTAAAGATAAACTTTGGCAATCAACTTATAAATTCATCTTAGTAAACAAATAGGTCTAAACTATTGAATTTTGTTAGCCTCAGAGGTTTAGGCAACAGGGTAATAATGCCATAGTTTAGCCTCTGAATATCAAGATTATTAGCATGAAAGCACTTAAAATAACCATGATGTCATTTTTAACAAAGTCCCAACAGTCCTGATAGAATTCTATTGGGATATTATCAGGTCTAGGAGCTTTGTTCTCCATTGCAAATAAGGAATCTTTCACCTCATGTTCAGGAAAAAGGTTTTAGCTGATCAATATTATCTTCCTCGTTAAGCTTTTCATTAGGACTCCATAAGTTTTGGTCAATATTGAACAAATTATCAGGGGACAGGACCAAAAAGATCTTTATAATATTCAGTAGCATTACTGACCGAGTTGTCAGTCCCTTCCACAATGATACAATTATTATCCAAGGAGAGAACAGTATTTTTTATTTTCCTCCCATTAGCAATTATATAAAGTAAGCAGTATTTTGATTCTCTTCTAACAACCATTTCCCATGGGCTTTTTGATGGCAATAACTTTCCTCCTCCTCATAAAGTTTAAACAATTCTTCCTGCATCTTAACTCCGCAAGACATTTCATCTGTAGTTAACTCCCCATTCTCCTCTGAAAATTCCAGCACGAAAAGCTTCTTCTTGAGCTCTAACTTCCTCTTTTTATTACTACCAAAAGTATTAGCACCCCAACCTTTACCATACTTTTTAAACCCCTTTATCTTGATATTAAGAATATCAATAGGGTCCCTACTATTAACAGGTTTCTCCTAGATTTTAGATCAGCATATTTGAAATTACTTTAAAACTGTATAAACTTTCGAAAAATGATCAATACAAAAACGTTTCGCAATTTCTGTAGCTATCCAACCGTATACCATTTTCTCAATTCCGATTAGCTATTGAAAAACCGTAGTGAAATAACAGTTGATACAAGTACTATAGCGGGAAGTTCAACAGAGTTTGAGGAAGTACATGGGAAGTTCATCTGCATTTATGAAAGAAGTTTATAATCAGTTGTAGATTACTGTGCTACAACCAGTTGTAGAATAGCTCAGCTATATATATCTCTATATATATATGTGCTAGCGGGAGCAAAGTCTAACTTGATGACAATTCGCACGCCGCATTATTGGACTGATCACGGGGAAATGACAACACAGCCAAGAGCCAAGCCTGTCGGTCACACAGCTAGGCAGCGTCTATCTAGGATAGATTCATCGTCCGTGTCTGCATAATAAAATCCCCCAAAGGATATTTTGTGTCCTCATACTGCAATGTGGCCTCTCTTATCTAATTACCTATCCAACTCACCTCCGACCCTATATGGTAGGTTCATGGACTAGAATTGGTCCATGCCAGCCACGGATTTCAGTCGACGCACAACAACAAAAACCAAGGTTGAATTGGGAGGCAGTTGTGGGCCACAAACTAGCTAGTACTGAGCCCCTTGCAACCTCGCATGCTTACAAACACACAGCACACTATAAGATGGGATGCACATGCACCACCCAGACAACAACACTTGCGAGTCACTTGCATTGCAGGAAAGGTTCCTTATTGAATCCATCTATATAGCATAGCACTGCTGAATCCATGGCGAAATGCTTGATGCTGCTGCTCTCCTTCGCGTTCCTCTTGTCGGCGGCCGGCACGGCGACGGCGACGCCATGCCACCGCGATGACCTCCGCGCTCTGCGGGGCTTCGCTGAGAACCTGGGCGGCGGCGGCGCACTCAGCCTCCGCGCCGCGTGGTCAGGCGCCTCATGCTGCGATTGGGAAGGCGTTGGCTGCGACGGTGCCAGCGGCCGTGTCACGGCTTTGTGGCTCCCCAGGAGCGGCCTCACGGGGCCAATACCGTCATGGATTTGTCAGCTTCACCACCTACGCTACTTGGATCTTTCAGGTAATGCATTGGTTGGCGAGGCACCCAAGAATCTGCAGGTACAGCTCAAAGGCATCACCAACATGCCATTGCATGTGATGCGTAGCAGAAGATCACTCGACGAGCAGCCCAATACAATTTCTGGGAGCAACAATACTGTCAGATCCGGGAGCAAAAATGTTGTTGCTGGGAATGACAACACCGTCATATCTGGGGACAACAATAGTGTGTCTGGGAGCAACAACACTGTCGTATCTGGGAGTGACAATACCGTAACCGGCAGCAACCATGTCGTATCAGGGACAAACCATATCGTTACAGACAACAACAATAATGTATCCGGGAACGATAACAATGTATCCGGGAGCTTTCATACCGTATCTGGGGGGCACAATACCGTCTCTGGGACCAATAATACCGTATCTGGGAGCAACCATGTTGTATCTGGAAGCAACAAAGTCGTGACAGATGCTTAATGATCTGTCAGCGCATGATTGTTTCCATCTTAACGCAGCTCACGTTCTAGTCCAAGTTCACTGTACCTCACAATCTGTTGGTGCGTTCAATCGCGTTATGTAACTTCAAGGATATACCATACTTTTTTTTGAGAAACACAGTACAAACGCAGACGCTCACATACACGCGCATACACTCACCCCTATGAACGCACACACGCACACCCTACCCCTATGAGCACCTCCGGAAGACTGAGCCGGCGGATTGAATCTTGAAATTGACGAAGTCACCACGAGCGCCTCAGCTGTCGACGGGAACGTCGCCTCCCACTGAATGAATATTCCGCCTTTATGAGACACACAGATGTCAAATCTGGGATTTGAACTCTGGTGGGCTGGGGGTACAACCACCCTCCTAACCACCCAACCTCAGGTTGGTTCTCAAAGGATATACCATACTTTTCCTACTATATATAAAATTTCCCTTTACATACATGTTGACCTGAATATAAACTGTGTCTTGCGGATCATGTAGACCAAGCATGTTTGGTTATGTACAAATTTGCATCATTGATGTAGATCGTGACAAGATTTGTAAATGTGCACTAAGAGGGTTGTGGCGGTTCCTTGGGCTATCCTTGCAATAAGATTTGTGCAGCTGTTCCTTGCGTTATCTGCGACGGCTGTGGCGGATCACTGCCCCCTCCGCCTCGACTGCGCTCGACGGGTCGGAATTGTTTCAGTTTGAATGTTTCTGGTTGAAACTCGATGGGTTCAGTGAAGTAGTACAGTTCGCCTGGGCTGAGATTGAAAGCGATCTGGACCCCTTCCGGCGGCTGACCGCGAAGCTGAAGCGCACGACACACATCCGCATGAGTTGGAGCGATAAGAAGGTTGGGAGTGTCAAACTTCAGCTGATGACAACTCCAGGAGGTGGTGCTAGGCTAGATATTGCCATGGAATCACGACTGTTATCTTCCTATGAGCATCAACTCCGGGCCCACCTTAAGCACCCCTATCTAGGGTTGGCTTCCCTCGAGCCCATGATAGCACTTAATAATTTCTTATGAGTGAAACGCGGGGGCAGTATTGGACCTTGGTCCTCGTGATTCTCGTGCCATATCGTTACATTCCTTCTGATCCTGCGGTCGATCTTAATTAGGTGAAGCCGTATGAACATCATTCCTAGTTAATCATACAACATCCGGAATACTTATCCGTACGCGATTTAGCATGGTGTGCATGATCCTTATATACAGCAAGATAATACTGACGCTGCTCCTATAAATGCACTTCAGAGCCCGTACTACCATTCACAATCTACAAATCAGCATAGCGGAATCAGGGCAAACATGGGACTCGATTCCCTCGTCGTCCTCCTCATGTTTCCTCTCCTTATCATCTCCTCCTCGGTATCTACCGAATCTCATTTCTTCTACCATGTTCAGCAGGTATAACTTGATCGTTTTTCAAATCACTGCCTTCTCTTAGGTCGATCAATGATCAGATGCTGATCCACTGTTTCTGAATGCAGTGTCCTGGGTCATTCTGCGACACGAAGGGCGGGTGCTGCTTCAAGAAGGTGCACGTCGCGAGAACGCGCCATACTCGTAGGAAGAGACCGAGGTTCTGCAATGTTTTCACGTAGACCCGAAACCACCACCCCTAGATCCCAAAGCTAGGTCCACGGACCAAAAGCACAACATCTTCCAAATGCGTTGGGATAAGCACACCGGCAAGAGCTATGACCTGAGGCCAACCTAACAAATCCCCCAAGGCGCTAGGAAGGCTGCCAACAACTGTAGCAAGATCGTGCATAAGCAGCCAGGACGATGTTGCGAGAGGGATGCGACACCAACGAAAGATCAAAGGGTGATCCACAAGACACTAAAAAAAAACTTGCCTGAAGCGAGGCCACTAAGATGAGCAGTTTGAGGCGGAGGACTAGAGTCTATCAATTCGAACCAGAGGATCAACATTGGGACGCCTTCAACAAGGGAACTGTCACCGGCATTGGCCAAGTCCAAGCAAAATTTTCACCGAGATCTAGCCCAATCCAAAATCTGGTCGCCGTTGCGAGGACGCAGAGTGGACATAACAGAAATCACTACCGCACCACCAACCTAAGACGCACTATGATCGACCCAAACAAGGATCACCTACAGGATGAGCACAAGAGCTAGAAGGCTAGGCCCGACTAGGCTAGACCCGGATCCAGACGCCACACCAACGATGCTAGATTGGCAGAACCACAACGGACCTCATTAGCGCCAACATGCCAACACTTGCACCAGCGCGACTGATGTGGGCATTACCCTTCGGGTACCCGACATTAGTCTACCTCCCTTGGCCCGACTAGGGGCCCATGTAGATTGTCCAAGACCAAGGTGGGCTCGTACGTCGGTTGCAACAAAGGAGACCTACCAGGAGACGAATTCTTAATAAACAAGGCAAGAAGGCGTCCATAAATGAAAGATTAGATTAGATCTCAATGTAACCTAGTCGAGTTCGGACATGAATATCGGGACCTGGCCTACTATATAAAGGCCAGGAGAGGGCCAGCCGAAGGACAGATCAACAATACGCAGAACCACCGCAACTTAGAGCACAAACCCTAGAATCCTTGCCTCTCGGCGAGTCAACCATAGTAGTCTATCGGCTACCCCATTCTAACCCGTTTTATTCGATAAATCAAGATCAGACAAGCAGAAAGTAATTAAGGGTTTTATCTCATCGAGGGCCTTGAACCTGGGTAAATCTCTCTCCCCGTTTGTTTGATATTCGATGTCTCGTGCTAGCCTGCAGGATTCCGTCAATCCTAAGCCCTCATGGTGGGCATTGCCGAGGAGCTCGGTCGGAGGGAAATCCACAACCGTGAAAGCAGCCGTAGCACAAAGCATGCTGCCTACCCGGCAAGCACGCACTGGCCTAGGCACCCAATCTCGAAAAAATCTGGCCAGGACGTCTCCCCTGCGACGTCAGAATGCCAAAAGAATCCTAAAAACTAGCGGGGTTCCGACAAGAACATGCATACATGTCGTCAAATCCAATCCCGTCTGCCCCAGATCTGGCTCGAACATAGGCAACGATGAACTTATGGTGGTGGAGGGTGTCCAACAGCGAGCCCAGCAGAGCGCAACCACATACCACCCTCGGATCTCCCAGATCATGTCTAGGACCGTAAGGCCAAGATCTAGGTCCTCATGCCCAAATCTAGTCTCCACCCATGCGCTCACTGATGTGGGAATTACCCTTCGGGCACCCAACATTGGCCTACCTCCTCCGGCCCAGCAAGGGGCTCACGAGAGTTGCCATAACCGGTGAGCCCGTATGTCGGTTGTAGCAGAGAAAAGATGGAAGGAGACGGATTCTTGATGGACAAGACGAGGAGACGTCGACAAAGGAAAGGATAGATTAGATATTAATGTAATCTAGACGAGTTCGGGCAGGACTCTCAGGACCTGGCCTCCTATATAAAGGCTAGGAGAGAGCCTGTCGAACCTTACGCTTACACAACCGATATGACCTAGCATACACCAACCCTAGAAACCTTGCCTTCCGGCGAGTCCACCACAACGTAGTCTATCGGCTACCCCATTGTAATCTTTTTCATCCATAAATCAAGATCATACAAGCAGGAGTAAGGGTTTTACCTCATCGAGGGCGCCGAACCTGGGTAAATCTCGCCTTCTGTTTGTTTGGTATCCGATGTCTCGTGCTAACTTGCAGGATGCCGTCAACGCTAAGCCCCTCATGGTGTGCATTGCCGAGGAGCCCCCTCGTCAATTGGTGCCGTCTGTGGGAAATCTGCTGGTACAAGGCACTTCATCGGCTATTCCGATCGTGTCGGCTGGACCTTCGCCGGCACCACCACCACCATTAGCTCCATCATCACCGATCTCGGGGAACTCGATCCGTTTTGGGTCCTTCAAGTTCACTCCTCACGCCGACGCGTCATGTTCGGCCTTCCTGGGCCTGCTCGACGGGATGTAAATGACGTTCGGGAGCGTCCACTTCCGCGTCAGCGCTGGTGGCGTGCTTCGGCTCCCGGATCCAATCACTTCGGGCGTTGCAACAGCCGCGACTTCGTCGACTGCTACGTCCACCGCTTCATCACCAATCGCGGGCGATCTATTGGCCGCTACTTCAACAACCACAACGTCACCAGTGTCGGCTCCAACATCTTCATCATTATCATCATCATCACGCCGCACCATGTCCGCCATGTCTATCGGGACTGATGACTCCGAGTCATCGGATCTGACAATGTACTACTGCCTTCACTGCGACACCATGCACGAGCTTGCACTACAAGAAAAGTTGCCATGACCGACGAAGTTGAAGTCGCGCCGTGGTTACTGGTGCACCATGGCCGACGATTTTTGGTCTCTCCGTGGTGCATGTCAAAACTTTTTTTTCTCGTTTTTGAGGCCACCTAGCCCGACGAAAACGTCCAAAACGTCACGTATGGTGGCCTGGGACGTGGTGCATCACGAATTCTCGGGTTCGCCGGCCGAGTCAACGAATATCCGCACCGCCCAGGGATGTAGGGCCCAGATGGCAGCCTCTCTAGCATTGTTTTTTTTCGATCACGCCATCTCATTCAACGCTCTCCGATCGAGCCGTTTACGATGCAGGATCATGGGTCCCGCATGTCATCCTCTATGAACGAAAATTATTTCTTTTCTTGGATTTTTTGACCCCCTGATTTCTGGCTACTTCCTTTTTCTTTTGATCCTATGCCGCCTTGGAAACGTTGAGACCGCTGATGCTAAATGGGACCCGCATGTCATCCAATATGTGCAATCAACTTTCTTTTCTTGGAGTTTTTTTTGGCACCTCATATTTGGTCACTTGCCTTTTTCTTTCGGTCCCGTGCCGCCTCTCAAACGATGATACCGCTGCTGCTAAATGGGACCCACATGTCATCCTCTATGTACTATAAAACTTTATTTTCTTGGATTCTTTTTGGCACATGATATTTGGTCACTTGCATTTTTCTTTCGATCCCTTGCCGCCTCTCAAACGGTGATACCGCTGCTGCTAAATGGGACCCGCATGTCATCCTCTATGTACAATCAAGTTTCTTTTCTTGAATTATTTTTGGCTCCTGATATTTGGTCACTTGCCTTTTTCTTTCGTTCTTATGCCACGTTTGAAACGTTGAGGAACCTGCTGGCTCATGGGACCCGCATGTCATCCTCTATGTGCTATAAAAGTTTATTTTCTTGGATTTTTTTGCACCCTCTGATTTTTGGCTATTTCCTTTTTCTTTTGATCCCCTGCCGCCTTGGAAACGTTGAGTAAGCTGCTGGCTCATGGGACCCGCATGTCATCCTCTATGTCCATCAAATTTCTTTTCTTGGATTTTTTTGACTCCCTAATTTCTGGCTACTTTCTTTTTCTTTTGATCTCAAGCCGCATTTGAAACGTTGGAACCGCTGCTGCAAAATGGGACCCGCATGTCATCCTCTATGTACAATAAAATTTTTCTTTTCTTGGATTATTTTTCACCCTCTGATTTTTGGTCACTTGCATTTTGCTTTCGATCTCATGCCGCCTTTGAAAACGTTGAGGAACCTGCTGGCTCATGGGACCCGCATGTCATCCTCTATGTACTATAAAAGTTTCTTTTCATAGATTTTTTTCACCCTCTGAATTTTGGCTATTTCCTTTTTCTTTTGATCCACTGCCGCCTTGGAAACGTTTAGTAAGCTGCTGACTCATGGGACCCGCATGTCATCCTGTATGTACAATCAACTTTATTTTTCTTTTGATCTCAAGCCGCATTTGAAACGTTGAGACCGCTGCTGCTAAATGGGACCCGCATGTCATCCTCTATGTACAATAAAGTTTTTTTTCTTGGATTATCTTTGTCTCCTGATATTTTTTCACTTGCCTTTTTCTTTTGATCTCATGCCGCCTTTGAAACGTTGATTAAGTTGCTGGCTCATGGGTCCCGCATGTCATCCTTTACGAACAATAAAAGTTTCCTTTCTTGGAGTTATTTTTGACCCCTAATTTCTGGCTATTTGCATTTTTGTTTTAATCTCCTGCCCCCTTTGAAACGATGAGGATCTTTGTTGGAAGGTCGGTCCCACATGTCATCCTCTATGAACAATAAAAGTTTCCTTTGATGGATTTATTTTTGACCCCTAATTAATTTTTGGCTATTTCCTTTTTTTTCTTTTGATCCCCTGCTGCATTGGAATCGTTGAGGATGCTGCTGCCTCATGGGTCCCGCATGTAATCCTCTCAGAACGGTAAATATTTCTTTTCTTGGATTTTGTTTACCAACTGATTTTTGGATTATTTTTTCTTTCAATCTCCTGCCGCCTTTAAAACGTTGTCGACGCTGCTGGCTCACGGGTCCCACATGTCAGCCTCTATAAACAATAAACCTTGAGGATGTTGCTGCCTCATGGGTCCCGCATGTCATCCTCTCAGAACGATAAATGTTTTCTTTTCTTGGATTTTTTTACCAACTGATTTTTGGTTTTTATTTTTATTTTTGATCCCCTGCCGCCTTTAAAACATTGACGACGCTACCGCCTCATGGGTCCCCGATGTCAGCCTCCTCGTACAAGAAACATGTGATATCTTGATTATTTTGTAGACAATAAACAGTGTATTTCGCTCTGAGCTATTGCAAACGGATAAATTAAATCTTTATTTTTACATAAACAAACTTATATGTTGAATCTCCTTGTTTTTTGTTTTTGCGAAGCATAGGACTTTCCTGGTTTTTTTGAGAAAATCCGAACTTTCCTGTTTTGGAGTGGGCTGAAATTGTACGAGTCAAAAGGCCCAGCACGATAGTTCGAAGGTCCAGATGTCCAGATGCAGCCCAATTGAAATCTTTTTTTTTCTTTGATTTTTTTCACCCCCTGATTTCTGGCTACTTCATTTTTCTTTTGGTCCTGTGCCGCCTTGGAAACGTTGAGACCGCTGCTGCAAAATGGGACCCGCATGTCATCTCTATGTACAATAAAGTTTATTTTCTTGGATTATTTTTGGCTCCTGATATTTGGTCACTTGCCTTTTTTCTTTCGATCTCATGCCGACTTTGAAACGTTGAGGAAGCTGGCCGCTCATGGGTCCCGCATGTCATCCTCTATGAACAATAAAAGTTTCCTTTGTTGGATTTATTTTTTACCCCTAATTTCTGGCTATTTGCCTTTTTCTTTTGATCCCCTGCCCCCTTTGAAATGATAACGACGCAGCTGGCAGGTCGGTCCCACATGTCATCCTCTATGAACAATAAAAGTTTCCTTTGATGGATTTATTTTTGCCCTAATTAATTTCTGGCCATTTCCTTTTTTTTTGATCCCCTGCCGCCTTGGAATAGTTGAGGATGCTGCTGCCTCATGGGTTCCGCATGTCATCCTCTCAGAAAGGTAAATGTTTCTTTTCTTGGATTTTGTTTACCAATTAATTTTTGGCTTATTTTTTCTTTCGATCTCGTGCCGCCTTTGAAACGTTGACGACGCTGCTGGCTCATGGGTCCCCAATGTCAGCCTCCCCGTACTGCAAATCCTCTTTCTGCAAAGGTTGTATTTCTAGATAGCTAAGGTGGATTCGAATCTACCGTGGTTCAGGCAGCTCAGGTAAGCCTTCTTGCACTGATTAATGAAATTAGTGTATAGCAAGGTCAAGACATGTGGCTCGGTGTAATGAATCTATTTGAATCATGTTGTGGGTTCAATCTGATAGTTCTCTAACGAAGTCAGCCAAAATAGAAATTAAGTTTTTTCTAAAACGGAAATGCAAATTAAGATGAACACAAACATTAGTTATCATAATAGCTGATCATACATACATACTTGCTAAGAGCAAAAACTTGCCAGAGTTTTACCACCCATACAATTAATTAGCAGTTCAGAGAAGATAACCTTATATAAGTATAACTACAAATGCATTTGCTAAGGGCTCATGGGACAACAGAACTAGACAATCGCGAACTTTATGACCAGCATGTCACAGCGGCATCGAAAGATCTTGACCTTCAACTTTGATCCAATGCGAAGTTTGGCACCGTCAATGAACTTTTTCCACCTGGAAGTAACAGCCAAGCGGCCATCTGTGAGACTGGCGGAGTACCATCCCTCCACGGTGAGACCTTCACTCTCCATGACGAGGGTTATCTTGCCCCTTCGGCCAACATTGAGATCCTTGGAGATACTTTTAGGCAATTTCTGATTCAAAGCAAGAGATACCACCAAAAATTAGTCAATGGCACCAATGCACTGAACCATGTGAGACTTTGAGCGGAGAAGACATCAAGATAAGAGCAGTTATGCTGTCATATACTCACGAACATAGCCTTCAGATGCGTCCTGGTCACCACACGGGTGGCCACAACAATGAGCTGAAACCTCGGTAATCTGGCTGGGGCAGGTGCAGGAGCCTGGGCTAGTACACGAGCTGGTGCTGATGCAGGAGACTGCTGGGCAGGTGCAGTAAACGGTGCCTCTAGAGGAACCGGTGCTGATGCAGGAGAAGCGTCCGAGCCAACACTAACTTGACGCCGCATACGAAAGGAGAAGCGTCCGAGCCAAGCTAATGGAGATTGCTAATAGCTGGGTTGATGGCGAAGACCACGTATGGAAGCCACGCCCGCGCAACAACGATGAAGAAGATGATCAGAAACACCCAAACGATTCGAGCAACCGACGCGATCGTCGCAAGAAGAGGAGAGATCGCGGGTATGAAACTTTCGGCGATACTAACATCGTTGCGGTAGGGTACGCTAATCAACGTGATGATCGGCACAATGAGCGACGCGATGATCGTCGGGACAACAATCGCAGTGGGTCTAGAGGTAGTCGAGGTAACCGGAGGGATCGACCACCGCAGGTGCTTGAACTACCGTTTGCGGATCAATTAAACGCTCCTTGCTACATACACGCGTACATCGACCCCAAAGACAACGTCAAGAAGTCAAGCCATCTACTCAGGGACTGCCGACAGTTTCTCGATCTCCAGAAATTTTACGAAACGGCCAAGGGGCAGACATACCAAATGGTAGAGGTAGCACAACACCTAACCCGCCTCCTGCACCACAGCATCAAGTTCAGCAAATTCAGCCTCGCGCACCAAACGAGGCGTTCCCCCCATGTAACATCCCAAATTTCAAATAAAGGAAGAAGAACAATTTCAATTATCCAAAATTTAGAACCAACAAAAAACTTTTACTTGCATATAGTACCCTGCATAGGACTTGTGCATTCTGAGTGCTATGCCATGATGTTTGTTACTTTGTGTTTATGATGAACTCTAAAACCCTAGAGTGATCCCATGATGATCACCAAACAAATAAATGAAAAAGAGAAAGAAATCAAATAAGAATAAAACCCTAACAACCCTAACATATGACATATGATATTTTTATAAACTTTGACCCTAGACCCAATTAGTCTTCACCACTAGTGGTAATAGGTTATTAAATAGTTATTACAACTTTGAGAATCAAAGAAACCTCAATTAAATCAAAGCTAAGAATTAAAACTTTCTCACATAAGATAATGGTCATTTTTGACAATTACAATCTGGTCATCACTTTGAGCCTCTCTATTTCAAAATTTCTAAACTAAACACCTCCAACCCTTTGCATGCCATCCCAGTATACAACACAATGAACAACTTTTGTAAAGTGGACCATACCAAATTCATCTTGGATCAAGAGCTAGGATCAAGCAAAGTAGAGACTTTTTAACAAAAACAAGATCATCACATTTTTGAAATTGATCAAACCAGACCACTCCTTGATCAATTCTTGGCTCAATTCCGTGCCTTGGACCTTCCTCTACCTAGCCCATGCAAAAACACACCATGGACACGACCAGAACATGGCCGGCCATGGCCATGCCGGCCACGTCGCCCCTCGACGCTCACCCCTCTCTCCCTGCCTCTCCGGCCTCGGCAACCTTGTCAAACGCGTCGCCCACGATCCCAGAAGATCGCCCGTACCCGCCGTTGACCGAGAGGACGACGCCACGACCCGCCATCGCCGCGCCCAGTACGCTCCGGGCACGCCGCCAACGGCATGGCGACGTCACCAGTGCACGGACACGTCCACGCGGCGCTCGCCGGATCTCGCCGTACCCGACCATATCCGCGCGCCGTAGTACTTCTCTCGCCACGCGGAGCTTGCCGGGACATGCTCGCGTCACCCCCTAGCGCCTACCGCCGCCGGAGAGGAAGCTTCCTTCCGCCACGGCCGCGACGAGTACACGCACGGCCCCGACCATCGTACGCCTCGCATTAACTCGCCATGGACGCTCGCGGATTCGCCGTACCCTTGCGATCGTCGCTGCGTCACCGCCTAGCCCTCTAGCTCGCCGGAGACGTCGCGCCCACGACGACTTGCTCACCGCCCCGCGAGCACCCCCTCCCTCCTATAAATAGAGCACTCCCGGACCAAACCAAGCACACCACCATGACCACCTCTCACCACCGCTCGCCTCGCACCGCTAGCCACCTCAATCGTCGCCGGAGCAAGCTCAATCGAGCGATCGGAGCCGCGGAAGCCCTGGTGAAATCGCCGTCGATCCAGGCCGCCTCGAGCTTCGCCACTGCTACAGGCTGCCTCGCCGTCGTCTACACCTTCGTCGAGCCCATTGCCAACCCTAGCTGGAGCCACGGTGAGCTCGCCGACCCCCTACTGCCGCTGCCGCACGTCGGGTTCTCGTCGGAGACGACGATGAACGCGAACCGTTGATCCGTGTTCTAATCCAACGCACCACCTCGCCCCATACCGTTTCGGTGACGCTGAGTCACTGACGCGTGGACCCCACCCTGTCAGCACGCCGCGCGTCTGTGGACCGTGGTTGGGCTGAACTGGGTTGGTTTGGGCCGTTTTTAAACCTTTGGGCCCAAGTTAGCTTTCCCGCGTAGCCCAGTAATTCAAATTCGAATTATCCAAATCCATTTAATCTCAATACTGGTTCCAACTTTGAAATTCAATAGATTGAAATTGGCTAAACCAAATTTGATGAACTTTATGTTGTTGGAAAGCTAAGAAAAAGATCTAACTAATGCCACTGGTCCCTTGGTCAGATTCTTGGTAGAATAAATGTGATAAAAATAACAAGAAAGGGACTTTTACTTATTCAAATAATTATTAAAAATCAACCAAAATAGATATTAAGTTAATTCCAACTCTAGTAGCTCACATATGACTTACACTAATTGTTTCTGCAAGAAAATGGTGTGGTCACTTTGCATGATCATGCCCTAGTTTAATTAATGGATCATTTGACTAGTTTAACTAGTTGATATTATCCAAAACTATTAAAGTAAATCTTGTGAAGTTGTACACTTCATTTAAATCTTTGTCTCAAATGAATTCATGTGATGTTTAGACCCCTGGTCTCAAACTCTCTTATATGAATTACTTGAGATTTAAATCAAAGGTAGTGTTATTTAAATAGTATGAGGTGATCCACCTCATTTAAATCATTTTCTTCAATAATGATGATGAATGGTTGACTTAGGTCAACATAGGATTCATGTATTGCTATTGAGAAATTAAATCTTAAGAAGAGTTCAATGAGAGGAATTTATTCCTCAAACACTATATGAAACATTACTTATCACATATGAATAAGAGGAAATCATTTTCCTCAAGTCACCCACCAATACACTTACTTATGTTATGTGTGTGCTTAGTATAGTTTGTGTGAAGTAATAATGTGTGTAGAATAGCCTTTGAGCTTGTTTGGTGATTATACTTCATATTCAAATTTAGACGCTAGCACCGGAGATTATCAAGAAGAAGGAGAATTCTACCCTGAAGAAGAAGGAGAAAACCTAGAGAACTACCAAGGCAAGATAATACTCTTGCAAAGTGCAAAGCTCTCCTTGAGCAAGGCACATGATTCTTACCTTTCTTTATACAATCCTATCTTTTGTGTACACCATACAAGTTCTACTTGTTGTGTTTTCCAAAGATGAACTAAAATTGGGATATAGAACAAGATTACTAGATGAGTAGAGACAGCAAAGCAAAGTAGCACCCCTCATGGTTAGTGCTAGTGCTAAAGTACTAAAATTTGACTATATTAGATGGGAGCATGTGAATGGTTGATTTTGAAACTTTGGAATGATGAAGCATTCCATTGAAGAGTTTGAATTTGAATGTGAACAAGAGAAGATGGTGATTTTTGATAAAAACTCGATATTGGTTGGCATGCGATACCTTTCCAATTTTTGAGTACCCCCACAATACCTGATTATGGGTAGGGCTTAACTGGAAGTTTATAGATTTTAGTATGAGTTCCCTCTGAACACACATCATAGGGGTTATGCCGAGGCTGCCTCCGTTGTTGAGAAAGGATGTGAATTGAGGTGAAATTGTACGGCCAAGCCCTGTGCAGTTCCCAGGTTAACGGTTGGTTTTCACTGGGAGGCCAAGCTCATGGGGAGAGGTGCTCATACTAGGATGTGTAAGTGAAAGGTTATGGTTGATGATCCGCGTATTGTGTTACGGTGACTCGGAGTTATTCCGACGGATGAAATCAAATGTTGTGGCACAAGTGTGCAACCTCTCGCGAGTGTAAACCTATTCGAATAGCCGTGTCCACGGTTACGGACGGTTGGAAAGGCCATACAGTTTCCGGTGTCAGATTTTTTTGAAAGCTTTAGTAAATATGAATGGTGACTTGGTGACTCTTTGGGTATTGAACCAATGATGTGGGAATGACACTAATGTTCCCACTTAAGTTAGTTAGTACATGATCCAAGCTTGTGAACTAAAACATGGCTTATGCAAGTTAAATTAAAGCTTAGTTTCTTAAATGGGCATTTTACAATAGTATTAGTTTGCAAGTACTTGAAGTACTTACGGCTTTGTCCCTGGCTATTCAAATGGCCAGAGTACGAGGAGGAACAGAACTATCACGAGGATGACCAGCAGGACGCCTACGACAACTAGGGGTTTCGACGTCAAATGTTGGCCTCGTGGACTAGAGAGTCCCGTTACTATTACGCTTCCGCTATGTATGAACTTATGTATGTTGTTGATTGTGAGATCAACTATTTGTGTAATATGAATCATGTGATTCAAGATTGTAAGACATTATGGCTTGTAATAAATAATGACTGTGATATTCGACTATTATGCCTCGCAACAACACTATCCTGGGATTGCGATGAATGACATAATAGGCATCTGGACCTAAAAATCCGGGTGTTGACAAGTTGGTATCAGAGCCATTGTTTGACCTTAGAAAACCTTAGTTAGAATGGGCGTTCATAAAAACATAACTTTGAAATATAAAGGAAAAGGTTATTTATGAAAAATTATTCATATTCTTGTCTTGGAGGTTTTTTTCGAAACTTGATAAAAACATGCTCTTTCTTATTATGTCTACCTAAAACTTTGCCACACTTGTTCAAATTTCTAACTTACTCTCCTAATTCACTTTCAGATGGAGCCCAACGCACCCGTCAACACCAAGTTTTACCAACTTGGTAACGGAGGCAGCTTGATCTTCGAGCACGATCTCACTCGCGGTCTCGAACTTTGCGGGGCGCCTCCGGCCCGAGTTCCATGGGATCCGGATGGATGATCAGCCTGGCGGAGAGCTACGGTGGATCATTACCGTGGATGCGAGGGGGAACATGGAGTCTCCTACCACGGAAAGGATCCTGTTCTCTTTCCGTGAGAGCAAGCTGGCTCGATGGATCGGCACGCGGCTCGCGGAGGCACGCGGCTCGCCTGTGCGGACAGAACACGGTACGCCTGCTTGCGTCCCGTTTCGCTCACCTAGTGAAGCGTGATGCCAACGGAGTACCTATGGCTCTGCAGTCCCACCCTGAGCTGAGGCATCACGCCGAGCATCTAGACTTCATGCTGTATCACACTCAGCTGGATCTGGATAACGCCCGGATGTATGCGAATCAAACTCACCTCGCCCTGGCCACGCATGGAGATGCCATCAAGCATCTGTCCCGGTGCCGCAACAAGCTTCGCCTGAAGTGCGCGAAGAAGGATGTCACCATTACACGCCTTCGCGCACAGATAGCATCACTGGAGGCCACCGTCAAGGCCCAGGAGGAGCAGCTGATGGAGATAGAGGAAGACGAGGTCGGTATCGATATTCAGGGAGGAGACGCCTTCCTGAGTGACGACGACGACTTCGAGGAGGACGAGTTCACTGAGGAGGAGGACTACGCGTTCCTGGAGCCAGGACCTGATGATGTCGTTCCCATTGACATCAAGGATGAGGGTAGTCACACTTGAGCACTGATGTAGGTGTGAGTTGTATCCCGTCCCGTGTATCGTAGCATGAAGGGTTCTTAAAACCTTGGGTATGAGTGTGTTTTCCATCCCTTGTATCGTAGTCTGAGAAATGGTTCTTAAAACCATGGGAGGAATGGTATGTAGTTTGTAATATGTTATGTGGAATGAATGAATGTTTGTGTGTGTCATCCAAAGCATTCAAATTTTTTTTTAAGTCTTGGACTCATTCAAAATAAACCATAAAAATTCCCTCTTATCTTATAATCTCCTGTATGTTCAGATGGCCCCTCCCAATCGCAACAACAACGATGCCATGATGCAACTACTGCAAACCCTGCTGGCAGACAGGGAGACTGAAAGAGCTGAAAGACAAGCCAACATCACTGCACTGCAAAATCTTGCAAACCAAGGCCATGGAAACCATGATCATCCCGGATCCAAGCTCAAGAATTTTCAGAATACCAACCCTCCGGTGTTCAGCAAGACGGAGGAACCCCTCGATGCTGATGACTGGCTTCAAACCATGGAAAACAATCTGGAGGTAGCGGGAGTGGAACCCAACGAGATGGTCCTGTTTGCCACTCATTACCTCGCAGGACCTGCCCGAGCCTGGTGGATTAGCACACGTGCCATGAATGGAGGTCAGTTCATGACTTGGGCGGACTTCAAGCTCAAGTTCAGCAAGTACCATGTACCCCCGGGTCTTATCAAGAAGATGAGGGATGAGTTCCGTGAATTGAAGCAAGGTCGCATGACGGTGGTAGAATACCGCGACAGGGTTCCTTACCCTGTCAAGGTACGCCCCCGATGAGACCGACACCACCGAGAAGAGGCGGGAGAGATTCCCGAACGGACCGCATGATGAGATGCGGACTCGTTCTCGTCAACATCCCCTTCGCTGACCTCGAAGCCCTTGTTGACTCCGCCATCCAGATGGAAGGCAAGCTGAACCAAGCCAACGAGAACCGCAAACGTCGCATGATGCACCAGAGTGGGCCTAGCAACGCCCCGAAGTATCGCCCCAGCTCAAGCGGAGGTTTCACTCCGAGGAACAACAACAAGCCCCCTATGCAGAACTCGCGCCCCGGTTATCAGAACCGGAGTGGAGGAAATTCCAGGCCAGGAGGCAACACCAACAACTACAACAACAACAACAACTTCAACCGCGCTCCGCCCAGAGCTCCCAACAACAACAACAACAACACCAACACCGCCCCAAGGACTGGAAGCAACGCCATTCCGGTCGCAACCAAGGACAAGTCTACTATCACTTGCTATGAGTGCGGAGTGGTGGGGCATTACTCCAATGAGTGCCCCAAGAGACTCGCCAAGCTCGCCGGCAACACCGCCGCACTCGCGCAGCAGCAACGCCGCGTTTCCACCGGAAAGAAGTTCGCCCCCAACAACCCCAATAACCGCAACGGCCGCCTCTTCCACATGAATGCCGAAGAAGCCCAGGAAGCACCGGATGTTGTACTCGGGTATGTTTCCTGTCAACTCGGCACTGCCGAGTGTTGTTTGATTCCGGAGCATCTCATTCTTTTATCACTCGAAGACTTTGCATCAACAAGTAAAATTCAACCCCTCGGTTTGAAACATGTCATGATAGTTCAAATCCCCGGATCAACCACTAAAGCCGGAAAATTTTGTAAAAATGTACCCATCAGAATTCATGAAGTAGAGTTCTATGCCAATTTGATAATTTTGGGAACCAAAGGTTTGGAAGTAGTACTGGGAATGGATTGGATGGCGAAACATCATGGAATGATTGACCGTGCCAAGAAAGCCATCACCATGACCAGTAGCACCGGTATCTTAGTGGAACATGTCTCCGAACTGCTACCTAGAAAGTTTACCTGCAACCAGAGCGTAGCCAAGCCAACTCTGGATCAAATCAGGGTCGTTTGTCGATAGCCTGATGTGTTCCCGGATGGTTTACCCGGTATGCCCCCAGACCGGGATATCGAGTTTATCATCGAGTTAATTCCCGGAACCGGACCTATAGCCCAGAGAGCCTACAGCATGAACCCAGCAGAGCTAGTAGAGCTGAAGAAGCAACTGGATGAACTGTTAGCCAAAGGTCTGATTAGACCAAGTGCGTCACCTTGGAGATCACCTGTTTTGTTTGCGGATAAGAAGGATGGTGCCAGTCGTTTATGTACGGACTATCGTAAGCTTAACGATGTCACCATCAAGAACAAATACCCTTTGCCGAAGATAGAAGATTTGTTTGACCAACTGACCGGTGCCATAGTTTTCTCAAAGATTGACCTCAGGACTGGATACCACCAGCTGAAGATTCGAGCATCGGACATTCCCAAAACTGCCTTTACCACCAGATATGGATTGTACGAGTACAATGTCATGTCATTTGGATTGACCAATGCCCCCGCTTATTTCATGAATCTCATGAATAAGATCTTCATGAACTTCCTGGATAAGTTTGTGGTCGTTTTCATCGATGACATCCTAATCTACTCCAAATCCGAGGAAGAACATGAGCAACACCTAGAAGCTGTCCTAGAGACCCTGAGAGAGCATAAGCTGTATGCTAAGTTCAGCAAATGTGAGTTTTGGTTAAAGGAAGTTGGATTCCTGGGACATATCCTGTCTGCAGGAGGAATTGCCGTAGACCCCGCCAAAATCAAGACTGTTGCCGAGTGGAAAGCCCCAACCACCCAGACCGAGGTCCGCGCTTTTCTTGGATTAGCCGGATATTACCGCAGATTTGTAGAAGGCTTTTCGAGTATTGCTCGACCAATGACCCAATTGCTGAAGAAGGATAAGAAGTTCGAATGGACGGACAAATGTGAAGAGAGTTTTCAACAACTCAAGCTTAGACTGACCTCAGCCCCAATTCTGATCATGCCGGACATCACCAAACCCTTTGATGTTTACTGCGATGCATCCAAGATTGGTCTCGGATGTGTGCTTATGCAAGAAGGCAAGGTGATCTCTTATTTGTCCCGGCAACTGAAGCAGCATGAGCAGAACTACCCCACCCATGACCTCGAGCTCGCAGCCGTAGTTTTAGCACTGAAGGTGTGGCGTCATTACCTCATGGGTAATCGCTGCGAGATCTATTCGGATCACAAAAGCCTGAAGTATATCTTTACCCAGAAGGAGCTGAACATGAGGCAAAGAAGATGGTTAGAATTGATTAAGGATTATGATATGGAGGTCCGCTATCACCCCGGCAAGGCCAATGTGGTAGCTGATGCGTTGAGCAGACTGCCGTGTCAGTTAAACTCAATGATAGCAGAAGAACAGTTTATACCAGGAGTTTGAACAGTTCAGAATGGAGTTAGTCAGTGAAGGATTCTTAGCTAGCATGGAGCTACAACCTACCTTGATGGGACAGATCAAGGAAGCTCAGAAGGGAAATGCCAGCATTGACGGAATCAAGACCCAGATAGTCGCAGGAAAAGCACCAGGATTCACCGTTGATGAAGCCGGAGTTCTTTGGTACAAAGGACGTCTCTGCGTACCATCGGATTCAGACCCTGAAGCAAGTCATTCTGAAGGAAGCCCATGACACCCTATACTCTATTCACCCCGGAGGTACCAAGATGTACCAGGATTTGAAGGAACAATTTTGGTGGCATGGAATGAAGAGGGAGATCGGAAGCTACATCGCCAAGTGCGATATCTGTCAGCGAGTCAAGGCAGAACATCGGCGACCCGCGGGACTGTTGCAACCCTTACCGATTCCGGAATGGAAGTGGGACTCGGTAGGAATGGACTTTATCACTGGTTTGCCCAAATCCAGCAAAGGCAACGACTCTATATGGGTAGTGGTGGATAGATTGACCAAAGTAGCCCATTTCATCGCCGTCAAGACCACCTACCAAGGACCAAAGTTAGCTGAGCTGTACATCTCCAGAATAGTCGCCCTGCACGGAACCCCAAAGTCGATAGTGTCAGATAGAGGATCACAGTTCACCTCAAGATTCTGGCAGAAAGTGCATGAAGGACTAGGAACCCGTCTGAATTTCAGCACCGCCTATCACCCGCAGACCGATGGACAGACCGAGAGAGTCAACCAGATACTAGAGGACATGTTGAGAGCATGTGTACTGGAGTACGGATCCAAGTGGGAAGATTGTCTGCCTTACGCAGAATTCTCTTACAACAACAGTTACCAAGCCAGCCTGCAGATGGCCCCCTTTGAAGCTTTGTACGGAAGGAAGTGCCGTACCCCCCTGAACTGGTCGGAAGTCGGAGAAAGCCAAGTTTTTGGACCTGATGTTCTTCGTGAAGCCGAAGAGAAGGTGCACAAGATCCGAGAGTATCTCAAGACCGCTCAGTCCCGACAGAAGAGTTACGCCGACAAGAGACGCCGAGAGATGACCTTCGAGATCGGAGATTTTGTCTATCTCAAGGTATCCCCACGAAAGGAATGCGAGAGATTTCAGCTGAAAGGAAAGCTTGCCCCTAGATATGTCGGACCTTTCAAAGTTCCGAGTCGCCGAGGCGAAGTATCCTATCAATTGGAGTTACCTGAAGAAATGTCGGTCTGTGCACGACGTTTTTCACATCTCACTCCTTCGGAAGTGCTTGGAAGTCCCTGAGAAGACGGAAGTGTTTAAGAACATCGATCACCGTTCGGTGGATATCAACCAAGACCTGACATACCGCGAAGTGCCGATTCGCATCTTGGAAGAAGCATACCGAACCACCCGCACCCGAAGCATCAAGTTCCTGAAGATACAGTGGAGCAACCATACCGAAGCTGAAGCCACTTGGGAGCGAGAGGAAGATATGAAGAAGGAGTACCCAGATCTCTTTAGTACCTAAGTTTTCTTTAAGATCTCGGGACGAGATCTTTTGTAAGGGGGAAGGGTTTGTAACATCCCAAATTTCAAATAGAGGAAGAAGAACAATTTCAATTATCCAAAATTTAGAACCAACAAAAAACTTTTACTTGCATATAGTACCCTGCATAGGACTTGTGCATTCTGAGTGCTATGCCATGATGTTTGTTACTTTGTGTTTATGATGAACTCTAAAACCCTAGAGTGATCCCATGATGATCACCAAACAAATAAATGAAAAAGAGAAAGAAATCAAATAAGAATAAAACCCTAACAACCCTAACATATGACATATGATATTTTTATAAACTTTGACCCTAGACCCAATTAGTCTTCACCACTAGTGGTAATAGGTTATTAAATAGTTATTACAACTTTGAGAATCAAAGAAACCTCAATTAAATCAAAGCTAAGAATTAAAACTTGCTCACATAAGATAATGGTCATTTTTGACAATTACAATCTGGTCATCACTTTGAGCCTCTCTATTTCAAAATTTCTAAACTAAACACCTCCAACCCTTTGCATGCCATCCAAGTATACAACACAATGAACAACTTTTGTAAAGTGGACCATACCAAATTCATCTTGGATCAAGAGCTAGGATCAAGCAAAGTAGAGACTTTTTAACAAAAACAAGATCATCACATTTTTGAAATTGATCAAACCGGACCACTCCTTGATCAATTCTTGGCTCAATTCAGTGCCTTGGACCTTCCTCTACCTAGCCCATGCAAAAACACACCATGGACACGACCAGAACATGGCCGGCCATGGCCATGCCGGCCACGTCGCCCCTCGACGCTCACCCCTCTCTCCCTGCCTCTCCAGCCTCAGCAACCTTGTCAAACGCGTCGCCCACGATCCCAGAAGATCGCCCGTACCCGCCGTTGAACGAGAGGACGACGCCACGACCCGCCATCGCCGCGCCCAGTACGCTCCAGGTACGCCGCCAACGGCATGGCGACGTCACCAGTGCACGGACACGTCCACGCGGCGCTCGCCGGATCTCGCCGTACCCGACCATATCCGCGCGCCGTAGTACTTCTCTCGCCACGCGGAGCTTGCCGGACATGCTCGCGTCACCCCCTAGCGCCTACCGCCGCCGGAGAGGAAGCTTCCTTCCGCCACGGCCGCGACGAGTACACGCACGGCCCCGACCATCGTACGCCTCGCATTAACTCGCCATGGACACTCGCGGATTCGCCGTACCCTTGCGATCGTCGGCTGCGTCACCGCCTAGCCCTCTAGCTCGCCGGAGACGTCGCGCCCACGACGACTTGCTCACCGCCCCGCAGCACCCCTCCCTCCTATAAATAGAGCACTCCCCGGACCAAACCAAGCACACCACCATGACCACCTCTCACCACCGCTTCGCCTCGCACCGCTAGCCACCTCAATCGTCGCCGGAGCAAGCTCAATCGAGCGATCGGAGCCGCGGAAGCCCCGGTGAAATCACCGTCGATCCGGGCCGCCTCGAGCTTTGCCACTTGCTACGGGCTGCCTCGCCGTCGTCTACACCTTCGTCGAGCCCACTCGCCAACCCTAGCCGGAGCCACGGTGAGCTCGCCGACCCCCTACTGCCGCCGCCGCACGTCGGGTTCTCGTCGGAGACGACGATGAACGCGAACCGTTGATCCGTGTTCTAATCCAACGCACCACCTCGCCCCATACCGTTTCGGTGACGCTGAGTCACTGACGCGTGGACCCCACCCTGTCAGCACGCCGCGCGTCTGTGGACCGTGGTTGGGCTGAACTGGGTTGGTTTGGGCCGTTTTTAAACCTTTGGGCCCAGTTAGCTTTCCCGCGTAGCCCAGTAATTCAAATTCGAATTATCCAAATCCATTTAATCTCAATACTGGTTCCAACTTTGAAATTCAATAGATTGAAATTGGCTAAACCAAATTTGATGAACTTTATGTTGTTGGAAAGCTAAGAAAAAGATCTAACTAATGCCACTGGTCCCTTGGTCAGATTCTTGGTAGAATAAATGTGATAAAAATAACAAGACAGGGACTTTTACTTATTCAAATAATTATTAAAAATCAACCAAAATAGATATTAAGTTAATTCCAACTCTAGTAGCTCACATATGACTTACACTAATTGTTTCTGCAAGAAAATGGTGTGGTCACTTTGCATGATCATGCCCTAGTTTAATTAATGGATCATTTGACTAGTTTAACTAGTTGATATTATCCAAAACTATTAAAGTAAATCTTGTGAAGTTGTACACTTCATTTAAATCTTTGTCTCAAATGAATTCATGTGATGTTTAGACCCCTGGTCTCAAACTCTCTTATATGAATTACTTGAGATTTAAATCAAAGGTAGTGTTATTTAAATAGTATGAGGTGATCCACCTCATTTAAATCATTTTCTTCAATAATGATGATGAATGGTTGACTTAGGTCAACATAGGATTCATGTATTGCTATTGAGAAATTAAATCTTAAGAAGAGTTCAATGAGAGGAATTTATTCCTCAAACACTATATGAAACATTACTTATCACATATGAATAAGAGGAAATCATTTTCCTCAAGTCACCCACCAATACACTTACTTATGTTATGTGTGTGCTTAGTATAGTTTGTGTGAAGTAATAATGTGTGTAGAATAGCCTTTGAGCTTGTTTGGTGATTATACTTCATATTCAAATTTAGACGCTAGCACCGGAGATTATCAAGAAGAAGGAGAATTCTACCCTGAAGAAGAAGGAGAAAACCTAGAGAACTACCAAGGCAAGATAATACTCTTGCAAAGTGCAAAGCTCTCCTTGAGCAAGGCACATGATTCTTACCTTTCTTTATACAAGCCTATCTTTTGTGTACACCATACAAGTTCTACTTGTTGTGTTTTCCAAAGATGAACTAAAATTGGGATATAGAACAAGATTACTAGATGAGTAGAGACAGCAAAGCAAAGTAGCACCCCTCATGGTTAGTGCTAGTGCTAAAGTACTAAAATTTGACTATATTAGATGGGAGCATGTGAATGGTTGATTTTGAAACTTTGGAATGATGAAGCATTCCATTGAAGAGTTTGAATTTGAATGTGAACAAGAGAAGATGGTGATTTTTGATAAAAACCTGATATTGGTTGGCATGCGATACCTTTCCAATTTTTGAGTACCCCCACAATACCTGATTATGGGTAGGGCTTAACTGGAAGTTTATAGATTTTAGTATGAGTTCCCTCTGAACACACATCATAGGGGTTATGCCGAGGCTGCCTCCGTTGTTGAGAAAGGATGTGAATTGAGGTGAAATTGTACGGCCAAGCCCTGTGCAGTTCCCAAGTTAACAGTTGGTTTTCACTGGGAGGCCAAGCTCATGGGGAGAGGTGCTCATACTAGGATGTGTAAGTGAAAGGTTATGGTTGATGATCCGCGTGCTTGTGTTACGGTGACTCGGAGTTATTCCGACGGATGAAATCAAATGTTGTGGCACAAGTGTGCAACCTCTGCAGAGTGTAAACCTATTCGAATAGCCGTGTCCACGGTTACGGACGGTTGGAAAGGCCATACAGTTTCCGGTGTCAGATTTTTTTGAAAGCTTTAGTAAATATGAATGGTGACTTGGTGACTCTTTGGGTATTGAACCAATGATGTGGGAATGACACTAATGTTCCCACTTAAGTTAGTTAGTACATGATCCAAGCTTGTGAACTAAAACATGGCTTATGCAAGTTAAATTAAAGCTTAGTTTCTTAAATGGGCATTTTACAATAGTATTAGTTTGCAAGTACTTGAAGTACTTACGGCTTTGTCCCTGGCTATTCAAATGGCCAGAGTACGAGGAGGAACAGAACTATCACGAGGATGACCAGCGGGACGCCTACGACAACTAGGGGTTTCTGACGTCAAATGTTGGCCTGTGGACTAGAGAGTCCCGTTACTATTACGCTTCCGCTATGTATGAACTTATGTATGTTGTTGATTGTGAGATCAACTATTTGTGTAATATGAATCATGTGATTCAAGATTGTAAGACATTATGGCTTGTAATAAATAATGACTGTGATATTCGACTATTATGCCTCGCAACAACACTATCCTGGGATTGCGATGAATGACATAATAGGCATCTGGACCTAAAAATCCGGGTGTTGACACCCCACCTCGGGGACAGATGAGCATGATCCACAAGACTGGTGTCTCCAGGAGAGAGTTGAAGAAACTTAAGCAAGAAATCAATCTTGCGGAAGTCACCATGGAGAACGTTCCTGAATACACCGGCTGGTCCGAGAAAAGCATCCTGTTCAGCAGGGCTGACCACCCGATGTCTGTCCCTAGGCCAATTCATACTGCGCTAGTACTCGAAGTGCAAATTGGTGGATTCAACATGAGCAAAGTCTTCATGGACGGAGGTAGCGGATTAAACCTTCTATTCGTAAGCACGATGAAGGCGATGGGTGTCAACACCCGGATTTTTAAGTCCAGATGCCTATTATGTCATTCATCGCAATCCCAGGATAATGTTGTTGCGAGGCATAATAGTCGAATATCACAGTCATTATTTATTACAAGCCATAATATCTTACAATCTTGAATCACATGATTCATCTTACATAAACAGTTGATCTTTCAATCAACATACATACACAAGTTCATACATAGCAGAAGAGTAATAGTAAATGGACTCTCTAGTCCACAGGCCAACATTTGACGTCAGAAACCCCTAGTTGTCGTAGGCGTCCTGCTGGTCATCCTCGTGATAGTTCTGTTCATCATCGTACTCTGGCCATTTGAATAGCCAGGGACAAAGCCGTAAGTACTTTAAGTACTTGCAAACTAAATACTAATGTAAAATGCTAACTCCTGGAGTAAGGTGCTAAACTCTAGTTTAACTTGCCTAAGCCATATTTTAGTTCACAAGTATTTGATCATGTGCTAACTAACTCAAGTGGGAACATTAGTGTCATTCCCACAACATTGGTATAATTCCAACAAGTCACCAAGTCACTATTCACATTCACTAAGGTTTTCAAAAATCTGACACCGGAACCGTATGGCCCTTCCAACGTCCGTAACCGTGGACACGGCTATTCGAATAGATTTACACTCTGCAGAGGTTGCACACTTGTGCCACAACATTTGATTTCATCCGTCGAATAACTCCGAGTCACCGTAACACGTACGCGGATCATCAACCATAACCTTTCACTTACACATCCTAGTATGAGCACCTCTCCCCATGAGCTTGGCCTCCCGATGAAACCAACTGTTAACCCGGGAACTGCACAGCTTGGCTGACAATTTCACCTCAATACACATCATTTCTCAACAACGGAGGCAGCCTCGGCATAACCCCTATGACGTGTGTTTAGAGGGAACTCATACTAAAATCTATAAACTTCCGAGTTAAGCCCTACCCATAATCAGGTATTGTGGGGTACTCAAAAATTGGAAAGGTATCGCATTCAAACCAATATCAGGTTTTCATCAAAAATCACTATCTTCTCTTGTTCACATTCAACCTCAAATCATTCAATGGAATGTTTCATCAGTCCAAGGTTTCAAATTCAACAATTCATATGTTCCCATCTAGAGTAGTCAAGTTTTAGTATTTTAGCACTAGCACTAATCATGAGGGTGCTACATTGCTTTGCTATCTATAAGACTAACTTTGCTACTTTAGTAGTTTTATTCACCTATACCATTTGAAATCAATCTTTGAAAGCACAACAAGTAAGACTTGTATGGTATAACTGTAGGATAGGATTGTATGAAGAAAGATAAGAATCATGGTGCCTTGCCCAAGGAGGGCTTTGCACTTTGCAAGAGTATTAGCTTGCCTTGGTAGTTCTCTAGGTTTTCTTCTTCCTCTTCTGGGTAGAATTCTCCTTCCTCTTGGTAATCTCCGGTGCTAGCGTCTAAATTTGAATACGAGGTATAATCACTAAACAAGCTCAAAGACCATACTAAGCACATCATTACTTCACACAAACTATGCTAAGCACACACATAAAATAAATAGGTGCATTAATTTTCTTTGTTAAAGAAAAGTAATTTCTTCTCATTATATATGTAATTAATAATTTCCATTTAGTCTTTGAGAAAAATAGTTTCCTCTCATTGAAATCTTCTTAAGATTTAACTTCTCAAATAACCATACATGAATTCATATTGACCTAAGTCAAACATTCATCATCATTATTTGAGAAAATGATTTAAATGAGGTAAATCACCTCATACTATTTTATAATTCCCCAAATGATTTAAATCTCCAAATATTCATATAGGAGTGTTTGGACCAGAGGTGCTGTCGTCGTGGTGAACGAGCAGATGCCATAGGATGGCTTAAGTTGGGGCCGAATGGACGTATGAGGATTCGGGGGAGGGTTTGCGATTAGATGGGAAGAACTTCCGGATGCTCTCCTCAAGAACACAACCAAAGGCAGGTATGCAAGAAGAGAGACAAGAGGAAGAACTCTTTACTAGATCGCTAGCTTCATTGATCTCAACATGGTTACAAGTTTCTCAGTACACTGATCTCTCTGTGGTCTCGCTACGTATCCGTGAAGAAGGGCTGCCCCTCTCCTTATATAGGGGAGAGGGTGGCTTACACTGGAAGAAACCCTAATGGCATCTTTGACTAGACAAACTACTTTACAAAGCTACTTTAATCATAGCTGACACCGGAGTCCTCTTTAATCAGGGGCGCTGACGTCCTCCGGCTTCTTTGACCGTCACTCTTCTCTTTATCGTCAGCCCTTCGTCAAAAGCTACTTTGCTTAGCTCATCTTTGTCTTCTAGCTCTGAGAGAATCTTTGACCGGTCCTGCCGACAAGCCCTTCCTTCCGGTGGCCCGGTACCTTTTCTACTCGGTTCCGGTATCCCCCTTATGAGGATACCGGCTTAGCCTGTTCAGCCAAACGCCTATCTTAGACTCCGGTACGATCATCTAACCGGTATCCTGATGGCTCAAACCATCCGGTTTGGCATGCCTTTGGCATACCGGGGTCATCCCCCAACATTAGTCCCCGAAGCTGGTATAGTCCGACGGATCCTATCCAACGGACCATGCCGAGGTTCCTATGTCTTTGATACCGGTTTGATTCATCCGGCGTCACGTTCGGATCCGGCATCTTTGCCCGGATCCTCCTCATCTTTTCTTTGCAAGTCATACCTCGGTATCTTATCTTCCGGTATCTTAACCATTAAACGCTTCCTCGGCGAAGTCGAGAATATCTCGGGCCCCACGCCTGACAGAGACATGCGCACTGTGACTGACGCGCCAGTGTCAGTTGTCATTTCGCTTCGACTCCCGCGCGCTCATTTAATGCACCGCAGCGGATCCCACTAGCCGTTCCAGATCTCTGCGTGCCCCCGTGTGGCCTTATGTTTTTTCGCGTGTATCCCTTCGACACGTGGCGGCCCATGGTGCAAACCGCCGTGGGCCGCGAGGCGAACCGCCGCGGCCCAGCGGTTTCCAGCCCACTTCCCTCCTTCTTTATAAGCGCAACCGCCGTTCCTCTTTCATCTTCTTCGCATTCTCCACTTCCCTGCGCGCGAGTTCATCGCCTCCGTGCCTTTGCCATTCTCCGTCGCCGCCGCTTGTTCGAGCCCGTCGCCGGCGAGCTTACTCCTTCGTTCCGCCGGACCTCGCCGCGCGGAGATCCTTTGCTGCAACTTCACCGCGCCCGCAGCATTTGTGTTTCCCCAAGCTGTTCTTCGCCTCGCCGTCGCCGGACTTCCTCGCCGGCCCCAGGCTCGCCGCTCCTCCAGCAAACTTCTTCCTCGCGACTTCGCCGCCTCAGGTTAGGTTCGACGCGCCTTTACCTCTTTCTCTTCTGCACTTTGGATCTCGGGGACGGTAGAGTATTTATTCGCTCTTTGTTTTGCTTTTCCTCTTACTCGTAGATCTTCGCGCGAGGGTTCGTTTGGGGAAAACTGTTTCTCGATGAGATTTCGGCATCTCCTAGATTCCCATGTCTAGCGAAGGATCTCTTCCTGCTGCCACCTCTAGCACCCAGGATAGCAACGCCTCCGACGGGTTAACAGACGACCTCGCCCGGATGGGCCGGGCATCCGGCCGGAAGCAAGAGGCCGGCACATCTAGCCGGGCCTCCGGAAAGGACAAGACACGCGGAGCCTGGAGAGGTTCCGACGTGACCCAATATGAGATTGACTGGCTTTACTGGTCCCGGAGGATCCCGGAAGGAGTTACCTGCCGGCTTCCTCGCGGCGAAATCCAACCGGTGCTCGAATCGGGTGAGGCCGTTGTTTTCCTTGCTCACTTTGAGCGTGGCTTCGGCCTTCCTGCCTCAGATTTCTTTCGCCAACTCCTCGACTTCTATCGCCTCCAACCTCATCATCTCCCCGCAACGCCGTTTTTTATCTTTCTTGCTTCGTGGCCTTCATGGAGGGCTACATTGGCATCCGTCCCGCTCGCGAGACGTTTGCCCGCTTTTTCTCCCTTCGGATCAATTCGGTCCGGGGCAAGGACATTCCTAAGCCCAAACCCCCGTTCAATGCGGGTCTTGTATTATCGGCTCCCGCCAAGGGAGCCCCTTTTTAAGTTCAACGGCCTCGAGTCTTGCCGCTTGTGGCAGACGACGTTCTTCTATGTGAAGAATGCGGGCGACGAGGACCTCATCAACTTGCCGGCGTTCAACCCGGCGCCACCCACCAAGACCAACTGGCAGTACAACCCCGGAAGGGATCACACCGAGACGAACCGGGTGGTGCGCTTCATGCAGGGGTTGATGAGGGACACCAAGATCTGCTCCGACGATATCATCCGTGCCTTCATCAGCCGCCGGGTGCTTCCCCTCCAGCAGCGCGCTCACAAAATTAGTGAGATGTACGGCCCTGGCGATCCCACCAAGATCACCGGCTTGCTCGAGCAAGGAGGACGTGGTCCTAAAGGCGGGCCAAATCTGCCAAACGGACATGCCGGATGACTGGGAGTGGGGCCTTTGCCCTCTTAGTGCCAGGAACCCTCCGTCCAAAGATGTAAGAAGATACGCGGCTCGGGTCGTGTAACCGGTAACTTTTGTGCTAGTATCTAACTTTCCTTTTTTCCTTTGCTTTCAGGCCAAGGCCCGCTTCCCCCGGATTGACTCAGACCGGCGAGGCCCTGTCCAGAAGCGGCCCTTGGACAAGTACGATCCGGATCCTGTCATTCACTGGCTGGATGCGAGGATGGGCCGGACTCCAGCTTCCCGCCTCGGCAAGTCTCCGCCGGAGCCAGCTGGTTCGTCTGATGATTTGACCATGCTTGAGGTAGCCTTTCTGTTCGTTTTCTTATGCTCTTTTTGCTATTTCCGTTCTGTAGACATTCCCTCAGTCAGCAACAAACCACAGGTCCACGAGCACGTGCCTCCGCTGCAGGCTGAGGTGGGGGACGAGTTCCTGGACAACCTTATGGCCGAAGGCCAGAAGAGTGATCCTCCGGCTGCTGATGCCGGCCCCAGCCGTGCCTCTTCCGGCAAGCGCCCTCGGACCGAGGTCATCGGCGGGAAGCAGGTCAGCACCAAGCGCTACAAGCAGAGGCGGATGCCGATGTCTTCCGGGTAAGTTTTATCTCTTTTTATACTTTCTTTGTTTCTACCGAATTCTTCTCCGGTTGCTTTTTTCCAACTTGTTCTCCTTTTCCTTTCTTTCAGCCCTGCACTTGAGCTTGGCTCGACCGGCTCTGCTGGCTCCGCCGGCTCCGCGAGGACTTCAACTCCTCCTCCTCACTCAAGTCCGGCACCATCTGGTGCCGGCAACACCTCTGCCTCCCCTTCGGGGGGCACTACAAGTTCGGGGCGCGCGGCCCCAACACCTCCAGATCACCGCGCGGAGGAGGACTCTACCTCCCCTCCAGAGACCCAAGACACCGGCGCCAGCAACATCGGCGCCGGCCAAGCTGATGCCGGGCGGGCGGAACCTCTGGTTCCCTCCTCCCCGAAGAAGAAGAAAAAGAAGCCAAGCTCTTCCCCTACCGCGCCGGATGCTTCCGCGCCGGTTTTTATTCCTCCTCCTGAGGCCACGCCGACACCGCCGCCCAGCCAAGGATCTTCCGCGGCCAAGCAGCCGGTGCCGTCCAAGACCCCCAAGATCACCACTTATCTAAAGCCCGGGGCTTCCCGCGGCAAGGCTGTGGAGGGCGGCACCTCTGGTGGTTCAGGAGATGTGGTGCTGCACGTCAGCCCCGCCGCGCTCGCTGCACAGGACAAGCCCACCGGCCTCCTAGGTCGGATCGTTGAACTGAAGCGCGCGGGCAAGGACCTGGGGCACCTCCTCCCCTATGCCCAGAAGTGGAACGAGGCGGATATCTCTGCCTCAACCCGCGGCCTGGGGAAGGACCGCCTTCCTGCGCCGGATCCTGCTGGGGCTCGGTCCACTGAAGAACACTTCACGCGTGTTAAACGCGCCGTGAAAGAGTTCGACAGTGCTTGGTACGATGCTACCAACAATGTGGTGGTAAGTTCTGCTAAACCTCTTTCATAATTTCTGTTGATGCCGGTTTCCTTCTCTTTCCAGATCTTATCTATTCTCCCAGTCTCCGAGTTTTGTGGTGAGAGCGCAGCTCTTGGCGCAAAACTTTAACTTAAACCTTAGCGTGAAACCGGCACTGCCAGTCCCCGAGTTTCGGGTTAAGAACCTTGTTCTCTAGCGTAAAACTTAGTTCAAAAACTAAGCGCAAAACCGGCACTGCCAGTCCCCGAGTTTCGGGTTAAGAACCTTGTTCTTAGCGCAAAACTTAGCTAAAAACTTAGCGCGAAACCGGCACTGCCAGTCCCCGAGTTTCGGGTTAAGAACCTTGTTCTTAGCGCAAAACTTAGCTAAAAACTTAGCGCAAAACCGGCACTGCCGATCCCGAGTTTCGGGTTAAGAACCTTGTTCTTAGCGCAAAACTTAGCTAAAAACTTAGCGCAAAACCGGCACTGCCAGTCCCCGAGTTTCGGGTTAAGAACCTTGTTTCTTTCTCACAACTACTTTCCTTGAACAGAGCACTGCTGACACCCGGAAGCAACTCTTCGAGGAGCTTTTGTGGGAGCATCGGGAGCTTGCTGAGGCTCACAGCCACTGCCAAGGTTCGTTTCTTTTTCCCTCCGGCATCTTTTCTCCGGAATGTTTCTTTCCTTGATACTTACGCACTTTCTGTTTAACAGTTGTTCCGGAAGCTAGCCTCGAGGCCCTGAAGGCCCAGGTTGCCAAGCTTCAAGGTACCCTTCTTTCTTTTTCTGCTGACCCTTTCCTTTTTTCATTCGATCTAGTGCCGCTTGCTAAGACTTTTCTTTCCGGTACCTAGGCGAGAAGGAGCAGCTTCTCAAGGAGCACAACGAGGCGCTGGAGGCCCAGAAGACCGCCTTGGGGGAGCTCAAGGAGCAGGCCATACAAGCCGCGCTCCGGCATGAGCAAGCTTTGAAGGATGCCCGGGTTGCCGCGGAGGCTAGGCTGGCGGAGGTTGTGGAGGACTCCACGAACGCCAACACCGTCTTGGCGGCGGAAGCTGGAGGAGGAAAGGAAGGCGCGGAAAGCAGCGGAGCAGCTTATTGATACCATGACCACCGATCATCGGGAGTATGATCGGTTGGTTATGAAAATAGATGCGCTAGCTCTCCGTAAGTCCTTGCCTTGTCCCTTCTCTTGCTTACCAGCTTTTTTTTTTCTTTGAAGCTATATCTTTGTTCCTTTCTTTCCCGACACACTCTTTTCCTGCATTTTGTGTTTATGTTTTTTCTTTCCTTCTGCAGAGCACTTCCCGGAATCCCAGTCCTATGCTGTGAAGAAAGTGAGGGAGGACCGGATTGCGCGGGAGTTCCCCAACATGGATGCGCCCTGGGACGGGTACGACTATCTTGTCGCCCTCTCAGCGCGGGTCCAACACATGCGTTGCGTCGACCGGCTTCTTGTCGACCTGCCAACCGCCGCCATCCAGATCTTCAAGGTGTTATGGCCTGAGGAGGAGCTGCCGGAGAACATCACGCTCACCGCCAACCGGCTCAAAGATGCGGGCACCGGATCCGCGAGTGGCAATGCTCTGCGGCCCGTGCCGGAGCCGACACAGCGCTGCGCTCCGCGTGCTCATGGTATCCTGCTCTTGATCTGGACGCTCTTCAGGGCGTGCGCGCGGATGCTCCCACGGACACAGACCCGGCGCTCACTGCGAAGCGGCAGGACCGTGCATACCGGCTTGCTGAGTATGCCGAGGTCCGCACCTTCATCCCACCCCCTCCTGGTGTCAAAGACTACCTCAGCGATGAGGAAGAAGAAGACGAGGGAGATGAAGGTGAAGCTGCCGGGGACGTGCCGCCGGAAGCTCCCGAAGCCGGCGCCGGTCCTCCTGAAGATGCCGAAGCCGGTGACGCTCCACCCGACGCCCCGCTGCTCGATGACCTCTCATCAACTATTTGCCCGAGACTTATCTGTTTGCCCTGCTTGCCTTAAAAACAATGTTTGTTAAATTCTGCCCCGGAATGCCGGGGTCTATGATGTAAAACTTAAGTTTGCTTGTGGTTGTGGTACAACATTTTCTGCCGGTAGGTTATACCGGTAGCTAATTATCTTGAGTTTGCTTTAGCATATTTGCTTTTGGTTTTGCTTTTATCCTGTACCGCAAAGATTTCCCAATTGTCTCCGCATCCAATTTGATGCATACTTGGTTCTTTTGCCTTGGCTCTGCCTGCCTTCTCTGGGCGTTCTTTGGCATATGAGCACAAGGTTCTTTCACCAAACAAGCATCTTCTTGAACTTAGAAATAACTTTGAAATTTTGCAAAAAACCGGTTTAACCGGGGTTAGTTAAATTTTCCGGACTGTTCTTTCCTGCTTTCCCTTCTTGAAGTTCATGTGCTTATCCCCTACCGGTTTATCTTGCTTGCCATGAAGCCGGTTTGCGGACAGCAGCAGAGTCGAAGACTCCGGTAGGATTTAGCACATTACTAAACCGGAAAGAAAAAACATTCAATAAGCAACCGGTAAACTGAAAAAATAGACAAGTTACATGCAACTTAAGTTGGGGTAGTCCCCGAGACTCATTTGAGGTTCCGACATCTTTTATTCATAGCATATAAGGTACAAAAAAGGAACTTCTTACACCACCACTTCAAGAGTAGAAAGGACGCAACAGAGCTACGTTCCATGGACGCTTGCTCTCCTCTCCGGACTTGTCCGCCTTTCCTTTTTCCACTCCTGTGCATCAATTAGGTAGTATGCATCATTGTGAAGCACCTTGCTTACAATGAAGGGACCTTCCCAAGGTGGCAAGAGCTTATGCCGGCCTTCAGTGCGCTGCACTAGGCGAAGCACAAGATCTCCTTCTCGGAAAACTCTTGGATTGACTTTTCGGTCATGATAGCGTCTTAGGTTTTGCTGATAAATGGCTGTTCTTGCCAACGCTAGCTCTCTTGCTTCTTCTAGCAAGTCCACATCATTTTCTCTGGCCTCTTTGACCTCTTGCTCAGTATAGAGCTGTACCCTTGGTGAATCATGGATGATGTCGGTTGGTATCACCGCTTCTGCTCCATAAACCATGAAGAAGGGAGTGTATCCGGTAGACCGGTTTGGGGTTGTTCTTATGCTCCACAGCACTGATGGTATCTCATCAAGCCAACACCCCGGTGCTCTTTCCACTGCGTCAATGAGTCTGGGTTTGATACCGGAGAGTACCAAAGCATTCATTCTTTCCACTTGGCCGTTGCCTTGTGGGTGTGCCACTGAGCACAAATCCAACCGGATATTCTTATCCTCACAGAACCTTTTGAACTCCCCTTGAGCAAAGTTGGTTCCATTGTCAGTGATGATGCTGTGCGGGTATCCATACCGCAAGATGATATCCTTCAAGAATTTCACAGCTGTATGCCCATCACACTTTGCGATAGGTTTTACTTCTAGCCATTTGGTGAACTTATCCACCATGACCAAGATGTGAGTCATGCTGCTCCTTGCGGTTTTGAATGGGCCAACCATGTCCAGGCACCAAACAGCAAATGGCCATGTCGGCCGGTATTGTCTTTAAACCGAACGCTGGGGTATGATTTTGCTTGGCGTACCTCCGGCACCCGTTGCATTTTCTTACCAAATCCTCGGCGTTCTCCAAAGCAAGTGGGCCAATAGAACCCATGCCGGAACACTTTTGCTACTAGCGCCCTTGACGAAGCATGATGCCCACATTCTCCTTGGTGAATTTCCTCAAGCATTTCTTTCCCTTCCTCCGGTTCCACACATCTTTGAAGGACACCGGTAACGCTTCTCTTGTACACCTCATCATTGATGAATGTGTATGCTTTGGACCTTCTTTGGATTCTCCTTGATTCATTTTCGTCGACTCGGCAAGGTGCCGTTGATCGAGAATTCCTTAATAGGTTTAACCCAAGATGGTATCTCTCGAACCAAAAACACCGGTGCATCTATCTCCATGCTATCCACCAGCACCGTCTTTTCCGGTATAGGCACGGCGGTCCCCGAGCTTGTCGGAACAGGTCCCGGGTTCGCCGGAGCGAGTCCCCGGGTTCCCTCCATCGATATCCATTGGCACAATGTGTGACTCCGGAACAAAAATTGATTCCGACTCGGGACTTGGCTTGATTGATGGTACTCTCGGGTGCGCCGAGCTATTCCGGGAGGAATTTCTTGTCGGGATGAGCCTATCTTGGACAAAGCATCCGCAGCTTCATTTTCTGCACGCGGTACATGGTGAAACTCACAACCTTCGAAGAATCCGGCAATCTTTTGCACGTGAAACCGGTACCGGCAATCTCACAACATCACATGAATTCATTTGGGACAAGATTTAAATGAAGTAAAATACTTCATATGACTTACATAATAGTTTTGGACAATATCTCTAAACTAAACTAGCCATATTGTCCATTACTTAATCTAGGGCATGATCATGCAAAGTGACCACACCATTTTCTTGCATAAACAATTAGTGTAAGTCAATTGTGAGCTATTGGAGTTGGAATTAATTCAACATCTATTTTGGTTGATTTTTAATAATTATTTGAATATGAAAAAGTCCCTGCCTTCTTCTTTTTATCATTTTATTTCTACAACAAATCTCGAGGTGAGACCAGTGGTATATTGTACATCTTTTTACTAGCTTTCCAAATATATAAAGTTTGTTAAATTTGGCCAAGCCAAATAGATTCTATGTATTTTCAAAGTTGGGTTCAGTATTGAATTCAAACTAAATTTATTAAACGAAATTTGAATTAAACGGGCTGACGGGAAGTGTTAACGGGCCAGGTTTTTAAATTAATGGCCTGCTCAGCCCAACAGCGCATGCAGTGCGAGTGGGCCGCCTGACAGCGTGGGTCCCGCATGTCAGCGGCTCTTTAAACCCGAAACGGTATGGAGCATCGCGGTGCGTTGGATTAGAACTAGATCGAACGGCTCATGCGTGTCGTCGTCGATGGCGAGAGAGAAGCTCATCGGCGGCGCAGGTAGGGGGTCGGAGGGCTTACGGTGGCTCCAGCTAGGGTTGGCAGTATGCTCGACGAGGTTGGAGACGACGGCGAGGCTCCTGGTAGCAGTGGCGTCGTCAGGGGCGGCCTCCTTCTCCGGCGATTGCTGCAGGGCTTCCGCGGCAGTGATGCGTCGATTGGGCGGCGACAGTGGCTAATCGAGCATGGTGAGGTGCTTAGGAGGTCGAGGAAGGAGAGGGAGTGTTGTGGTGTGCTCGATCGACGAATGGATGCCTCCTTTTATAGGCGCGCGTGGGTGCTGAGGTGCTGCGGCAATGGCGACAAGGGCGCGGCGGTTCTGGTGGGCTAGCGAGCTAGGCGTTGGCGCCGTGGTGTTCACGACGTCACCGCGGTCCTCGGAGCATCAACGGCGTGGTAAATGGTGGCATACGGTGGTCGGGCGGGCGCGTGTACTGTTGCGGCCATGGCGGGCGCGTTCGTCCTCTCCGGCGTCCGTGGTCGCCACGGCATGACGTCGGCGTGTCCGGCGAGCTCCGCGTGGCGAGGAGAGTACCGTGGCGCGTGGATATGGTCGGGGTACGGCAAGATTTGGCGAGCGCCTCGTGGCCGGGTCGCGCGCGTCCGTGCGCCAGTGACATCGCCCATGCCGCTCGCGGCGTACCTGGGCGCGCGTCGTCCGGGTCCTGTCGGCGTCCTCGCGATCAACGGCATGCACGGGCGATCTCAGCAGGTCGTGGGCGACGCGTTGGACACGGTGGCCGTGCAGATGGTGGAGAGAAAAGGGGGGAGGCGTGTCGAGGGGCGACGTGGCCGGCATGGCCATGTCCACGCCATGGCTGGCCTCTCCTGGGGTTTCCTTGGCATGGGCTCGGTGTAGGAGTGTCCCATGGTCATGGCTAGGGTGTGTGAGGGTCAAGGCTTGGCCTGGTTTGATCACATTTGAGAAATGGGGATTGTTGAATCTGTTTCAATGTCTCATCTTTGCTTGCTCATATCTTGTGATCAAAAGTGAATTTGGTATCATGATCTTTACAAAAGTTGTTCACCTTGTTGTGTACTTGGATGACATGCCAAGAATTGGATTTGTTTAGTTTAGAAATTTTGAAATAGAGAGGCTCAAAGTGGTGACCAGACTATAAAAGTCGAAATGACCATTATCTTATGTGATCATATTTTCAAATTTGAATTTGGTTTAAATGGTATATCTTTGATTCTCAAAGTTGTAATTACTCTTTAATATCATATTACAACTATTGGTGAAGATCAAATGGGTCTAGGGTCAATTTTACAAAAATGACATAGACCATATGTTAGGGTTTTTAGGGTTTTTATAATATTTGATTTCTTTCTCTTTTTGATGGATTTGATTTATGATGATCACTTGATCACTCTAGGGTTTTGGAGTTCATCACATACACAAAGTAACAATCATCATGGCATATCACTCAAAATGCACAAGTCCTATGCAGGGTACTATATGCAAAGTAAAAGTTTTTGTTGGTTCTGAATTTTGGATACTTGAAATTGTTCTTCTTCCTTTATTTGAAATTTGGGATGTTACAAACCCTTCCCCCTTACAAAAGATCTCGTCCCGAGATCTTAAAGAAAATTAGGTGCTAAAGAGATCTGGGTATTCCTTCTTCATGTCTTCCTCTCGCTCCCAAGTGGCTTCATCTTCGGTATGATTACTCCATTGTATCTTCAGGAACTTGATGCTTCTGGTGCGGGTGGTTCTGTATGCTTCTTCCAAGATGCGAATCGGCACTTCGCGGTATGTCAGATCTTGGTTGATATCCACCGAACGGTGATCGATGTTCTTGAACACTTCAGTCTTCTCCGGGACTTCAAGGCATTCCTAAGGAGTGAGATGTGAAACACGTCGTGCACAGCCGACATTTCTTCAGGCAACTCCAGTTGATAGGATACTTCTCCTCGGCGACTCAGAACTTTGAAGGGTCCGACATATCGGGGTGCAAGCTTTCCTTTCAGCTGAAATCTCTGCATTCCTTTCAGGGGGATACTTTGAGGTAGACAAAACCTCCGATCTCAAAGGTCATCTCTCGGCGTCTCTTGTCGGCATAACTCTTTTGCCTAGATTGCACCGTCTTGAGATATTCGCGAATCTTGTGCACCTTCTCTTCAGCTTCACAAAGAACATCAGGTCCAAAGACTTGACTTTCTCCGACTTCCGACCAATTCAGGGGGGTACGGCACTTCCTTCCGTATAGAGCTTCAAAGGGGGCCATCTGTAAACTGGCTTGGTAGCTGTTGTTGTAAGAGAATTCTGCGTAAGGCAGACAGTCTTCCCACTTGGATCCATATTCCAATACACATGCTATCAGCATGTCCTCTAATATCTGGTTGACTCTTTCTGTCTGTCCATCAGTCTGCGGGTGATATGCGGTGCTGAAATTCAGGCGGGCTCCTAGTCCTTCATGCACCTTCTGCCAGAATCTTGAGGTGAATTGTGAACCTCTATCTGACACTATAGACTTCGGGGTTCCGTGCAGGGCGACTATTCTGGAAATGTACAGCTCAGCTAACTTTGGGCCTTGGTAGGTGGTCTTGACAGCGATGAAATGGACTACCTTGGTCAATCTATCAACAACTACCCATATGGAATCATTTCCTTTGCTGGATTTGGGCAAACCGGTGATAAAATCCATTCCTACAGAGTCCCACTTCCATTCTGGAATTTGTAGTGGTTGCAGCAGTCCTGCGGGTCGCTGATGTTCTGCCTTGACTCGCTGACAGATATCACACTTGGCGATGTAGCTTCCGATCTCCCTCTTCATTCCATGCCACCAGAACTGTTCCTTCAAGTCCTGATACATCTTGGTACCGCCGGGGTGAATAGAGTATAAAGTGTTATGGGCTTCCTTCAGAATAACTTGCTTCAACTCTGAGTCTGACGGTACACACAGGCGTCCGTTGTACCAAAGGATTCCTTCTTCATCTACGGTGAATCCCGGTGCTTTTCCTGCGGCTATCTGGGTCTTGATTCCATCAATGCTGGTATTCCCTTTCTGAGCTTCCTTGATCTGACCAATCAAGGTGGGTTGTAGCTCCATGCTGGCTAGGAATCCTTCACTGACTAACTCCATTCTAAACTGCTCAAACTCCTGGTATAGGCTAGGTTGTTCTTCGGCTATCATTGAGTTTAACTGACACGGCAGTCTACTCAACGCATCCGCTACCACATTGGCCTTGCCGGGGTGGTAGTGGATCTCCATATCATAATCTTTGATTAATTCTAACCATCTTCTTTGCCTCATGTTCAGCTCCTTCTGGGTAAAGATATACTTCAGGCTTTTGTGATCCGAATAGATCTCGCAGCGATTCCCCATGAGGTAATGACGCCACACCTTCAGTGCTAAGACTACGGCTGCGAGCTCGAGGTCATGGGTTGGGTGGTTCTGTTCATGCTGCTTCAGTTGCCGGGACAGATAAGATATCACTTTGCCTTCTTGCATAAGCACACATCCGAGACCAATCTTGGATGCATCGCAGTAAACGTCAAAGGGTTTGGTGATGTCCGGCATGATCAAAATTGGGGCTGAGGTCAGTCTAAGCTTGAGTTGTTGGAAACTCTCCTCACATTTGTCAGTCCATTCGAACTTCTTGTCCTTCTTCAGCAGTTGGGTCATTGGTCGAGCGATACTCGAAAAGCCTTCTACAAATCTACCGTAATATCCGGCTAGTCCAAGAAAAGCGCGGACCTCGGTCTGGGTGGTTGGGGCTTTCCATTCTGCAACAGTCTTGATCTAGGCGGGATCTACGGCAATTCCTCCTGCAGACAAGATATGTCTCAGGAATCCTACTTCCTTCAGCCAAAACTCACATTTGCTGAACTTAGCATACAGCTTATGCTCTCTAAGGGTCTCCAAGACAGCTTCTAGGTGTTGTTCATGTTCTTCCTCAGACTTGGAGTAGATTAGGATGTCATCGATGAAAACGACAACAAACTTATCCAGAAAGTTCATGAAGATCTTATTCATGAGATTCATGAAATAAGCGGGAGCATTGGTCAATCCAAATGACATGACATTGTACTCGTACAATCCATATCTGGTGGTAAAGGCAGTTTTGGGAATGTCCGATGCTCGAATCTTCAGCTGGTGATATCCAGTCCTGAGATCAATCTTTGAGAATACTACGGCACCGGTCAGCTGGTCAAACTGGTCTTCTATCTTTGGCAAGGGGTATTTGTTCTTGATGGTGACATCGTTAAGCTTACACTAGTAGGAAAAGCCTCATCAGTGGCGCACCAAAAATGGATTCTGTGGCGCATGGGAGGTGCGCCACAGAAACGTCGCCACAAAAATAAGGTTTCTGTGGCGCAGCTGCCCATGCGCCGCAGAATTAAGGTTTCTGTGGCGCACTTGTTCTTAGGTGCGCCACGTGAAAGCGTGCGCCACGGAATTGCTTCTTAGTGCGCCACGGAATTTGCTTGTATTATACACGATTTTGTGCTTGCTGCTATACATATGCGGTTTATACACAGCAATACGGATACACAATACGGATACACAGGTTATATACAGCAACATTCAGATATAATATAAATATCATGTACATTGCACGGATATAACATAGACATCATCATCACATTACTTAGAGCCCGATCGAGATACATATATAGTGGCAAGTGTCAAATGTTTTGCATACAACTCTTAATTCATACAAAATTCACAATTTCGAGATACAAAGTAGTCTTCATCCGGTTCCTCCTTTGCTCCGTCATCTCTACCCACCAGGCTCGCTTGCATCGGGGTCCTTCCATCCAGTTCCTACTATGATGAAAATGGAAGAAAGTGAGACCAACAAGTCCGATGCACAAGAGAAATGGAATAAATGCCTCATACATTGTTGGTCAACACAAATATTAACATTCGGGGACGGTGTAAGTGAGACCAAGTCCGATGCACAAGAGATTGATATTTGTGCTATCTTACCAGGCTCACTTACGCCGCCCCGAGTGTACGGTGACCAAACATTTTAATCATCGGCATTTTGAAAATGTCAAAGCAAATGGAATGACAAAATGGAATAAGTGCCTCATACATTGTTGGTCAACACAAATATTAACATTTAGGGATGGCGTAAGTGAGACCAAGTCCGATGCACAAGAGATTGATATTTGTGCTATCTTACCGAGGCTCACTTACGCCACCCCCAAGTGTACGGTGACCAACATTTTAATCATCGGCATTTTGAAAATACCAAAGCAAATGGAATGACAAGGGCCTCATACTTTGTTGGTCGAAACAAATATTAACATTCGGGACGGAGTTAGCGAGCCAGGTAGGATGCACAAGAGATTGATATTTGTGCTATCACACGAGGCTCACTAACGCCGCCCCCGAGTGTACGGTGACCAAACATTTTAATCATCGGCATTTTGAAAATCTCAAAGCAAATGGAATGACAAAATGGAATAAGTGCCTCATACATTGTTGGTCAACACAAATATTAACATTTAGGGATGGTGTAAGCGAGGCCGGGTAGGATGCACAAGAGATTGATATTTGTGCTATCTTACCAGAGCTCACTTACGCCACCCCAGAGTGTACGGTGACCAAACATTTTAATCATCGGCATTTTGAAAATCTCAAAGCAAATGGAATGACAAAATAGAATATGTGCCTCATACATTGTTGGTCAACACAAATACTTTGCAGAAGGGCCCCCTTTCCCCGGTCGGCGTTCCGTCAACGGGTGCTTGACGACACAACAACGCCGATCTGCATCTCCGCGCGAGAACCACGCTAGTCCCTCGCTGTCCGGTGAACGAGTCCTTGATGCAAAGACCGTGCCGGCCTGCCCGACATTATGCCGGGCCGTGTTGCCGCGCTTCAAGCCGTGTGTCCCGCGCCACTGCATTGTTCGCCTTCTTGCCCGGTGAACCAATAGGCTGATCGTTGGAATAAGGAAACCGATGACAGCCGGTCGCAAGATTAAATTGCGATCGGCCGTCATCGGCTTCCTTATTCCAACGATTAGTCTATTCGTTCACCGGGCAAGAAGGCGAAGAGTGCAGGGCGCATGATCGACACGGCACGAAGCGCGACAACAGGGGTCGGCATGATGCTAGGGAGGCTGGCACCGTCTTGGCATTAAGGACTCGTTCACGTGCTGGACGGCGAGAGAAGAAAAGTGGTGCTGCGCCGAGAGGCATGTCGGCGTTGTTGTCTCATCAAGGACTCGTTCACGGAACGGCGGCCGAGGAAAGGGGGCTCGTCTACAAAGTATATTGCGGCGTATAGGTGACCAAACATTCTAATCATCGGCACTAAAATGGAAGAAAGGCCAATGCAATTAAGAAGTAGCTAGTATGAACTAAATGGAATGCCTCATACTTTGTTGGTCGAAACAAATATGAACATCCCGGGATGGCGTTAGTGAGGCCAGGTAGGATGCACAAGAGATTGATATTTGTGCCATCACACCAGGCTCACTAGCGACACCCCGGAGTGTACAGTTGACCGAACATTCTAATCATCGGCACTAAAATGGAAGAAAGAGGCAAGTGGTATCAACTAAATGGAATGCCTCATACTTCGTTGGTCGAAACAAATATTAACATCCAGGGATGGAGTAAGTGAGGCCAGGTAGGATGCACAAGATATTGATATTTGTGCCATCACACCAAGCCTCACTTGCTCCACCCCGAGTGTACTGAGTGATCGACCAACCATCTAATCATCGACAAGTAAATCACTTGGGGTAATGTTAAAATGTTTGTCTCCATATTTGGGAGACATTTTTAATATTGGAGTCTAGCTAATGGAAATCAAGAACTAGTCTTGATCTCCAAATGGTGATTAGAGGGAATTTATTCATCTTAAGCAACATTAGGGACAAATGGGATCATGCAAGGGACTTGGGTCATTTGGATCATAAGGCATCAATTAAGGAGGCAACCAGGGACAAAGGGAAACATTTGATGATCCATTATCATAGGCAACAAAGCAGCAACTTTTTCCCCTCTAATCTAGATAGAGTCCTTAAAAGAAATCCATCATAAGCATGGTCAAATACACATATATATAGCATGGGGCAGATGCTCCAAAGGGATTATATATTCATCACTTGGTAATTTGGAGAGCAAACAAGCAGTAGCCATATCACTCAATCCAATAATATAGTAATTTGGATCATAAGGCATCAATTAAGGAGGCAACCGGGGGACAAAGGGAAACATTTTATGATCCATTATCATAGGCAACAAAGCAGCAACTTTTTCCCCTCTAATCTAGCTAGAGTCCTTAAAAGAAATCCATCATAAGCATGGTCAAATACACATATATAGCATGGGGCAGATGCTCCAAAGGGATTATATATTCATCACTTGGTAATTTGGAGAGCAAACAAGCAGTAGCCATATCACTCAATCCAATAATATAGTAATTTGGATCATAAGGCATCAATTAAGGAGGCAACCGGGGGACAAAGGGAAACATTTTATGATCCATTATCATAGGCAACAAAGCGAGCAACTTTTTCCCCTCTAATCTAGCTAGAGTCCTTAAAAGAAATCCATCATAAGCATGGTCAAATACACATATATAGCATGGGGCAGATGCTCCAAAGGGATTATATATTCATCACTTGGTAATTTGGAGAGAAAACAAGCAGTAGCCATATCACTCAATCCAATAATATAGTAATTTGGATCATAAGGCATCAATTAAGGCCTAACAGAGCATGCAAAACATTTGAAGATCATTGGGGTAATGTTAAAATGTTTGTCTCCATATTTGGGAGACATTTTTAATATTGGAGTCAACCCAAGTCCCAAGCCGGGCTACACACACACACGGCCAAACAGCTCACCGGGCGGTGTGCATGCCCAACAGCACACACAGGCCGGTGAGTCACCACATGCTTGCCAGGCCAAAATGGGTAGAATACCCGGTTTGTATCATCATCCGGCTACTAAGCCATTTGGTGGAAGCAAGCCGAAGATCAGCCGGAAGGAAATCACCAAGGGAACATTGGTATGTCGGTATGGTGACACTACCGAGAGAAATCCAACATGGATTAATCCCTAACTAGCCATCCAAACTCACCTAGCACCACACGGCTAGTTATACCATCAGAATATAGACATTTAAATGTCTATTTTGTTTTCAACGAGCAAAAGCTACTGGTAATCTAGTCATGGATCAACCGAGATAGCATGAGAGAGTCACAACAACAGCCACGAGTAAGGGGAGCCACCCTTGGACAACATAAAGGCTGTCGGGGCTACCTCAAACCCATAGGAACATTCACTAAGCCACTTGCATCATAACCCAATAGGGCTCGAGCATGAGCTAGGGTACCCAATCAATGATTGGCAACCCTCTAGCTACATCCGATCCATCCATGAGATCATTACTTGCTCAGCGAGTTCATCTCATTTATCTAATCAATCAAGTTAAACTAACCGAGATAAATGAAATGCATAATTAACGAGTGCACCGAGACTATTGCAAATGATCCGGAGGACATTTAAATCCGACAAAGTAATTTGGAGAGCAAAGAAGCGAGTAGCCATATCACTTGGTAATTTGGAGAGCAAACAAGCGAGTAGCCATATCACTCAATCCGACAAAGTAATTTCGTCGAGCACTTTGTGCCCGCACGGGAGAGGAAGAGGGAGGGGAGGGGAGAGGTGGAGCTCACCGACGATGCTGTTGGAGGAGCGGCCGGGTAGAGGAAGAGGGAGGGGCCGGGTAGGGGTGGACGAGGAGGTCGACGATGATGGCAGGGGCGGCGGCTCCTCCTCCTTGACGCGGAGCCGGCCCCTCCTCCTCCATGCGGCGGCCGCCCCTCCTCCTCCACGCCGCCGCGGCTTGTGCTGCTGGTGGCGGGGATGGGTGGAGCGTGGCGGCATGCGGCCCTCGCGGAGGAAGGAGGCGGCGGCGGCGACGACGGCGACAGCCACGCTCACCATGGAAGGCGGCGGCGCGCGAGGGAGAGGAAGAGGGGTGGACGAGTAAGTACGGGCGGCGGCGCGCGAGGGAGAGGAAGAGGGGTGGAGGAGGAAGAAGTACGGGCGGCGGCGCGCGAGGGAGAGGAAGAGGGGTGGAGGAGGAAGAAGTACGGGCGGGGGGAGGGGGTACGGGTGGTTATAGAAGGCGCTATTTACGTGGCGCACCGGCACAAGTGCGCCACGGAATCAACTACTTCGTGGCGCACCGGAGCAGGTGCGCCACGAAACACTTATTTCGTGGCGCGGCAAGTCATGTGCGCCACGTAAATACCTACACTAATTATTGGTGGTGGCAGGATGTGGGCCCCACATAATTTACGTGGCGCAGGGCACGGTAGTGCGCCACAAAAATAGCTTATTTTTGTGGCGCATTCTTCCTCGTGCGCCACAAAAAATCTTTCTGTGGCGCATTTATTTTGGTGCGCCACAGAACTAAGCTTTGCCTATAAGGGTTTTCCTACTAGTGTTACGATAGTCCGTACATAAACGACTGGCACCATCCTTCTTATCCACAAACAAAACGGGGGATCTCCAAGGTGACGCACTTGGTCGAATCAGACCTTTGGCTAACAGTTCATCCAGTTGCTTCTTCAGCTCCACTAGCTCTGCTGGGTTCATGCTATAGGCTCTCTGGGCGATAGGTCCGGTTCCGGGGATTAACTCGATGATGAACTCGATATCCCGATCTGGGGGCATACCGGGTAAACCATCAGGAAACACATCAGGATATCGACAAACGACCCTGATCTGATCCAAGGTTGGTTTGGCTACACTCTGGTTGTAGGTAAATTTTCTGGGTAGCAGTTCAGAGACATGTTCTACAATGATACCGGTGCTACTGGTCATGGTGATGGCTTTCTTGGCACAGTCAATCATTCCATGATGCTTTGCCATCCAATCAATACCCAACACTATTTCCAAACCTTTGGTTCCCAGAATTATAAGATTGGCATAGAAATCTACTTCATGTATTCTGATGGGTACATTTTTACAAAATTTTCTGGCTTTAGTGGTTGATCCAGGAATTTGAACTATCATGACATGTTTCAAACTGAGAGGTTGAATTTTACTTGTTGATGCAAAGTCTTCGGTGACAAAAGAATGAGATGCTCCGGAATCAAACAATACTCTGGCAGGTACTGAGTTGACAGGAAACATACCCAGTACAACATCTGGTGCTTCCTGGGCTTCTTCGGCATTCATGTGGAAGAGACGGCCGTTGCGATTATTGGGGTTGTTGGGGGCGAACTTCTTTCCGGTGGAGACGCGGCGTTGCTGCTGAGCAGGTGCAGCGGTGTTGCCGGCGAGCTTGGTGAGTCTCTTGGGGCACTCGTTGGAGTAGTGTCCCACTACACCACACTCATAGCAAGTGATGGTGGACTTGTCTTTGGTTGCGACGGGAATGGCGTTGCTCCCAGTCCTTGGAGCGGTGTTGGTGTTGTTGTTGTTGGGGTTGGGGGCTCTCATTGGGGCACGGTTGAAGTTATTGGTGTTGCTCTGGTAGTTGTGGTTGTGGTTGGGATGTCCTCCTGGCCTGGGGTTTCCTCCACTCCGGTTCTGAAAACCGGGGCGTGAAGTATGCATCTGGGGCTTGTTGTTTCTGGGGGCAATACCTCCGCTTGAGCTGGGGCGATACTTTGGAGTATTGCTGGGCCCACTCTGGTGCATCATGCGGCGTTTGCGGTTCTCATTGGCTTGGTTCAACTTGCCCTCCATCTGAATGGCGGAGTCAACAAGAGCTTCAAGGTCGGCAAAGGGGATGTTGACTAGGACAGTCTGCATCTCATCATGCAGTCCGTTCAGGAATCTCTCCTGCCTCTTCTCTGTGGTGTCAGTCTCATCGGGGGCGTACCTTGACAGTGTTAGGAACCTGTCGCGGTATTCTACCACCGTCATCCGTCCTTGCTTCAGTTCGCGGAATTCATCCCGCATCTTCTTGATAAGACCCGGGGGCACATGGTACTTGCAGAACTTGAGCTTGAAATCTGCCCAAGTCATGACTTGACCTCCGTTCATGGCACGGGTGCTTGGTCCACCGAGGCTCGGGCTGGTCCGGCAAGGTAGTGGGTTGCAAACAGGACCTTCTCATTGGCTTCAACTCCGGCGACCTCCAAGATGTTCTCCATAGTCTGGAGCCAGTCGTCGGCGTCGAGGGGTTCTTCAGTCTTGCTGAACACCGGAGGGTTGGTATTCTGGAAGTTCTTGAGTTTGGATCCGGGATGATCATGATTCCCATGGCCTTGGTTAGCAAGGTTTTGCGGTCGCTGCGATGTTGGCTTGACGTTCAGCCCTTTCAGTCTCCCTGTCTTGAAGCAGGGTTTGCAGCAGTTGCATCATGGCATCATTGTTGTTGCGATTGGGAGGGGCCATCTGAATATACAGGAGATTATAGGATAAGAGGGAAATTCTATGGTTTATTTTGAATAAGTTCAAAAACTTGTAAAAACTTGAATGCTTTGGATGACACACACAAACATTCATTCATGCCACATCACACATTACAAACTAGTAGTTCAACACTCCAATGGTTTTAAGAACCATTTCACATGCTACGATACAACTGACGGGATACAACTCATGCCTACATCAGTGCTCAGGTGTGGCTACCCTCATCCTCAATGTCGATGGGAACGACATCATCAGGTCCTGGCTCCAGGAACGCGTAATCCTCCTCCTCGGTGAACTCGTCCTCCTCGAAGTCATCATCGTCACTCAGGAAGGCGCCTCCTCCCTGAATATCGATACCGGCTTTGTCTTCCTCCATCTCCAGCAGCTGCTCCTCCTGAGCCTTGACAGTGGTCTCAAGGGACGCTATCTGAGCGCGAAGGCGCGTGATAGTAGCATCCTTCTTCGCACACCGCAGGCGAAGCTTGTTGCGGTCCCGAGACAGCATCTTGATAGCATCGCCATGGGTGGCCAGGGCGAGGTGAGTCTGGTTCGCATACATCCGGGCGTTATCCAGATCCAGGCTGAGTATGATACAGACATGAAGTCTAGATGCTCGGCGTGGTGCCTCAGCTCAGGGTGAGACTGCAGAGCCATGGGTACTCCTGCGGCATCACGCTTCACTAGGTGAGCGAAACGGGACGCAAGCAGGCGCACTGCGTTCTGTCCGCAGAGGCGTGCCAGTGCCTCCTGCAGGCCTCGAGCAAGCCCATCGAGCCAGTTGCTCTCACGGAAAGAGAACAGGATTCTCTCCGAGGTAGGAGACTCCATGTCCCCCCTCAGATCTGCAGTAATGATCCATTGCAGCTCTCCGCCAGGCTGATCATTCACCTGGATCCCATGGAACTCGGGCTGGAGGCGTCCCAGAAAGTTCGAGACCGCGGTGAGATCGTGCTCGAAAATCAAGCTGCCTCCGTTACCAAGTTGGTAAAACTTGGTGTTGACGGGTGCGTTGAGCTCCATCTGAAAGTGAATTGGGAGAGTAAGTTAGAGATTTGAACAAGTGTGGCAAAATTTTAAGTAGACATCATAAGAAAGAGCATGTTTTATCAAATTTCGTAAAAGCCTCCAAGACAAGAATATGAATAATTTTTCATAAATATCCTTTTCATTTTGATTTCAAAGTTAGGTTTTTATGAACGCCCATTCTAACTAAGGTTTTCTAAGGTCAAACAATGGCTCTGATACCAACTTGTCAACACCTGGATTTTTAAGTCCAGATGCCTATTATGTCATTCATCGCAATCCCAGGATAATGTTGTTGCGTGGCATAATAGTCGAATATCACAGTCATTATTTATTACAAGCCATAATGTCTTACAATCTTGAATCACATGATTCATCTTACATAAATAGTTGATCTTTCAATCAACATACATACACAAGTTCATACATAGCGGAAGCGTAATAGTAAATGGACTCTTGATGGCGTGTATTTCACACGTTCGTTGGGCAACCCCAAGAGGAAGGTATGATGCGCACAGCAGCAAGTTTTCCCTCAGAAAGAAACCAAGGTTTATCGAACCAGGAGGAGCCAAGAAGCACGTTGAAGGTTGATGGCGGCGGGATGTAGTGCGGCGCAACACCGGAGATTCCGGCGCCAACGTGGAACCTGCACAACACAACCAAAGTACTTTGCCCCAACGAAACGAGTGAGGTTGTCAATCTCACCGGCTTGCTGTAACAAAGGATTAACCGTATTGTGTGGAAGATGATTGTTTGCAGAGAAAATAGTAAAACAAGTATTGCAGCAGATTTGTATTTCAGTATTAAAGAATGGACCGGGGTCCACGAGTTCACTAGAGGTGTCTCTCCCATAAGATAAAAGCATGTTGGGTGAACAAATTACGGTCGGGCAATTGACAAATAGAGAGGGCATAACAATGCACATACATGACATGATAAGTATAGTGAGATTTAATTGGGCATTACGACAAAGTACATAGACCGCCATCCAACTGCATCTATGCCTAAAAAGTCCACCTTCGAGGTTATCATCCGAACCCCCTCCAGTATTAAGTTGCTAACAACGAGACAATTGCATTAAGTATGGTGCGTAATGTAATCAACAACTACATCCTCGGACATAGCGCCAATGTTTTATCCCTAGTGGCAACAACACAACACAACCTTAGAACTTTACGTCACTTGTCCCGAGTGTCAATGCGAGCATGAACCCACTATCGAGCATAAATACTCCCTCTTGGAGTTAAAAGTAAAAACTTGGCCAGAGCCTCTACTAGTAACGGAGAGCATGCAAGATCATAAACAACACATATGTAATAACTTGATAATTAACATGACATGGTATTCTCTATCCATCGGATCCCGACAAACACAACATAGAGTATTACGGATAGATGATCTTGATCATGTTAGGCAGCTCACAAGATCCAACAATGAAGCACAATGAGGAGAAGACAACCATCTAGCTACTGCTATGGACCCATAGTCCGGGGGTGAACTACTCACTCATCACTCCGGAGGCGACCATGGCGGTGTAGAGTCCTCCGGGAGATGAATCCCCTCTCCGGCGAGGGTGCCGGAGGAGATCTCCGAGAATCCCCCGAGATGGGATCGGCGGCGGCGGCGTCTCGGTAAGGTTTTCCGTATCGTGGTTTTTCGCGTCGGGGGTTTCGCGACGGAGGCTTTAAGTAGGCGGAAGGGCGGAGTCGGGGGCCGGACGAGGGGCCACACCATAGGGCGGCGCGGCCCCCCTAGGCCACGCCGCCTTGTGGTGTCGCCACCTCGTGGCCCCACTTCGTATGTTCTTCGGTCTTCCGGAAGCTCCGTGGAAAAATAGGCCCACGGGTCTTCGTTTCGTCCAATTCCGAGAATATTTCGTTACTAGGATTTACGAAACCAAAAACGACAGAAAACGAGAACCGGCACTTCGGCATCTTGTTAATAGGTTAGTTCCGGAAAATGCACGAATATGACATAAAGTGTGCATAAAACATGTAGGTATCATCAATAATATGGCATAGAACATAAGAAATTATCGATACGTCGGAGACGTATCAAGCATCCCCAAGCTTAGTTACGCTCGTCCCGAGCGAGGTAAAACTATAACAAAGATAATTTCGAAGTGATATGCCATCATAACCTTGATCATACTATTTGTAAACATATGTAGTGAATGCAGCGATCAAAACAATGGTAATGACATGAGAAAACAAGTGAATCATAAAGCAAAGACTTTTCATGAATAGTACTTCAAGACAAGTATTAATAAGTCTTGCATAAGAGTTAACTCATAAAGCAATAAATCAAAGTAAAGGTATTGAAGCAACACAAAGGAAGATTAAGTTTCAGCGGTTGCTTTCAACTTGTAACATGTATATCTCATGGATAATAGTCAACATAGAGTAATATAACAAGTACAATATGCAAGTATGTAGGAATCAATGCACGAGTTCACACAAGTGTTTGCTTCTTGAGGTGGAGAGAGATAGGTGAACTGACTCAACATAAAAGTAAAAAGAATGGTCCTTCAAAGAGGAAAGCATCGATTGCTATATTTGTGCTAGAGCTTTTATTTTGAAAACATGAAACAATTTTGTCAACGGTAGTAATAAAGCATATGAGTTATGTACATTATATCTTACAAGTTGCAAGTCTCATGCATAGTATACTAATAGTGCCCGCACCTTGTCCTAATTAACTTGGACTACCGGATCTTTGCAATGCACATGTTTTGACCAAGTGTCACAATGGGGTACCTCCATGCCGCTCTGTACAAAGGTCTAAGGAGAAAGCTCGCATTTTGGATTTCTCGCTTTTGATTATTCTCAACTTAGACATCCATACGGGACAACATGGACAACAGATAATGGACTCCTCTTTAATGCATAAGCATGTGGCAACAATTATTATTCTCATATGAGATTGAGGATATATGTCCAAACTGAAACTTCCACCATGAATCATGGCTTTAGTTAGCGGCCCAAAGTTCTTCTCTAACAACATGCATGCTCCAACCATGAAGGTGGTAGATCTCTCTTGCTTCAGACAAGACGGACATGCATAGCAACTCACATGATATCCAACAAAGAATAGTTGATGGCGTCCCCAGAAACATGGTTATCGCACAACAAGCAACTTAATAAAAGATAAAGTGCATAAGTACATATTCAATACCACAATAGTTTTTAAGCTATTTGTCCCATGAGCTATATATTGCAAAGGTGAATGATGGAATTTTAAAGGTAGCACTCAAGCAATTTACTTTGGAATGGCGGATAAATACCATGTAGTAGGTAGGTATGGTGGACACAAATGGCATAGTGGTTGGCTCAAGTATTTTGGATGCATGAGAAGTATTCCCTCTCGATACAAGGTTTAGGCTAGCAAGGTTATTTGAAACAAACACAAGGATGAACGGTACAGCAAAACTCACATAAAAGACATATGGTAAACATTATAAGACTCCATACCGTCTTCCTTGTTGTTCAAAACTCAATACTAGATGTTATCTAGACTCTAGAGAAACCAAATATGCAAACCAAATTAGCAAGCTCTAAGTATTTCTTCATTAATGGGTGCAAAGTATATGATGCAAGAGCTTAAACATGAGCACAACAATTGCCAAGTATCACATTATCCAAGACATTATAGCAATTTACTACATGTATCATTTTCCAATTCCAACCATATAACAATTTAACGAAGAAGAAACTTCGCCATGAATACTATGAGTAGAGCCTAAGGAAATATTTGTCCATATGCTACAGCGGAGCGTGTCTCTCTCCCATAAAGTGAATGCTAGGATCCATTTTATTCAAACAAAACAAAAAACAAAAACAAACCGACGCTCCAAGCAAAGTGCATAAGATGTGACGGAATAAAAATATAGTTTCAGGGGAGGAACCTGATAATGTTGTCGATGAAGAAGGGGATGCCTTGGGCATCCCCAAGCTTAGACGCTTGAGTCTTGTTAGAATATGCAGGGGTGAACCACCGGGGCATCCCCAAGCTTAGAGCTTTCACTCTCCTTGATCATATTGCATCATACTCCTCTCTTGATCCTTGAAAACTTCCTCCACACCAAACTCGAAACAACTCATTAGAGGGTTAGTGCATAATAAAAATTCACATGTTCAGAGGTGACACAATCATTCTTAACACTTCTGGACATTGCATAAAGCTACTTGGACATTAGTGGATCAAAGAAATTCATCCAACATAGCAAAAGAGGCAATGCGAAATAAAAGACAGAATCTGTCAAAACAGAACAGTCCGTAAAAATGGATTTTATTAGGCCACTAGACTTGCTCAAACGAAAATGCTCAAATTGAATGAAAGTTGCGTACATATCTGAGGATCATGCTCGTAAATTTGCTTAATTTTCTGAGCTACCTACAGGGAGATAGACCCAGATTCGTGACAGACAAAGAAATCTGGAACTGCGCAGTAATCCAAATCTAGTACTTACTTTTCTATCAAAGACTTTACTTGGCACAACAAAACATAAAACTAAGATAAGGAGAGGTTGCTACAGTAGTAAACAACTTCCAAGACACAAATATAAAACAAAAATACTGGAGTAAAAACATGGGTTGTCTCCCATAAGCGCTTTTCTTTAACGCCTTTCGGCTAGGCGCGAAAGTGTAACTCAAGTAACATCGAGAGATGAAGCATCAACATCATAATTTGTTCTAATAATAGAATCATAAGGTAACTTCATTCTCTTTCTAGGGAAGTGTTCCATACCTTTCTTGAGAGGAAATTGATATTTAATATTACCTTCCTTCATATCAATAGTGGCACCAACGGTTCGAAGAAAAGGTCTTCCCAATATAATGGGGCAAGATGCATTGCATTCAATATCCAAGACAACAAAATCAACGGGGACAAGGTTATTGTTAACCATAATATGAAAATTATCAACTCTCCCCAAAGGTTTCTTTTTAGCATTATCGAGCGAGATTAACATCCAAATAACAATTTTTCAATGGTGGCAAGTCAAGCATATCATAGACTTTCTTAGGCATAACAGAAATACTTGCACCAAGATCACATAAAGCATTACAATCAAAATCTTTGACTCTCATTTTAATGATGGGCTCCCTACCATCCTCTAGCTTTCTAGGAATAGAAGTTTCAAGTTTTAGTTTCTCTTCTCTAGCTTTTATGAGAGCATTTGTAATATGTTTTGTGAAAGCCAAATTTATAGCGCTAGCATTGGGACTCTTAGCAAGTTTTTGCAAGAACTTTATAACTTCAGAGATGTGTCAATCATCAAAATCTAAATCATTACAATCTAAAGCAATGGGATTATCATCCCCAAGGTTGGAAAAAATTTCAGCAGTTTTATCACAAGCAGTTTCGAGTAATTTTGCGCGCTTTGCACTAGGAGTAGAAGCATTGCCAACACCAATTATTTTACCATTGATAGTAGGAGGTGCAGCAACATATGAATCATTAGCATTGCTAGTGGTGGTAATAGTCCAAACTTTAACTACATTTTTCTCTTTAGCTAGTTTTTCATTTTCTTCTCTATCCCACCTAGCACGCAGTTCAGCCATTAATCTTATATTCTCATTAATTCTAACTTGGATGGCATTTGCTGTAGTAACAATTTTATTTTCAATATCCCTATTAGGCATAACTTTCGATTTCAAAAGATCAACATCGGAGGCAAGACTATCAACTCTAGAAACAAGAATATCAATTTTATTGAGCTTTTCCTCAACAGATTTGTTAAAGGCAGTTTGTGTATTAATAAATTCTTTAAGCATGGCCTCAAGTCCAGGGGTGTATTCCTATTATTGTTGTAAGAATTCCCATAAGAATTAGCATAACCGTTACCATTATTATAAGGATATGGCCTATAGTTATTACTAGAATTGTTCCGATAAGCATTGTTGTTGAAATTATTATTTTTAATGAAGTTTACATCAACATGTTCTTCTTGGGCAACCAATGAAGCTAATGGAACATTATTAGGATCAACATTAGTCCTATCATTCGCAAGCATAGACATAATAGCATCAACCTTATCATTCAAGGAAGAGGATTCTTCAACAGAATTTACCTTTTTACCTTGTGGAGCTCTTTCCGTGTGCCATTCGGAGTAATTAATCATCATATTATCAAGGAGCTTTGTTGCTTCACCAAGAGTGATGGACATAAAGGTACCTCCAGCAGCTGAATCCAATAAATTCCGCGAAGAAAAATTTAGTCCTGCATAGAAGGTTTGGATGATCATCCAAGTAGTCGATCCATGGGTTGGGCAATTTTTAACCGAGAGATTTCATTCTTTCCCAAGCTTGAGCAACATGTTCATTATCCAATTGTTTAAAATTCATTATGCTACTCCTCAAAGATATAATTTTAGCAGGGGGATAATATCTACCAATAAAAGCATCCTTGCATTTAGTCCATGAATCAATACTATTCTTAGGCGAGAGATAGCAACCAATCTTTAGCTCTTCCTCTTAATGAGAAAGGGAACAATTTTAATTTTATAATGTCACCATCTACATCTTTATATTTTTGCATTTCACATAGTTCAACAAAATTATTGAGATGGGCAGCAGCATCATCGGAACTAACACCGAGAAAATTGCTCTCTCATGACAAGATTTAGTAAAGCAGGTTTAATTTCAAAGAATTCTGCTGTAGTAGCAGGTGGAGCAATAGGTGTGCATAGGAAATCATTATTATTTGTGCTAGTGAAGTCACACAACTTAGTATTTTCAGGGTTGGCCATTTTAACAATAGTAAATAAAGCAAACTAGATAAAATAAATGCAAGTAAACTAATTTTTTTTGTGTTTTTGATATAGCAAACAAGACAGCAAATAAAGTAAAAATAGCAACTAATTTTTTTGTGTTTTGATATAATGCAGCAGACAAAGTAGTAAATAAAATAAAGCAAGACAAAAACAAAGTAAAGAGATTGAGAAGTGGAGACTCCCCTTGCAGCGTGTCTTGATCTCCCCGGCAACGAGCGCCGGAAAATATGCTTGATGGCGTGTATTTCACACGTTCGTTGGGCAACCCCAAGAGGAAGGTATGATGCGCACAGCAGCAAGTTTTCCCTCGGAAAGAAACCAAGGTTTATCGAACCAGGAGGAGCCAAGAAGCACGTTGAAGGTTGATGGCGGCGGGATGTAGTGCGGCGCAACACCGGAGATTCCGGCGCCAACGTGGAACCTGCACAACACAACCAAAGTACTTTGCCCCAACGAAACAGTGAGGTTGTCAATCTCACCGGCTTGCTGTAACAAAGGATTAACCGTATTGTGTGGAAGATGATTGTTTGCGAGAGAAAATAGTAAAACAAGTATTGCAGCAGATTTGTATTTCAGTATTAAAGAATGGACCGGGGTCCACGAGTTCACTAGAGGTGTCTCTCCCATAAGATAAAAGCATGTTGGGTGAACAAATTACAGTCGGGCAATTGACAAATAGAGAGGGCATAACAATGCACATACATGACATGATAAGTATAGTGAGATTTAATTGGGCATTACGACAAAGTACATAGACCGCCATCCAAGCTGCATCTATGCCTAAAAAGTCCACCTTCGAGGTTATCATCCGAACCCCCTCCGATATTAAGTTGCTAACAACGGACAATTGCATTAAGTATGGTGCGTAATGTAATCAACAACTACATCCTCGGACATAGCGCCAATGTTTTATCCCTAGTGGCAACATCACAACACAACCTTAGAACTTTCATCCATTGTCCCGGTGTCAATGCAGGCATGAACCCACTATCGAGCATAAATACTCCCTCTTGGAGTTAAAAGTAAAAACTTGGCCGAGCCTCTACTAGTAACGGAGAGCATGCAAGATCATAAACAACACATATGTAATAACTTGATAATTAACATGACATGGTATTCTCTATCCATCGGATCCCGACAAACACAACATAGAGTATTACGGATAGATGATCTTGATCATGTTAGGCAGCTCACAAGATCCAACAATGAAGCACAATGAGGAGAAGACAACCATCTAGCTACTGCTATGGACCCATAGTCCGGGGGTGAACTACTCACTCATCACTCCGGAGGCGACCATGGCGGTGTAGAGTCCTCCGGGAGATGAATCCCCTCTCCGGCAGGGTGCCGGAGGAGATCTCCGGAATCCCCCGAGATGGGATCGGCGGCGGCGGCGTCTCGGTAAGGTTTTCCGTATCGTGGTTTTTCGCGTCGGGGGTTTCGCGACGGAGGCTTTAAGTAGGCGGAAGGGCGAGTCGGGGGCCAGACGAGGGGGCCACACCATAGGGCGGCGCGGCCCCCCTAGGCCGCGCCGCCTTGTGGTGTCGCCACCTCGTGGCCCCACTTCGTATGTTCTTCGGTCTTCTGGAAGCTCCGTGGAGAAATAGGCCCCTGGGTCTTCGTTTCGTCCAATTCCGAGAATATTTCGTTACTAGGATTTCTGAAACCAAAAACAGCAGAAAATAGGAAGTGGCACTTCGGCATCTTGTTAATAGGTTAGTTCCAGAAAATGCACGAATATGACATAAAGTGTGCATAAAACATGTAGGTATCATCAATAATATGGCGTAGAACATAAGAAATTATCGATACGTCGGAGACGTATCAAGCATCCCCAAGCTTAGTTCTGCTCGTCCCGAGCAGGTAAAACTATAACAAAGATAATTTCTGAAGTGATATGCCATCATAACCTTGACCATACTATTTGTAAACATATGTAGTGAATGCAGCGATCAAAACAATGGTAATGACATGAGAAAACAAGTGAATCATAAAGCAAAGACTTTTCATGAATAGTACTTCAAGACAAGTATTAATAAGTCTTGCATAAGAGTTAACTCATAAAGCAATAAATCAAAGTAAAGGTATTGAAGCAACACAAAGGAAGATTAAGTTTCAGCGGTTGCTTTCAACTTGTAACATGTATATCTCATGGATAATAGTCAACATAGAGTAATATAACAAGTACAATATGCAAGTATGTAGGAATCAATGCACGGTTCACACAAGTGTTTGCTTCTTGAGGTGGAGAGAGATAGGTGAACTGACTCAACATAAAGGTAAAAAGAATGGTCCTTCAAAGAGGAAAGGATCGATTGCTATATTTGTGCTAGAGCTTTTATTTTGAAAACATGAAACAATTTTGTCAACGGTAGTAATAAAGCATATGAGTTATGTACATTATATCTTACAAGTTGCAAGTCTCATGCATAGTATACTAATAGTGCCCGCACCTTGTCCTAATTAACTTGGACTACCGGATCTTTGCAATGCACATGTTTTGACCAAGTGTCACAATGGGGTACCTCCATGCCGCCTGTACAAAGGTCTAAGGAGAAAGCTCGCATTTTGGATTTCTCGCTTTTGATTATTCTCAACTTAGACATCCATACCGGGACAACATGGACAACGAGATAATGGACTCCTCTTTAATGCATAAGCATGTGGCAACAATTATTATTCTCATATGAGATTGAGGATATATGTCCAAACTGAAACTTCCACCATGAATCATGGCTTTAGTTAGCGGCCCAAAGTTCTTCTCTAACAACATGCATGCTCCAACCATGAAGGTGGTAGATCTCTCTTGCTTCGGACAAGACGGACATGCATAGCAACTCACATGATATCCAACAAAGAATAGTTGATGGCGTCCCCGAAACATGGTTATCGCACAACAAGCAACTTAATAAAAGATAAAGTGCATAAGTACATATTCAATACCACAATAGTTTTTAAGCTATTTGTCCCATGAGCTATATATTGCAAAGGTGAATGATGGAATTTTAAAGGTAGCACTCAAGCAATTTACTTTGGAATGGCGGATAAATACCATGTAGTAGGTAGGTATGGTGGACACAAATGGCATAGTGGTTGGCTCAAGTATTTTGGATGCATGAGAAGTATTCCCTCTCGATACAAGGTTTAGGCTAGCAAGGTTATTTGAAACAAACACAAGGATGAATGGTACAGACAAAACTCACATAAAAGACATATGGTAAACATTATAAGACTCCATACCGTCTTCCTTGTTGTTCAAAACTCAATACTAGATGTTATCTAGACTCTAGAGAAACCAAATATGCAAACCAAATTAGCAAGCTCTAAGTATTTCTTCATTAATGGGTGCAAAGTATATGATGCAAGAGCTTAAACATGAGCACAAAAATTGCCAAGTATCACATTATCCAAGACATTATAGCAATTTACTACATGTATCATTTTCCAATTCCAACCATATAACAATTTAACGAAGAAGAAACTTCGCCATGAATACTATGAGTAGAGCCTAAGGACATATTTGTCCATATGCTACAGCGGAGCGTGTCTCTCTCCCATAAAGTGAATGCTAGGATCCATTTTATTCAAACAAAACAAAAAACAAAAACAAACCGACGCTCCAAGCAAAGTGCATAAGATGTGACGGAATAAAAATATAGTTTCGGGGGAGGAACTCGATAATGTTGTCGATGAAGAAGGGGATGCCTTGGGCATCCCCAAGCTTAGATGCTTGAGTCTTCTTAGAATATGCAGGGGTGAACCACCGGGGCATCCCCAAGCTTAGAGCTTTCACTCTCCTTGATCATATTGCATCATACTCCTCTCTTGATCCTTGAAAACTTCCTCCACACCAAACTCGAAACAACTCATTAGAGGGTTAGTGCATAATAAAAATTCACATGTTCAGAGGTGACACAATCATTCTTAACACTTCTGGACATTGCATAAAGCTACTTGGACATTAGTGGATCAAAGAAATTCATCCAACATAGCAAAAGAGGCAATGCGAAATAAAAGACAGAATCTGTCAAAACAGAACGGTCCGTAAAGATGGATTTTATTAGGCCACCAGACTTGCTCAAACGAAAATGCTCAAATTGAATGAAAGTTGCGTAGATATCTGAGGATCATGCTCGTAAATTGGCTTAATTTTCTGAGCTACCTACGGGGAGATAGACCCAGATTCGTGACAGCAAAGAAATGCTGGAACTGCGCGAGTAATCCAAATCTAGTACTTACTTTTCTATCAAAGACTTTATTTGGCACAACAAAACATAAAACTAAGATAAGGAGAGGTTGCTACAGTAGTAAACAACTTCCAAGACACAAATATAAAACAAAAATACTGGAGTAAAAACATGGGTTATCTCCCATAAGCGCTTTTCTTTAACGCCTTTCAGCTAGGCGCGAAAAGTGTAACTCAAGTAACATCGAGAGATGAAGCATCAACATCATAATTTGTTCTAATAATAGAATCATAAGGTAACTTCATTCTCTTTCTAGGGAAGTGTTCCATACCTTTCTTGAGAGGAAATTGATATTTAATATTACCTTCCTTCATATCAATAGTGGCACCAACGGTTCGAAGAAAAGGTCTTCCCAATATAATGGGGCAAGATGCATTGCATTCAATATCCAAGACAACAAAATCAACGGGGCAAAGGTTATTGTTAACCATAATATGAACATTATCAACTCTCCCCAAAGGTTTCTTTTTAGCATTATCAGCGAGATTAACATCCAAATAACAATTTTTCAATGGTGGCAAGTCAAGCATATCATAGACTTTCTTAGGCATAACGAAATACTTGCACCAAGATCACATAAAGCATTACAATCAAAATCTTTGACTCTCATTTTAATGATGGGCTCCCAACCATCCTCTAGCTTTCTAGGAATAGAAGTTTCAAGTTTTAGTTTCTCTTCTCTAGCTTTTATGAGAGCATTTGTAATATGTTTTGTGAAAGCCAAATTTATAGCGCTAGCATTGGGACTCTTAGCAAGTTTTTGCAAGAACTTTATAACTTCAGAGATGTGGCAATCATCAAAATCTAAATCATTACAATCTAAAGGTATGGGATTATCATCCCCAAGGTTGGAAAAAATTTCAGCAGTTTTATCACAAGCAGTTTCAGGTAATTTTGCGCGCTTTGCACTAGGAGTAGAAGCATTGCCAACACCAATTATTTTACCATTGATAGTAGGAGGTGCAGCAACATATGAATCATTAGCATTGCTAGTGGTGGTAATAGTCCAAACTTTAACTACATTTTTCTCTTTAGCTAGTTTTTCATTTTCTTCTCTATCCCACCTAGCACGCAGATTCAGCCATTAATCTTATATTCTCATTAATTCTAACTTGGATGGCATTTGCTGTAGTAACAATTTTATTTTCAATATCCCTATTAGGCATAACTTTCGATTTCAAAAGATCAACATCGGAGGCAAGACTATCAACTCTAGAAACAAGAATATCAATTTTATTGAGCTTTTCCTCAACGGATTTGTTAAAGGCGAGTTTGTGTATTAATAAATTCTTTAAGCATGGCCTCAAGTCCAGGGGGTGTATTCCTATTATTGTTGTAAGAATTCCCATAAGAATTAGCATAACCGTTACCATTATTATAAGGATATGGCATATAGTTATTACTAGAATTGTTCAGATAAGCATTGTTGTTGAAATTATTATTTTTAATGAAGTTTACATCAACATGTTCTTCTTGGGCAACCAATGAAGCTAATGGAACATTATTAGGATCAACATTAGTCCTATCATTCGCAAGCATAGACATAATAGCATCAACCTTATCATTCAAGGAAGAGGATTCTTCAACAGAATTTACCTTCTTACCTTGTGGAGCTCTTTCCGTGTGCCATTCAGAGTAATTAATCATCATATTATCAAGGAGCTTTGTTGCTTCACCAAGAGTGATGGACATAAAGGTACCTCCAGCAGCTGAATCCAATAAATTCAGCGAAGAAAAATTTAGTCCTGCATAGAAGGTTTGGATGATCATCCAAGTAGTCAGTCCATGGGTTGGGCAATTTTTAACCAGAGATTTCATTCTTTCCCAAGCTTGAGCAACATGTTCATTATCCAATTGTTTAAAATTCATTATGCTACTCCTCAAAGATATAATGTTAGCAGGGGGATAATATCTACCAATAAAAGCATCCTTGCATTTAGTCCATGAATCAATACTATTCTTAGGCAGAGATAGCAACCAATCTTTAGCTCTTCCTCTTAATGAGAAAGGGAACAATTTTAATTTTATAATGTCACCATCTACATCTTTATATTTTTTCATTTCACATAGTTCAACAAAATTATTGAGATGGGCAGCGAGCATCATCAGAACTAACACCAGAAAATTGCTCTCTCATGACAAGATTTAGTAAAGCAGGTTTAATTTCAAAGAATTCTGCTGTAGTAGCAGGTGGAGCAATAGGTGTGCATAGGAAATCATTATTATTTGTGCTAGTGAAGTCACACAACTTAGTATTTTCAGGGTTGGCCATTTTAGCAATAGTAAATAAAGCAAACTAGATAAAATAAATGCAAGTAAACTAATTTTTTGTGTTTTTGATATAGCAAACAAGACAGCAAATAAAGTAAAAATAGCAACTAATTTTTTTGTGTTTTGATATAATGCAGCAGACAAAGTAGTAAATAAAATAAAGCAAGACAAAAACAAAGTAAAGAGATTGAGAAGTGGAGACTCCCCTTGCAGCGTGTCTTGATCTCCCCGGCAACGGCGCCAGAAAATATGCTTGATGGCGTGTATTTCACACGTTCGTTGGGCAACCCCAAGAGGAAGGTATGATGCGCACAGCAGCAAGTTTTCCCTCAGAAAGAAACCAAGGTTTATCGAACAAGGAGGAGCCAAGAAGCACGTTGAAGGTTGATGGCGGCGGGATGTAGTGCGGCGCAACACCAGAGATTCCGGCGCCAACGTGGAACCTGCACAACACAACCAAAGTACTTTGCCCCAACGAAACGAGTGAGGTTGTCAATCTCACCGGCTTGCTGTAACAAAGGATTAACCGTATTGTGTGGAAGATGATTGTTTGCGAGAGAAAATAGTAAAACAAGTATTGCGAGCAGATTTGTATTTCGAGTATTAAAGAATGGACCGGGGTCCACGAGTTCACTAGAGGTGTCTCTCCCATAAGATAAAAGCATGTTGGGTGAACAAATTACGGTCGGGCAATTGACAAATAGAGAGGGCATAACAATGCACATACATGACATGATAAGTATAGTGAGATTTAATTGGGCATTACGACAAAGTACATAGACCGCCATCCAACTGCATCTATGCCTAAAAAGTCCACCTTCGGGTTATCATCCGAACCCCCTCCGGTATTAAGTTGCTAACAACGAGACAATTGCATTAAGTATGGTGCGTAATGTAATCAACAACTACATCCTCGGACATAGCGCCAATGTTTTATCCCTAGTGGCAACGAGCACAACACAACCTTAGAACTTTACGTCACTCTGTCCCGGGTGTCAATGCGGGCATGAACCCACTATCGAGCATAAATACTCCCTCTTGGAGTTAAAAGTAAAAACTTGGCCGAGCCTCTACTAGTAACGGAGAGCATGCAAGATCATAAACAACACATATGTAATAACTTGATAATTAACATGACATGGTATTCTCTATCCATCGGATCCCGACAAACACAACATAGAGTATTACAGATAGATGATGTTGATCATGTTAGGCAGCTCACAAGATCCAACAATGAAGCACAATGAGGAGAAGACAACCATCTCGCTACTGCTATGGACCCATAGTCCAGGGGTGAACTACTCACTCATCACGTAAGGTTTTCCGTATCGTGGTTTTTCGCGTCAGGGGTTTCGCGACGGAGGCTTTAAGTAGGCGGAAGGGCAGAGTCGGGGGCCAGACGAGGGGGCCACACCATAGGGCGGCGCGGCCCCCCCTAGGCCGCGCCGCCTTGTGGTGTCGCCACCTCGTGGCCCCACTTCGTATGTTCTTCGGTCTTCTGGAAGCTCCGTGGAAAAATAGGCCCCTGGGTCTTCGTTTCGTCCAATTCCGAGAATATTTCGTTTCTAGGATTTCTGAAACCAAAAACAGCAGAAAACAAGAGCCGGCACTTCGGCATCTTGTTAATAGGTTAGTTCCAGAAAATGCACGAATATGACATAAAGTGTGCATAAAACATGTAGGTATCATCAATAATATGGCATAGAACATAAGAAATTATCGATACGTCGGAGACGTATCAACTCTCTAGTCCACAGGCCAACATTTGACGTCAGAAACCCCTAGTTGTCGTAGGCGTCCTGCTGGTCATCCTCGTGATAGTTCTGTTCATCATCGTACTCTGGCCATTTGAATAGCCAGGGACAAAGCCGTAAGTACTTTAAGTACTTGCAAACTAAATACTAATGTAAAATGCTAACTCCTGGAGTAAGGTGCTAAACTCTAGTTTAACTTGCCTAAGCCATATTTTAGTTCACAAGTATTTGATCATGTGCTAACTAACTCAAGTGGGAACATTAGTGTCATTCCCACAACATTGGTATAATTCCAACAAGTCACCAAGTCACTATTCACATTCACTAAGGTTTTCAAAAATCTGACACCGGAACTGTATGGCCCTTCCAACCGTCCGTAACCGTGGACACGACTATTCGAATAGATTTACACTCTGCAGAGGTTGCACACTTGTGCCACAACATTTGATTTCATCCGTCGGAATAACTCCGAGTCACCGTAACACGATGACGCGGATCATCAACCATAACCTTTCACTTACACATCCTAGTATGAGCACCTCTCCCCATGAGCTTGGCCTCCCGAGTGAAAACCAACTGTTAACCTGGGAACTGCACAGGGCTTGGCCGTACAATTTCACCTCAATACACATCATTTCTCAACAACGGAGGCAGCCTCGGCATAACCCCTATGACGTGTGTTTAGAGGGAACTCATACTAAAATCTATAAACTTCCAGTTAAGCCCTACCCATAATCAGGTATTGTGGGGGTACTCAAAAATTAGAAAGGTATCGCATTCAAACCAATATCAGGTTTTCATCAAAAATCACTATCTTCTCTTGTTCACATTCAACCTCAAATCATTCAATGGAATGTTTCATCATTCCAAGGTTTCAAATTTAACCATTCATATGTTCCCATCTAGAGTAGTCAAGTTTTAGTATTTTAGCACTAGCACTAATCATGAGGGGTGCTACATTGCTTTGCTATCTATAAGACTAACTTTGCTACTCTAGTAGTTTGATTCACCTATACCATTTGAAATCAATCTTTGAAAGCACAACAAGTAAGACTTGTATGGTATAACTGTAGGATAGGATTGTATGAAGAAAGATAAGAATCATGTTGCCTTGCCCAAGGAGGGCTTTGCACTTTGCAAGAGTATTAGCTTGCCTTGGTAGTTCTCTAGGTTTTCTTCTTCCTCTTCTGGGTAGAATTCTCCTTCCTCTTGGTAATCTCCAGGTCTTGGCGTCTAAATTTGAATACGAGGTATAATCACTAAACAAGCTCAAAGACCATACTAAGCACATCATTACTTCACACAAACTATGCTAAGCACACACATAAAATAAATAGGTGCATTAATTTTCTTTTTAAAGAAAAGTAATTTCTTCTCATTATATATGTAATTAATAATTTCCATTTAGTCTTTGAGAAAAATAGTTTCCTCTCATTGAAATCTTCTTAAGATTTAACTTCTCAAATAACCATACATGAATTCATATTGACCTAAGTCAAACATTCATCATCATTATTTGAGAAAATGATTTAAATGAGGTAAATCACCTCATACTATTTTATAATTCCCCAAATGATTTAAATCTCCAAATATTATATAGGAGTGTTTGGACCAGAGGTGAAAACATCACATGAATTCATTTGGGACAAGATTTAAATGAAGTAAAATACTTCATACGACTTACATAATAGTTTTGGACAATATCTCTAAACTAAACTAGCCATATTGTCCATTACTTAATCTAGGGTATGATCATGCAAAGTGACCACACCATTTTCTTGCATAAACAATTAGTGTAAGTCAATTGTGAGCTATTGGAGTTGGAATTAATTCAACATCTATTTTGGTTGATTTTTAATAATTATTTGAATATGAAAAAGTCCCTGCCTTCTTCTTTTTATCATTTTATTTCTACAACAAATCTCGAGGTGAGACCATTGGTATATTGTAGATCTTTTTACTAGCTTTCCAAATATATAAAGTTTGTTAAATTTGGCCAAGCCAAACAGATTCTATGAATTTTCAAAGTTGGGTTCAGTATTGAATTCAAACTAAATTTATTAAACGAAATTTGAATTAAACGGGCTGGCGGGAAGTGTTAACGGGCCAGTTTTTTAAATTAACGGCCTGCTCAGCCCAACAGCGCATCCAGTGCGAGTGGGCCGCCTGACAGCGTGGGTCCCGCATGTCAGCGGCTCTTTAAACCCGAAACGGTATGGAGCATCGCGGTGCGTTGGATTAGAACTAGATCGAACGGCTCACGCGTGTCGTCGTCGACGGCGAGAGAGAAGCTCGCCGGCGGTGCAGGTAGGGGGTCGGAGGGCTTACGGTGGCTCCAGCTAGGGTTGGCAGTATGCTCGACGAGGTTGTAGACGACGGCGAGGCTCCTGGTAGCAGTGGCGTCGTCAGGGGCGGCCTCCTTCTCCGGCGATTGCTGCAGGGCTTCCGCGGCGGTGATGCATCGATTGGGTGGCGGCAGTGGCTAATCGAGCATGGTGAGGTGCTTAGGAGGTCGAGGAAGGAGAGGGGAGTGTTGTGGTGTGCTCTGATCGACGAATGGATGCCTCCTTTTATAGGTGCGCGTGGGTGCTGAGGTGCTGCGGCAATGGCGACAAGGGCGCGGCGGTTCTGGTGGGCTAGCGAGCTAGGCGTTAGCGCCGTGGTGTTCACGACGTCACCGCGGTCCTCGGAGCGTCAACGGCGCGGTAAATGGTGGCGTACGGTGGTCGGGCGGGCGCGTGTACTGTCGCGGCCATGGCGGGCGCGTTCGTCCTCTCCGGCGTCCGTGGTCGCCACGGCATGACATCGGCGTGTCCGGCGAGCTCCGCGTGGCGAGGAGAGTACCGTGGCGCGTGGATATGGTCGGGGTACTGCGAGATTTGGCGAGCGCCGCGTGGCCGGGTCGCGCGCGTCCGTGCGCCAGTGACGTCGCCCATGCTGCTCGCGGCATACCTGGGCGTACCTGGGCGCGTCTTCCGGGTCCTGTCGGCGTCCTCGCGATCAACGGCATGCACGGGCGATCTCAGCAGGTCGTGGGCGACGCGTTGGACACAGTGGCCGTGCAGATGGTGGAGAGAAAAGGGGGGAGGCGTGTCGAGGGGCGACGTGGCCGGCATGGCCATGTCCACGCCATGGCTGGCCTCTCCTGGGGTTTCCTTGGCATGGGCTCGGTGTAGGAGTGTCCCATGGTCATGGCTAGGGTGTGTGAGGGTCAAGGCTTGGCCTGGTTTGATCACATTTGAGAAATGGGGATTGTTGAATCTGTTTCAATGTCTCATCTTTGCTTGCTCATATCTTGTGATCAAAAGTGAATTTGGTATCATGATCTTTACAAAAGTTGTTCACCTTGTTGTGTACTTGGATGACATGCCAAGAGTTGGATTTGTTTAGTTTAGAAATTTTGAAATAGAGAGGCTCAAAGTGGTGACCAGACTATAAAAGTCAGAAATGACCATTATCTTATGTGATCATATTTTCAAATTTGAATTTGGTTTAAATGGTATATCTTTGATTCTCAAAGTTGTAATTACTCTTTAATATCATATTACAACTATTGGTGAAGATCAAATGGGTCTAGGGTCAATTTTACAAAAATGACATAGACCATATGTTAGGGTTTTTAGGGTTTTTATAATACTAGATGACCCGTTGCGCTATCGCGCAAGGTAAAATTAATTCAGAACTTAAACCATACGTTTTAGCTTACTTTAACATTGTGAATTAGTTCAAAAACGGTTTTAATAAGATACCCAATTCATCAAGGTGATGCAATAAGGTATGACAATTTAGTAAAATTTCACACTATTTTTTTCAGCTTTTGATAATTTGTATAAGCTCCCGCCAAATTATGGTTGTTGTACCAAAAGGAGTAGCATCATAAAAGAAGCGTAAAAGAACAATTACTAATTTTAAAAAAATCTACATTAGCAAGACAGAAAAAGTCGGTTTCCAGATTTTGAGTCCCTTAACCGATACCACAGGACCATAAACTATTACAAATGTTTGCCCCACATAAATAATTTTCACCACTATTCTCAGCTATACCACCCATCCCCATTGTGATTTTCGTCTTAATCTATCTCCCTACCCTCAGCCTTGATCTGCCACACATCACTCAACTCCCTCCACCACATCTAATCTACCAAGTACTCTGTCGCGGCCATCCACACCATCTGCCACATCGATCCACGACATCTGCTTCTCGCCCCAAGATTACCTAACACTTGCGAGAGGACATAACAGATTAAAAAATAGAATTCTAAGACAAAATATTGTCATTTAAGATTCCTAACACACTTAAAGAAATGTACTTCACAAATAACGATAATGCAATCTCAATCTGCGAGAAAGCCAGCCATCAATAGCATTAGAAAAAAATGTACAATTTCCAGATTAAGGTAAGGTAACTTCATAATGTTAGCATCATAAAAATGCAATTTCACTTCTCATGAATCTGAATTAAATGTCCATTTGAATATACTACATAGGCATGTGTTCAACTTGTCACAAGTAATAATTACAAAGATAATAAGAAAATAAAAGTACCACGTATACGAAAGACCTCTAAACCAACTATGGAAATTCCTTGCATTTGTCTCATTTTATTGACACAATGCAGGTCGTTGTCGACGAAGATACCGGTCATATGACTGCTAAAGTGCTAATGACAAAAGAAATACCAGGTGGCATAACAACTTTATGCTTTTTACAGGGAGTATATGAAACTAACAAAATTGCCAAATTTGTACTTATAGAGAAACGACCAAATATGAATGGAAATCAAGCACTGAAACTTACTGGGAACACTAAAACCTAGTGCAAAAATAAGAACTAAATAGTAGAACCCATCTAATTTATGCCTAACTAACATGCATAGCACTTTACATGCGAGGAAAATCAAAATGTTGAAAAAAAAGATTGGTACCCGTTGTTGATACAAACCTGTCAGAAGGGTCAAAGAATTAGAGGTAGGGGCAATTCAAAGGTTCACGCAATCCCAAGTGATGTGGTTGAGCTAGTCATTTTCTGGTGGGAGGGTTAGAGGCCTGGAGTAAAAAAATTATAAAGCAATTCACATAAAGTAGAAGCTGATGATATATCAAGGCCGCAATATTCACTCGCAAGAGTTCACCATCAGAACACAATAGTCTACGAACATATATCCACCGCTGCACTCCGGTGCATAACAATACATACAAATCGTGAAAGCCAGTATCATGAAGCAAGAGGTTCACTGTTATTTCAATGCATAAGAAGCCAAGAAATCTATTCCATGAACACATAAAAAAACTCTAAAACATATATGTAACCCTGAAGATTGATTAGAGTAGCCATGTGTAACTCTGTAACTCTTACAGTCAATCGCAATATGGAGTGCTTTGAATTTGTAACTCTTACACAAAAAACTTAAATGCATTTATGGAGTGCTTTGAATTTTCGAGACAGCGAGAACCAGACAAACTACCAACAAGTTTGCATTGAAAATCCAAGCGAGGGAACATAAAATTGCCTAGGACCTTTTTTCAATTAACACAAGCGAGATAATTTAAGTTGACATAGTTATATGCATCTGCTATATCAATAGTAGATGGAAGGCGAGGTGAAGTGAAACAGACCATCACATAAGCACGAATCAAGCATGTCTTAGGCTTCCATCGAGCAATTTTTTGATCTATTCACCGTACCTACCATAAATAGGTAATAAGAGGATAAAACTAAGCTAAGCATCAGTTATTACCAGGACCAAAGCAAGGGGGTAGCATGTGTAACTACCAAGATATATATCATATCAGATTTTCATTCCATTGGAAATAAATGACTCCCACAGACACCCCAATCTAAGAATCGAGGCGAACACAAAATACGTATCACCCATGAACCACACTTCGAAAGTACCAAAAATACACTTTCAATCTCGTTTCGATCTAAAACTCAGAACTATGTGTCTATGCCTTGAAAGCGCATACTAAAAATGACCAAGCTTGAGAGATTTGGCCTTTAAATAATTACCTTATGGATGTGATCGATGATGTCCATTTCCAGAGCTATGAGAATATCCATCGGATGATCTCCATGAACTCGCGGGAATCGGATACGATAAGTACTATAATCTATGAAACAAATGACTCATATTATATCTGACAGATGAACCTTTAAATCATTACCTTATGGATGAACCTGCAAAATAAATCAAAATTTGCACTTTGTAATTGTTGACTACAGGCGAAAGTCGAGATTATGTGTGTGTGTGGGGAGGGGGGCCTCCTTTAATCAACAATATCAACGATAAAACTGAAAAGTTAGAAACAACATCATAATTTGGTAAGCAAATTCTGTACTGAGATGGGCACTAAAACCCACCTGTTCATTCACCTTGTTGCCAGCGTCTGTAAAATCGACTACATGGTGATTGCTCATTATAGGAACATCGCCAACCACACGAGCAAGAATATCCTGCAGGGGGATGCGGCTAACAGTCTTTGTGACTGGAAGCCCTCTCTCGGTTGCAAGAGTGAACGTATCAACCTAGATGTACCTGAATAATAACATGGTTCAGTCAAATGGATGCCTCCAGCAAATGAATTCCAATCTTAAAGCTGATCAAGAAGAAAATTAAAGAGTGCAGTACAATAAACAGGAGTACATACTTGTTGAATATTACAAATCAACATTAACAAGTAAGCAACAAAATCAGTGCCCTACGGTATATGATCAAACTGAAATACCTAAAAACAGGATAAAGGTCATACACCGAAATATTGTTGGTAGAATAGCACCTATTTTTTCCATGTGTATAAAGGTCCATCAAACTGGTAACTAAATGCAAGAAGCCATTTGGCTTGGCACATGTTAATTCAGTGCCAAGGTCGCCATAGATAAAATGAGCTATTGCTTTGCCTGCAAAAGAATTTAGAAGTTTCAGCCAACAAAACATCGATAGGTGAATTTAGAAGATAACGCAGAAGCTCATAGTCGATGGAAGCAAATGCTTGGAGTACAAAGTTACTACGACCATATTAATTACTCAAATGTGACAGGTTACTTTTAATGCGAAAGAAAACACAAGCAATGAAGGAAGTCTGTGTTCAAGGAAGCATATTTGTGAGGAAAAATAACGAAAGATCATGACCTTCTCTCGTTTTCCTAAGAAGGTTAACACCATATTTATGTACCATGTATAAGGAAGGATGAAACACTTACGATCTGTTCAAGGAGAGATTCACTCTCACTTAAACCTCATTGCTATTCATTGTCAAACATTATAAGCAACAAAGACCTCGGTAGTGTGCTTTTATTACTATATATGTACATGAAATAAAGATCCACGTTAAGTAAATTCAGAGAAATGGAAAATCACCTCATACCACATTTGCATGCTGGTGAGCTCCAATCAAGCCAAGGTGTGTTGCTGTATGTCACAAAAATGTTGGCTGCTCGCCTCATCGGTAAGCAATGCCATCTCATGGCGTCAAAACACCTACGCCCAATCCAGGGTATGGCTTGCACTACGCAATCGTGAAGAAAACAATCCATATGAATCGGATGGTGTGGGTGGAAGGGCTTCCTCACAAAGTAAGAAGGTAAAATATAGTAATAACAAGACACCATATATGGACAGAGGTAAATGAAGCGGACATGATGCATTATACTTGTCTAAACACCGCCATCGAACCCCCAACCGCCCACGAACCACACGGATCTTTCGCGGAGACAAACATCTCAGACAGGAATACCAAAAAAGAGTGTGTGAGGAGCAGTAGATTCTGACCTTGACATCGGCATCGAGTTCCATGAGCACCTTCTCCCATATCTGCATGTCTGCTCCCTACCTGCTTCACCAAGCACAAAAATCTAATCATATGAGGAAGAAACAATGATTAGCTCCTTCTCTTGGCCAGCGCCACCCCAAGCGAGCATCAAGAAAATATCAACCATGAAATTTCAAATTTTATATTATATACATGAACATAGCATAAGCAATTACAAAATCCCACCACATATAGAGCAGGTCGTACAACAATACAAACATTGCTAGTATAGATTTTAATACAGAAGCTAAACCTATTGTTGCATATCTAAATATGTACTATGTATCCCTCCTCTACGGATTTCATTGGGCTGATGCAATTATGCTATCTGCAAGAGACATTCGTAAATGCAGATGGAATGCTAGATTATGAGCCGGGAGTCAAGGGGACAACATAGTTGGAGAGAAAGAAAGGCACACACTCTCTCCAAGCTAACTCACAACAGAAAGGAGATATACACTCTCTCCAAGCTAAAAAAATAATTTGATGTAGAAACAGTCAATTAGGATCAAATGCATATACATTTGTTATGAGGTTCATAGAAATCATTATGTCATAGAATACTCTTAAAACGACTGAATTTTAGCTACGGCCCGAAGTAAAGTCATATGTGCATGTGCTCTGGTAACATATATTATGTAAATCTCCATCATAGATGACTCGTTGCGCCGACTGGCGCAAATGTCCGAGTTATCGTATATTTATTGGCATAAGAAAAAATATTGTGAATTATATTCTACACAAATCACAAAGAAATGTGTCACGAAACCAAGTGTGTATAGACAATAAGTCGAGATGCGAGACCGATTTCTTTCATCTGGATATTTGTAAATTTTGAAAACCAGAGCATGTAACAACACCGAAAAAAATACAAGGGCAAATGCTACGATCTAAATCCAAGATGGATTTTTGGCTAGTACTATAATAATAAATGCACTTGATTACCTAAGAACCCTTCCCTGAACATGTGTTTATCTTTAAAACAAATGAGATTTAAAAAACAAGCACGTTGCTTATATACATAAAAGAAAAGGAGATACAGGAAAAACGATCATGGCTAAGAGTAGATTCTGAAACTACGTACATGCGATGGAAAATTCAGCCTGATATTAGCTTCCGAGCAAGGAACAATGACCAAGTGATATCCGAACACATTCTGCAGCTGCACAAGACAACACATGGCCTGCTTGGTAGCCCATGTACGTAATTTCCAGTTCATAATAGAGAGGGTACTGCTTGAAAAAGACATTTACTGGAACTCTTGACTGTCAGAGCATTGCCTTCCTAATGAGGACAGAAACAAAACCAAATACATGATAGCTAATACTGTGTACAACGGTACAAGTGTTAAAATGCCGTGACAAACTAAAGGAAATATTGGTACCAACCTGAACATGTTTTAGCTTGGCTGAAATCAGCTCATAAGTCAAAAGTAATCATTCTGCGGGAAAAAATGTAATTAATAAATTTGTTCACTAAGTGACCAAAACCGTAAACTGTGTCACTTAATAAAATATCCTCCGAGTGCATGTATAGGTCAGAATAAAGATAATAGAGCATCTAACTAAAAAATAAGATCGGTACTATCCGACGACAACCCAAAAATCAACATCTCCAAGATTAAATATGACAGTATTATGTACCAGATGAACATGTAAATACTATGCCAGAGCTATTGCAAAGATGTGTTAGTGGAATTATTTGTGGCATCACTCGCAAGGCAGTGTGCCTACCTAGATTGGAGTTCTGAAATTTTAACAAGTAATGACCGTTCTTTCTCAGTATTAGCTGTTTGAAACTGCCAAACAATAGGAAGGACGAGTTTCAGTGATAACAATCAATCTTCCGGAGAACTGCTATTACCGGGTAAGGGTAACCTTATGAACACGACAAATCATACACCAGATTACTGCTTACCATTGTCTCACTCTCCATAGTTTAGACTTGCGATGACATTTCAGATCGTGCACTCGAAGAAAAACATTAGATTTAAAGATATAACCAAAGAAGTAAGGAGAACTCGGTAGCCGAAGGGGAAGAAAATACCGTCGGCTTTCTCATTATGTTGTATGCTACTTAGTAGGTTAACGATCAGATCCTCGTAGTAAGGAAATAAAAACATTGGTTAATGTCTTCTTATATAACTCATCATGTGCATTCGTAAGCATGCTAAAGCTTACTCCATACTTGCTGAAGCGTAGTCTCGTTGCACGATGTTCTCAAGGTGTGGAATGAGAATCGACGATGATACCGAGCTATTGCGAAGTTCCTTTAGTTGATGGTCGTTAGACCGTAGCATTCATGCATCAAGAAAATCTGATCAGCTATAACGAAGCTGCAAAAGGGGAGGAAATGCTATACGGGTATCTCTAAGGTCTATTTCCGTTTCGAAAGGTAAATGCGAGTGTGCCCATAAGGTGCATAGGCTTCATTTATCCGCTAAAAGGAAACATTTTCTCATGGTTTCCTTAAGAAACTAAAACCGAGCAAATAAACCTGAGATAGAAGAATTATACCATTGGTTTGGCGTTCACAATCCAATCACCAACACTTGCAGATTTTCTTAGTCGTACACCGCACCTTGTCAAGGGAGTCGCCGCCGCAAGCACGCCTCAAGTCCCCACCATCTCCTCATTGCGCATCACCGGTGCAAGACATCTCGCCGCACCTCCGGCCACCTAACCGAGTGGAGGGGAGGAGATGAAGGAGCAGCAAGTCGTCCGTCGTGGCATGGTCTTCCTCGTCCGGCCTAAATCGAAGCAACAACGAGCAACCTCAAACTCTTCGATTACACCATTGCCACAACCGAAGGAAATCAAAGGACAGAGCAAGAGGTAGCAAATCACCGATTTGAAGCATACATGAAAATAAAACATGTAGATCTCATACGTGAGGTAGCGAGATCAACTGATTTGAAACATACATGAAAATAAAACATGTAGATCTCGTACGCGGATGAAAGAGCAAGCCAGCGAACTGCTTGCAAGCATGAGAAACGACCAAGTAGAACTGTACCTCGCCGACTGTGGCCGTGGCCGAGGCTTCCCTCGTCCCCCGCAGCCAGCCGAACCACCGCACATCCCCGCACCAAACGAAGAACCGGCGTCCATGGATCTCAGAGAGAAGCGACATCACGCAGACCTGCGCCCCCTCGACCTACGTCCCCTCCTGCTCGTGCGTGGCCAGCTCCGGTGCTCTGCGGACGAGGAGGCGAAGCCACGGACGAAGAGGAAGGAGGTGGAGTCATCGAGGAGGTGGTGGTTGTCCTCTCCTCATCTCATCTCGGGCCACCACGAGATCTTCCTCGCCGCCGAGACGACCACCCGTGCCTGCCCTTCTCGCCGCCGCCGGATCTCTCCTCTAGCCACCTCCATCCTCAGCGGCGCGCGCCTGCCACCGCCGCAGCGTCCAAGCTGCCGCCGTCGCCGCGTCGATGCGGACGAGCCAGTGCGAGGAGGCGACGGTGCTCCTCCACTCCGGCTCGCCCGCTGCCGCCAGAGACGTCGAGCGCAAGTCGCCGCGCCGCCGCACGACCACGGGGAAGGAGGCACCGACGAGCAGGCACTGGAGGAAGGGGAGTGGCGGCGCGGAGAAACCCACCACCGCGTCCTTGACCTGCGGCGCATCGCTGCTCCCGCGCCTCGCATCCGGAGCCGGGCCGACGATCACCTTGCCGCTGCGCCCCGAGCCTCCTCTCCTCGGCCGGCGCAGCTCCGCCTCCGGTCCTCCCGACGCAAGGACAAACAAGGAGAGAGAAGGCGGCGGATTGGGGGGAGGAGGACTGGATTGGAGGAGGAGAGGGAGGCACGGGATTGGGGAGAGGAAGCTCTCGGTAAAGCTAGGGTTTTCATTTTTCGAGCGACGCGAGCACGTACCCTCACTTGTCTCAAACAAATGGTCCCACGCAAGCACGGGCCCAACCGTCATGCACTCAGAACAAGCAGAAACCGGTGCAAAAAAAATTACCACATCCAACGGCTGTGGTGAAAAGTGGGATGTGGCTGGGCAAAACCAACGACCCAGATTCATTTGCCCCTCTTAGACCCCCTGGTTGAGAGGGTAGTCTTTGAACATTTATAGGAGAAATTTGATTTCTTTCTCTTTTTGAAGGATTTTATTTATGATGATCACTTGATCACTCTAGGGTTTTGGAGTTCATCACATACACAAAGTAACAATCATCATGGCATATCACTCAAAATGCACAAGTCCTATGCAGGGTACTATATGCAAAGTAAAAGTTTTTGTTGGTTCTGAATTTTGGATACTTGAAATTGTTCTTCTTCCTTTATTTGAAATTTGGGATGTTACAATGGGCATCACAACCGATATGTTGCAGAAATCTGACTCGGGATTTCATGGCATTATTCCAATCCTGCCAGCATACCCTCTCGGCAAGCTCTATTTGGATGTTATCTTCGACAAACCCGATAACTTCAGGAAGGAAAGGCTCGAGTTCGAGGTACTGAATTGGGAATCACAGTACCACGCTATCCTCGGGAGGCCAACATATGCCAAATTCATGGTAGTAACTCATTATGCATACTTAAAGCTCTAGATGGCAGGCAACGACAACGAAACCACTATCACTGTTAATGGAAGCTTTTCACGGTCAGACAATTGCGACCGGGAATTTCAAAAGATCGCCTCCAAGTTCGGGGTAAAGCAGAAAATCAAGACACTAGATATCCTTTCCAAGAAGCTACTTCTCGATGACCGGTCATCAAAATCCGAAGAGGTCAACAACGGAAAAAAATCAAAGAAGCAGCCAGTCGACCCTGCTACATGAGTAAAAGCTGTCAATGCTTCCGCAAAAGCTGTCGACGCTTCGACAGAAGCCATCGGTGCTTCGGCAGAAGCTATCGGTACATCGACAGAAGTCATCAACGCTCATGCAGACCCTCCTCTTACTTAAGAAGACGAGCGGTGGCACACATCTTCACCTTTAGAACAGCTTATCCTTTCATTCAATAAGGCTTTTTCAGTCATAGCAGTTTAGCTTATTTTTCGATTACAGCTTATTAATAAAGTTCAATTTCGTCTATGCAAGTGCTATTCTATAGGATGCATCGAATTTATTCGGAATTCCAGATTTTATTATACTATCGTGCACACGATAGCTTTCTTAGAAATTTAATCATACTATCAATGCAGTTAGCATCACTGAAATATACTCGGGGGCTGCAGACGATAGTCTTTATTCCATGCTTTCATCAAAGCCTCACGGAACATGCGAGTGCTGCAATTGATGAAAATTCATGGACTGCCATAGTACATCAAAAATACGAACGATTTCATCAAGACCCCACGGAACATTCGAGTGCTGCAATTGATGAAAATCTGTGTGCTACTATAATACATCAAAAGTACAAAAGTTTCCATAAAGACATAAAGCCTCATGGAACATGTGAGTGCTGCAATCGATGGAAATCACGCAAAACAAACGGCCCACGCCAGTACATCGTTCTTACGATACCTAAGCTACATAGCCCGTCATGCACATAGTTCCCTCGTTGACTCGGGGGCTGCTGCCGATATAATTCAAACACATACGTATGGCTCAGCAAGATTTGTTGCGGTTACTACGGGTCCTTCGAGCTTACAACGTGAGCCGATCACTCAAAAGTTGCCGCCGACAATATACAAACTACAAGCATCGTACTTACGATACCTGAAGAACGAGTACGCCAAGGTTTGTGACTCAACCAAAACCCAAGAATCGCCATCGGCGTCGGAAGGCACTTCTATGAAAGGAAATACATCATAAATATATCATTCTGACGATAAGATTCATCATCAGCAAGGTTCGCCCGTCTTTGTGGGCATCGACATCAACATTACTTTTTTTTGAAAGGAATACGGTAGGGGAAGCCCCTACAGTGATTTTGTTTTTTAAATAATAAGACCCCAAATTCGTGTCCCTGAGGACTTGAACCTGAGTGGCTGGGTTGTACATCCACTTCCCTAACCAAGTGAGTTAGGCTCACTTCTTGACATCAACATTACTTACGCACAAACCGTAGGTCCGACAAAATAAGTTATATCGTTCGCACGATAAAATTCGACCTGGATTTCTATAAAAGCACCCGAACACTTGGGAGAAGCAGAAGACGGAGTATCATCACCAATTACATACAAAAATTGTATCATCCACACAATTGCTTAATGTTTCAACTACTGGTTCGACATTTCAGCTCCACGGTTTGCTTTGGAGCTCAATTCTAATATATCAACTATAAATTAGGCAGGATGCCTGACGACAGGATAATATGGGTTTACATCGGCATCAGCCTTGACAATGAACTCCAAGTCAAGTGAAGGGTGCTGAGCCAATACAAAGGCAAATGGTGGTTCTGCCCCAGACAGAAGCTGACTTCACACCAAAGCCCGAACCCTTGCAGCATTCCTTAAGTTGTTCATCAGGGTAAGCAGTGTTGGACGAGCTGGGTTAAGCAGAAACATGCTCTTCCATATCATAGTCAGGCCTGCTCGACATTTATCAAAAAATCAGTGCACCTGCTGCACCCAATGTTGGAATTTTACAACAATCGCAGCCTTTGATTCATTGGTCTAGAATAAGCCATATGGCTGTGATAAATTAGTCAGGACCTCGACCGGTTCGTGTACTCGCTTGTTTTCTTCTGACAAGTTCAGAGAAATAATTGACGAAAAAACGAAAGGAAGATCAGTTCATACACTCGAAGATATGAAAAAGATAAAGAGTTATCGGATACTCGCAGTTCAAACTTTCAGTGGCCTTTTGCAGTGTGTTCACCTCATATTGCTCTGCTTCAATGGCTAATTCGCCCTTCTTCTTTATCACTGCCAGCATAGCATGAATACCTAACAGGTCCATTTCCATACGAGATATTCTGCCTCACATCTGTTGCACAAGGCAAGATTCAGTGCCAGCTGCAGCACCCGAAAAACTTTCGGCTAACGGGACAACTGGTGTCACCTGCAATAAAGCATCGAGTACGTATATCAGACAATCAAAAGCAATTTCAAGGGACTTGAACTCCCATCGAGAGCGCCCAGATAAAGCTAACATTGCATCCACAAAAGAAAGTGCCGGCAACATTTCCAACAAGATTCGTACAAAGCAGGCTCTGTGGGGACCCCGGACTAACTGTCCGAAATACCCTGTTATGTATACAGCTCACGATCCCATGATCAGTGTGTCGTGAACACATAACCGAACTGATATCAAATTACACCATCCATTACAAAGCGGAATAAGAAAATTACAAAGAGGTCACCTGACCATCCTTTACATAATAGCCTCGAAGGGCATAACTAACATCAGAGTAGCATCATCACTTCAGCAGCGCAGTACCCAAGTCATCTGCCATAACCCTACAGGCAACTGACTGGGAAGACGTTCCTAGCTCGCATAGACGTCGTCAACTCCTTCTTCATCCATCGTGTTCCTCCAAGTCTGGCCAAGTAAATAGCCGGGGACAAAGCCGTGAGTACATTTGGAATTGTACTCGCAAACCATCAAGAAAGATGCTAACGAGCTAACTAAAAGAGACAAGAGAGGAAGAATAGTTTCTCTTGTGGATATAGCATGTGAAAGAGAATCAGTTTCTCTTGTGGATATAGCATGTGAAAGAGAATCAGTTTCTCTTGTGGATATAGCATGTGAAAGAGAATCGGTTTCTCTTGTGGATATAGCATGTGAAAGAGAATCGGTTTCTCTTGTGGATATAGCTTGTGAAAGAGAATCGGTTTCTCTTGTGGATATAGCATGCCGGCATCTCAAGTGATGCGGACACTATGGTGTTTCAAGGACATCCCACTAAACATCTAGGAGGAAAGATAGCACACCGCCATCTCAATTGATGGGAACGCTTAGGAAGTTCTAAGACATATCTAGACCTTTATTGAGGATGAGGTAGCATAAGTCCATCTCAGTTGACGGGAATGCTAGAGAATTACTGTGACATACCTATATCTTTATTGAAGAAGATACTTCAAAAGATACCTATGACATCTCTATATCTTTGTTAAAGAAGAGTTCCTCTACATGAAACACTAGGAAAGAGTTCCCCACTTGGTCTCAATTTTTCCCACGACCATCTCCATATGGTCAACACACGCCCACTTTCCGTACCCTTCCGGTACATCCAACACAACACTTTCTTTGCAAAGCATTTATCAAAACAAAACTCAAGCCCCGGTAAAGGTAGACCTTCGCAACCCGTCCATGACCGCGGACGCGGCTATTCGAATAGATTTAACTCTGCAGAGTTTGCACACTTTCCCCACAACTATCCGGATACCTATCGTGTGGGCATCATCCCTGCATAACAACATATGCCACGACGGATACCCGGACATAACCTTTCGCCCATCTCCACTGGCACGAGTCCTTCCCTGCGGGCTTACCCCTTCCCGGCACCCGGCGACGCATACCTCCTTTTGAGCGTATCTCCGGCGCCACGACGGAAGACCCTCGGTAATCGTCCGGCTATCGGTCTAGACGAGTGTATTGCCTCCTCCGAGACGCAACCCGGCGTCGGAGGTCGTCATGACCCTCCCTAGAAAGTTGTGAAGGGTGCTCCTGCCGGCTTCAACAAACTACGGGCTAAGCCCCGTCCCACACCAGGGTAGAGTGGTTGCGCGAATAAAAGTTGGGCTGGTGTACACATATACGCGAGTGCTCCTTTTTAAAACCATTTTTCCCACAACACCTTGGTTGTTCAACAAACATCCATACACCACTTTTCCGAACATCTTTACCAAGATCCTTTGCTTTCTTAAACCATACGCTTGGGTTAACTCACCCAAGGTTTTCATAAAACATTTACAACAAGGTAAGCCTTGAGGGGTTCCCAACCTATAGTTTCATGAGTTGAACTAGAATTGCACTATGGCCGAGATGAGAGTCATCTTGCCATAGAAGGTATAAAATGAGCAATGGGTGGATCATACTTGCTTAAGATAAGCATGTATGATGACAACACAAAGAGGATTATACTTTCAGATTTGTGGTACTAACTATAAAATTTGGATAGTGGAGAATCACTACCCGACATATTCTCCAAGATGGTACACGGCATACTCCTCTCAAGTTGAGAATACACCAAGATCATGACATTGATACCTCTATACTACAAAAGTGGTGAGTGTGGTGTAAGTTACTATCTTGAGAGGGAAGATGCTCAAGTTGAGCATACAAGATGACCAAGTGGAATAGCACGGCCATGATACCATGCATCCCAAAATCACAACGACAATAGTGGAGTATCACCACTAGGGAGTACCCCACTTGCAATCACACATTGATGACATAAATAGAGAGAATAACACACATAGAATCAAGGTGCTTTGGACATCAACAAATGACATCCAACTAGACACCGAATCAGAGATCAAAAGATGGCTTGCCTTGGCTTATTTGTCCCTGTACGTCTTCAACTCCATCAATATAAGAATTCCATCAACATATAAAGAAAATCCTCGTTCGATTCCACTTCTTCTTCTTCTCCGGAATTGTTCGCATCTATCGCCGGAAAATATAAAAGGAACACAATCAATCACATTGCATCAACAAGACAACATTCAACAATCAACAACTAACCATGCAGCCAAGGTATAACATACTAAGGACTTATAGATACCACAAACAACTTAAAGAGAACCCATTTTATTTACCTAGTAAAGGTATGAGAGTATCACAACTTAGCAATTGCCTCTCTCGGTATCACCATGGCACAAGCTAAGTACCCCTGGTAGATAACATCATAAAGAGGACAAGAGCATTAGTTTGACATCAAATACTTTCACAAAACATTTTCAAACACTTTTGGAAAAGTAGAAAACAGTTTTCCTAATTTAGTTTGCTCACATAACACAACATCAAAATAGGAAGCAAACCATATTCCACATCATTTGAAAACTTAAGCAAAACAATCAGGGCTAATGTTAAGTTGCAGAGGATTTGTTTTGCAAGGATAACACAAAGGTTGCCCAATTCTAATAGAAAGAGTTGGTCAAGGGTTTTAAATAAACCAACAAGTTTTGGTCCAACAATGCATGTCACCCATATACATTACTAACAGTAACAAATATGTATGAACAGAGACTAATAACATTTTTCCTAGATAACCAGTACTAATACAAGACTAACCCAATTGGAATCACCCAAAAAGGTTAATCCTACTATTTTAGGAATTTCTTTGAATCTGACTGTACAGAAAACAAGATCTGTAAGCCATAAATCGTAGAAAAATCCTAAAAATATGAGGTCACTGGCATTTGAAAGGTATTTAAACATAGATGCATACACAATTGGATTTGGGTTCAAATTGTTTTCTGAAACTCTCACAAATGGATTGACAAGTTTACTGCATGTCTGTACCAATTTCTTTCTCTCTGGAGTTACACAACAGATAAAGGTTTGAAACTTATTTGAGATGATTAAGAAAACATTCAGTAATCCTACGGAAGTGGAATCACTCAATTATGTTCAAAAATGGATTTTTGGTGATTTAAAAGCTAACAGCCAGGTCTGCAGAACACACAGAACAAGTTTAATTCACCACAATTCGTAAATAAAACATAAAAATATGAGGTCAGCTGCATCTGAAAGGTATTGAAAAGCTGGTTCTCACCCAACTGGTTTCATTCAAAAATTCGTTCCCAAGCTCCTGGTTTAATTCGACAAAGTCAGATCTGTCCAGATCTTGATCAGTGAACCATTTCAGTTTCAGGAGGTCAATCGAAGTGAAACCACCGCCAAAATGAAGGTATTGAAGAGGGCTTTCACCTGCAGTTGAGTTTGTTCAAAAAGGTTTTGTAAAACGGAACAAATCTAACAAACAGTGAATCTGCATGTTTACAGAACTTTATTAACCACGGACAATCCGTAAGGAATTTGAGGATGAGACCAAAGCCAAGTTGTAGACATTTTCAGTACCTATCCGTGGAACTTTGAATCACTCAATTTGGATCTGCACACGAGATTTGGTGGATTTTACAAGTTCGTACCAGAATCTGAAACAGTAAAATTACAGAAATTACTGCAAGGTTTTGGACGAACTTTGCTCAAGAACTTCAGATCTGAGGATAGCTCAACCTTCTCCATGCTTGGACCAATATGCACCTGCATCAAGATCCAATCTTGTAAGAGGAGAAAGGAGAAATAGAGCTGGATTCATCCAAGGTTAGAGGAGAAGAGAGGGAGAGGGAGACTCTCATGGTGAGGGGAAGCTTGAGGGAGGAGGAGAGCTTCATCTTGGTGGATTTCCATGGCCATGGCCGGCCATGGAGCTTAGGAGGAGCAGCAGCTCGTGGGGAGAGGTGGGAGAAGAGTGTGAGGGAGTGGAGAGTGAGAGAAATGAGCCAAAGGGGAGGTGGAGTGGCCGGCCAACCTCCTTATAAAGAGGGAGGATGGTGGCTGCCTCCTTTTTGATTGGCCAAGGATGGTGGCTGCCAAATTAATTGTTTGGTTAGGTGGGAGGGCAAGGCTTGTAAGAGAAGAAAGTGGGGATGAAGAAATTTCAGCTCATGCATGCCAAGAGTTTGGCATGGCCGGCTATTTCTTCTTGACAAACACAAGTGATCATGCAAGATGCAAATGCCACTTTATGTAAGTCGACCAAGGTTGAGGGTTGGGATGGTTAGCTGGGAGTGGCTTGATGATGCCTTCAAATTAGGAAGAGAGATGATAATAAACATTGGTGCCAATGTTGAAGAATAAAGCAATTTGATCAAATTATCAATTTGTCCAAGAGATGGTGGTGGTGATGGTGGTCTAGACAATTGCAGAGCAAGACTAAGAGAGATGGTGAGTAAAATAACCATATACTCACAAGGATGAATATGGTGACATGAATCTCCAATTCATGAGGTCAAGGTGATGATGGAAAGAGATAGAGGAGTGAGGTATGTATGATGAAATATAAGTTGCTCTTCAAATAAGAGGTCAATTGGGAGTGGGTTGAAATACTCCCTGAGTCAAAGGGTTTAGTTGAAAAGAGAAGGGAGTCCATAGAAAGTATCAAGAGATCATCTACTTGATCAAGAATTTGTGGATGAAGGAACATTATGGGGTAGATCAGAGGTGTACACAAGAGGTGCAAGAGTTTTCATTTGAAATAGAACTTATTTGAAAAGTGTTTGAAACACCTCAATTTTCAAGGGACAATTGGGAATGAACTCAAGTGGAATGGAATTTGAAAATGTTAAGAGATCTAGTTGGAACATAGGAGTTCAAAATGTTCTACTTACTTTCTCAAGCAAGGTAGAGTTTTTCTCAAAGGTAAAATAAGCAAGAGGAAAACAAGGAATGGTATAGGTACCATAAACAAGTTTTTTGTTAAAAAGGAAGCAAAAATATAAAGTAAGGTTTTAGAAATCAGTACTTGGTAGAAATGGTATGAAAAACAAAACCCATTTCAGTTCCTTGTTTTCTTTGAAGAAATATTTTGAAAAGATTTAATAAAACTAGAAGTAGTTTTGTGATCCAATACCAGAGAAGAAAAACAACAGGGTTTTGAGAAAGGAAACTAATTTAGGGAGGAGTGTTCTCAATGGTAGGTGGTGGCTACCAAATGTACCCATCATTCCCACTCTTGGTTTTGTAAAGATTAAATTTGAATAAAAACAATAGATAAAAGTGAAGGAAGTGATCTAGAGTTGAACATTGGATGTGGCATAAGATCAAGTTGGAAATATGTGCTGCAAGGATAGTCTGAGACATGCAGGACGTGGAGGTTGAAGAGAGTGTTGCATAGATGGGATCCATGCATTGAGGTTACCAAAAACAGTTGAGGGTGCTTAGAGATCAATTGCCAAAGTTTGGACATTTTAAGCTTGTCAACACAGATGGTCGACATGGCCTCAAAACCAACAAAGATGAGTGGGTATAAGAGAGGGATGTAGCTGGGGGTAGACGATCCCAAGTTTTGAATTAAGGATGATTGAGCTATCTTGTACTACAAAGAGAAAATCAAGATGGCACACTCAGGTTGTCATCAGGAGAGAGGTTTTATGTAGTAAGAAGGAAAACAATTTTTTCTAAGCCACACATGTGTTTTATTTGGTGAGTTGCTTGTTTAACCACTAGGGGTGTTGTTCTATGAGGTAGCTCAAGACAAATCTCAACAAGCAAATCAAGACAATTCATCTACCAACAGATCAAGGCAATTCATCATAACCAACAGATCAAGGCAATTCATCTATCTATAGTCTTAAGAAAAAGTTTTTGTTCCCCCTAATTTTTGCATTATGGACAAATAAACAAGGTTGCAAAAAGTGGGGTGTTACAACTTTAAAAAGCCATTTTGAGAGTATCGATTACAAAACAACGATTTCTTCATGAAGCTTGGGTTTGTGCCAAGATGCTCGGGGCAACTTCGTCAGCCGTTTGCTTGTTGGCCTCTACTAAATCAAGAAGCTGGCGCGCGCACTTGCATGCCAGCTTGCTAAAAGAGCTAAGGTCGATAGCCACGCCATCTTGGTCTTTCGAAAATTTCTTCGTCAACAATTCCATGTCGGCTTCGAAGCCATATCCCATCAAGAGTTGGAACACAAGAAGTGCTCCATAGGTACGTGAGGTGCATTTGAGTAGCTCCATGGTGTCGTTGGTGTCGACAGAGAATGCGTCTGCCAGCTGTCCAAAACTCTTGTTCTGATCTACCTTTGGAAAGATCAGGGTGAAAAGCCTTGACAAGGCCGCTGATGGCGTGTATTTCACACGTTCGTTGGGCAACCCCAAGAGGAAGGTATGATGAGCACAGCAGCAAGTTTTCCCTCAGAAAGAAACCAAGGTTTATCGAACCAGGAGGAGCCAAGAAGCACGTTGAAGGTTGATGGCGGCGAGATGTAGTGCGGCGCAACACCGGAGATTCCGGCGCCAACGTGGAACCCGCACAACACAACCAAGCTACTTTGCCCCAACGAAACAAGTGAGGTTGTCAATCTCACCGGCTTGCTGTAACAAAGGATTAACCGTATTGTGTGGAATATGATTGTTTGCAGAGAAAACAAGTAGAACAAGTATTGCAAGTAGATTGTATTTCAAGTAAAGAGAATTGGACCGGGGTCCACAGTTCACTAGAGGTGTCTCTCCCATAAGACGAACAGCATGTTGGGTGAACAAATTACAGCTTGGGCAATTGACAAATAAAGAGAGCATGACAATGCACATACATATCATGATGAGTATAGTGAGATTTAATTGGGCATTACGACAAAGTACATAGACCGCCATCCAACCGCATCTATGCCTAAAAAGTCCACCTTCAGGTTATCATCCGAACCCCTCCAAGTATTAAGTTGCAAAGCAACAGTACAATTGCATTAAGTATGGTGCGTAATGTAATCAACAACTACATCCTTAGACATAGCATCAATGTTTTATCCCTAGTGGCAACAAGCACAACACAACCTTAGAACTTTCTCGTCATCGTCCTGGTGTCAATGCGGCATGAACCCACTATCGAGCATAAGTACTCCCTCTTGGAGTTAAAAGCATCTACTTGGCCAGAGCATCTACTAATAACGGAGAGCATGCAAGATCATAAACAACACATAAGCATAACTTTGATAATCAACATAACAAGTATTCTCTATTCATCGGATCCCAACAAACGCAACATATAGAATTACATATAGATGATCTTGATCATGATAGGCAGCTCACAAGATCCGACAATGATAGCACAATGGGGAGAAGACAACCATCTAGCTACTGCTATGGACCCATAGTCCAGGGGTAGACTACTCACTCATCACTCCGGAGGCGACCATGGCGGCGTAGAGTCCTCCGGGAGATGATTCCCCTCTCCGGCAGGGTGCCGGAGGCGATCTCCAGGATCCCCCGAGATGGGATCGGCGGCGACGGCGTCTCGACAATGTTTTCCGTGTCGTGGCTCTCGGTACCGGGGGTTTCGTCACGGAGGCTATTTGTAGGCGGAAGGGCAGGTCAAGAGGCGGCACGGGGGCCCACACCACAGGCCGGCGCGGCCAAGGGGGGGCCGCGCCGCCCTAGGGTTTGGCGCCCCGTGGCCCCTCTTCGTCTCTCCTTCGGACTTCCGGAAGCTTCGTGAGAAAATAGGCCTCCGGGCTTTTATTTCGTCCAATTCCGAGAATATTTCTTTACTAGGATTTCGAAACCAAAAACAGCGAAAACAAAGAATCGGCACTTCGGCATCTTGTTAATAGGTTAGTTCCAGTAAAATGCACGAATATGACATAAAGTGTGCATAAAACATGTAGATAACATCAATAATGTGGCATGGAACACAAGAAATTATCGATACGTTGGAGACGTATCAGCATCCCCAAGCTTAGTTCCGCTCGTCCCGAGCGGTAAAACGATAACAAAGATAATTTCCGGAGTGACATGCCATCATAAACTTGATCATACTATTTGTAAAGCATATGTAGTGAATGCAGCGATCAAAACAATGTGTATGACATGAGTAAACAAGTGAATCATAAAGCAAAGACTTTTCATGAATAGCATTTCAAGACAAGCATCAATAAGTCTTGCATAAGAGTTAACTCATAAAGCAATAATTCAAAGTAAAGGTATTGAAGCAACACAAAAGAAGATTAAGTTTCAGCGGTTGCTTTCAACTTGTAACATGTATATCTCATGGATATTGTCAACATAGAGTAACATAATAAGTGCAATAAGCAAGTATGTAAGAATCAATGCACAGTTCACACAAGTGTTTGCTTCTTGAGGTGGAGAGAAATAGGTGAACTGACTCAACATTGAAAGTAAAAGAATGGTCCTCATAGAGGAAAAGCATCGATTGCTATATTTGTGCTAGAGCTTTGATTTTGAAAACATGAAACAATTTTGTCAACGGTAGTAATAAAGCATATGCATCATGTAAATTATATCTTATAAGTTGCAAGCCTCATGCATAGTGTACTAATAGTGCTCGCACCTTGTCCTAATTAGCTTGGACTACCTGGATTATCACCGCAATACATATGCTTTAACCAAGTATCACAAAGGGGTACCTCTATGCCGCCCGTACAAAGGTCTAAGGAGAAAGCTCGCATTTGGATTTCTCGCTTTTGATTATTCTCAACTTAGACATCCATACCGGGACAACATAGACAACGGATAATGGACTCCTCTTTTAATGCTTTAAGCATTCAACAACAATTAATTCTTTTCTCATTAGAGATTTGAGGATGTTTGTCCAAAACTGAAACTTCCACCATGGAACATGGCTTTAGTTAGCGGCCCAATGTTCTTCTCTCACAATATGCATGCTCAAACCATTCAACTCAGTGTAGATCGCCCTTACTTCGTACAAGACGAACATGCATAGCAACTCACATGAAATTCAACAACGAGTTGATGGCGTTCCCCAAGTAAACATGGTTATCGCACAACAAGCAACTTAATAAGAGATAAAGTGCATAATTACATATTCAATACCACAATAGTTTTTAAGCTATTTGTCCCATGAGCTATATATTGCAAAGGTGAATGATGGAATTTTAAAGGTAGCACTCAAGCAATTTACTTTGGAATGGCTGGAAAATACCATGTAGTAGGTAGGTATGGTGGACACAAATGGCATAGTGGTTGGCTCAAGTATTTTGGATGCATGAGAAGTATTCCCTCTCGATACAAGGTTTAGGCTAGCAAGGTTATTTGAGGCAAACACAAGGATGAACTAGTACAGCAAAACTCACATAAAAGACATATTGAAAGCATTATAATACTCTATACCGTCTTCCTTGTTGTTCAAACTCAAAACTAGAAATTATCTAGACCTTAGAGAAACCAAATATGCAAACCAAATTTTAGCATGCTCTATGTATTTCTTCATTAATGGGTGCAAAGCATATGATGCAAGAGCTTAAACATGAGCACAACAATTGCCAAGTATCACATTACCCAAAACATTTATAGCAATTACTACATGTATCATTTTCCAATTCCAACCATATAACAATTTAACGAAGGAGAAACTTCGCCATGAATACTATGAGTAGAAACCAAGGACATATTTGTCCATATGCTACAGCGGAGTGTGTATCTCTCCCATAAAGTGAATGCTAGGATCCATTTTATTCAAACAAAACAAAACAAAAACAAAACGACGCTCCAAGAAAAAGCACATAAGATGTGGCCGAATAAAAATGTAGTTTCAGGGGAGGAACCTGATAATTTGTTGATGAAGAAGGGGATGCCTTGGGCATCCCCAAGCTTAGACGCTTGAGTCTTCTTGATATATGCAGGGGTGAACCACCGGGTGCATCCCCAAGCTTAGAGCTTTCACTCTCCTTGATCATGTTGCATCATACTCCTCTCTTGATCCTTGAAAACTTCCTCCACACCAAACTCGAAACAACTCATTAGAGGGTTAGTGCACAATATAAATTGACATATTCAGAGGTGACACAATCATTCTTAACACTTCTGGACATTGCATAATGCTACTGGACATTAGTGGATCAAAGAAATTCATCCAACATAGCGAAAGAGGCAATGCGAAATAAAAGGCAGAATCTGTCAAAACAGAACAGTTCGTATTGACGAATTTTAAAATGGCACCAGACTTGCTCAAATGAAAATGCTCAAATTGAATGAAAGTTGCGTACATATCTGAGGATCATGCACGTAAATTGGCATAATTTTCTGAGCTTCCTGCAGGGCAGTGGGCTCAGATTCGTGACAGCAAAGAAATCTGGAACTGCGCAGTAATCCAAATCTAGTACTTACTTTTCTATCAACGGCTTAACTTGGCACAACAAAACTCAAAACTAAGATAAGGAGAGGTTGCTACAGTAGTAAACAACTTCCAAGACACAAAATAAAAACAAAGTACTGTAGGTAAAAACATGGGTTGTCTCCCATAAGCGCTTCTTTAACGCCTTTCAGCTAGGCGCAGAAAGTGTGTATCAAGTATTATTGAAGGGTGGTGCATTCTCAGCGAGGTGTGGAGTTTTATCAACTAGGCATATTATATTAGATACATAAGTTTTAGCATCTCCCTTTTCATTAGTCTTAGGTGCGCTACTCTCATCAAACAAATTTTCAGGAACAAGCCAAGCATAGTTATTTTCTAGTGCATCATTCATAGCTAGGAGCTTACATGGTATTGGTGCTTTGATCTCCCCTCCATCATCAATATTATTAGTGTATCTTATTCTATCCATATCCATCTTTTCAAGGAGACTAACAAAATTAGTAGGAGAACCAAGCATATTAAATTTAGCAAACACCTTTCTAGCTTCTCTTGCTAGACCACCAAATTCTCTAAGAAGGGTTTCTAATACAAAATCTTTCTTTTCCCCTTCTTCCATATCACCAAGCGTGAAAAACATGTGTTGGATTATAGGATTAAGATTAACAAATTTAGTTTCCAACAAGCGAACTAAATGTGCGGCAGCAATTTCATAAGTAGGCGCAAGATCTACCAAGTGTCTATCTTCAAAATTTTCAATGGTACTAACATGGTTGAAGAATTCTTCTATATTATTTCTCCCAACTATAGACCCACGTCCTACCGGTATGTTCTTTGTGATAAAATCAAAAGGAAACATGATGAAATAAGTAAAGTAAATGCAAGTAAACTAATTTTTTTGTGTTTTCGATATAGCAAACAAGATAGCAAATAAAGTAAAACTAGCAACTAATTTTTTTGTATTTTGATATAGTGCAGCAAACAAAGTAGTAAATAAAGCAAGACAAAAACAAAGTAAAGAGATTGAGAAGTGGAGACTCCCTTGCAGCGTGTCTTGATCTCCCCGGCAACGGCGCCGTAAAATATGCTTGATGGCGTGTATTTCACACGTTCGTTGGGCAACCCCAAGAGGAAGGTATGATGAGCACAAGCAGCAAGTTTTCCCTCGGAAAGAAACCAAGGTTTATCGAACCAGGAGGAGCCAAGAAGCACGTTGAAGGTTGATGGCGGCGAGATGTAGTGCGGCGCAACACCGGAGATTCCGGCGCCAACGTGGAACCTCGCACAACACAACCAAGCTACTTTGCCCCAACGAAACAGCTGAGGTTGTCAATCTCACCGGCTTGCTCGTAACAAAGGATTAACCGTATTGTGTGGAATATGATTGTTTGCAGAGAAAACAAGAGAACAAGTATTGCAGTAGATTGTATTTCAAGAAAGAGAATTGGACCGGGGTCCACAGCTCACTAGAGGTGTCTCTCCCATAAGACGAACAAGCATGTTGGGTGAACAAATTACAGCTTGGGCAATTGACAAATAAAGAGAGCATGACAATGCACATACATATCATGATGAGTATAGTGAGATTTAATTGGGCATTACGACAAAGTACATAGACCGCCATCCAACCGCATCTATGCCTAAAAAGTCCACCTTCGAAGTTATCATCCGAACCCCTCCAAGTATTAAGTTGCAAAGCAACGGACAATTGCATTAAGTATGGTGCGTAATGTAATCAACAACTACATCCTTAGACATAGCATCAATGTTTTATCCCTAGTGGCAACAGCACAACACAACCTTAGAACTTTCTCATCATCGTCCCGGTGTCAATGCAGCATGAACCCACTATCGAGCATAAGTACTCCCTCTTGGAGTTAAAAGCATCTACTTGGCCGGAGCATCTACTAATAACGGAGAGCATGCAAGATCATAAACAACACATAAGCATAACTTTGATAATCAACATAACAAGTATTCTCTATTCATCGGATCCCAACAAACGCAACATATAGAATTACATATAGATGATCTTGATCATGATAGGCAGCTCACAAGATCCGACAATGATAGCACAATGGGGAGAAGACAACCATCTAGCTACTGCTATGGACCCATAGTCCAGGGGTAGACTACTCACTCATCACTCCGGAGGCGACCATGGCGGCGTAGAGTCCTCCGGGAGATGATTCCCCTCTCCGGCAGGGTGCCGGAGGCGATCTCCGGGATCCCCCGAGATGGGATCGGCGGCGACGGCGTCTCGCAATGTTTTCCGTGTCGTGGCTCTCGGTACTGGGGGTTTCGTCACGGAGGCTATTTGTAGGCGGAAGGGCAGGTCAAGAGGCGGCACAGGGGGCCCACACCACAGGGCCGGCGCGGCCAAGGGGGGCCGCGCCGCCCTAGGGTTTGGCGCCCCGTGGCCCCTCTTCGTCTCTCCTTCGGACTTCGGAAGCTTCGTGAGAAAATAGGCCTCCGGGCTTTTATTTCGTCCAATTCCGAGAATATTTCTTTACTAGGATTTCTGAAACCAAAAACAGCAGAAAACAAAGAATCGGCACTTCGGCATCTTGTTAATAGGTTAGTTCCGTAAAATGCACGAATATGACATAAAGTGTGCATAAAACATGTAGATAACATCAATAATGTGGCATGGAACACAAGAAATTATCGATACGTTGGAGACGTATCAGCCGCCTTGTTCTTCTGCAGAAGAGCTTGAACGAGTTCGCCTAGAGTTGTCAGCAAAGGAGATGGCATCGGATGCAGAGTCGACTGGAAGCTTGCCTACACGATTTGCAGGTATATCGGCTGCTCCTATAAAAGTGAAGACAAGAACAAGAAATTAACATGATTCAAGGGGAAAGGAAGGTCGAGGTTGTAGAAGTAATTTACCCAGTAGAGCCTTGATGGAGTTGCGGAGATTGTTTTCCTTTTCCTTCATCTAAGCATGTGCCTCCACCTTCTCCTTTTCCTCCTCCTTCAGCTAATTCATTTTTAGCTGGTTCATCTCTTTATTCAATTTATCGGTCTCTTGTCGAGCAGTAGTTTTCTGCTTGGTTGCTTGATCAAGCTGATCAAATGAAGATTGGACAGTTCTTTGAAGGCGAGCATTCTCAGATTTAAGCTGGATAAATTGGGAGGTGAAATCCTTCATTAATTGTTTCTATTGTGGCTTGGATGGGCTATGACATAACACAAGACAAAACCGTTATACATTCGAAACTTTCTTTGAGCTAACATTCGACGACTAGCAGTCGAATATAGGCTCTAGGGCTGGTGGGATAAGGACCATCACCAAAAGAAGCAAACAACACTACGCCACTTACATGTCCTTCAGGAGCTGAAGACAAGGAAGCAGCTGTCGGGGGGATTTCTTTCTCCTTCGTCTGAGTTCTCTTCAATGGAGAAGGACATATTGATGCTCTCTTCGAAAAAATTGGCCCTTCGATTGCGATTGCTGCCTTCTTGCTGGAGTTGGTCTTTGCCTTCTTAAGGCGAGGAGGCTCTATTTCTCCCTCATCGCTATGTGAACAAATTCGGCCACGTCAGCAACGCGGATAAAGGGATATCAATTGCTTATAAAAAACAATAGGTGAAAACGCTTACGATTCAAAGAGGAGCACATCCTTGTTGGCAAAGCCGCCCGATGGCCTCTTCGACGGGTGAACAGTTGACGCCTCGGGAGCTGCACCAACAAAAAAACACGATCAACATCATTGGCGTATCGGTCACTAGGACTCGTCTCCGCCGTATCGGTTAATTCGTCAACAAGAGCTTTTTGGCGTTCAACAGTAAGGGCCACACTATCTTTGACTACCTCGACGAAGCTTCAACATTACCGATGGATTCGTCATCCTCGGATTCATCCCCAGTTTCGGGTGCAGAAGGGTAATACCTTGCGGTTGCGGGGACCTGCCGAGGCAAACAAAGATTCAACATATCAAAATAAGACTGTCAGATACAAGTATCATATCATGTATGGAACATCAGGATTACCTCAGCTTGAAGATGAGTAAGTTCGTACGGATTCTGGAGAGCCACTAAGGGAATATAATGTTCTTGACTAAAGTAGGTCAAGCGTTTGACTTTTTCCAAGAGTTCTTTATCCGACAGTTCTGCGGCATTAATTCGGGTCACGTCTTTGGAACCAGAATATGACCACATCTGATGAACTCTAGACATTACTGGCTGAATGCGGCGCTTCAAGAACACAACAACAACTTCTGTGCCGGTCATTTTTCGCCCACCAGCATTCTTCACGTCTAAGACCTTCTCATACAAATCATCGTCTATTAGTTTCTCTTCGGCAATTAAAATGTTTTGCCAAGACTTCTTCAGCGTCGCTTCTAGGATGTCTATGAACCTCGGCAGCTCAGAGCTGTGTCCTGGCGTTGGCTAATCCTTAAGATAAAACCACTTCAACCTCCAACCTTGGCATATTCTTTCATCGAAAAGTTAAAATAATTGACTTCCTTCCGAAATCGAAGCCGACCCTCCGATGATGTAAGGTCCGCAGCCGCCACTGTGGCGCTTGACGAAGAAAACCTTCTTCCACAGGCCCCAGTGAGGATCGATACCAAGAAAGGCTTCGCAGACAGTAATAAAAATGGCAAGATGGAGAATAGAATTCGGCGCCAGCTGCCAAAGCTGAATACCGTACGAAAACAAGAGGCACTGAAGAAATTCGTGGGCTGGAAGAGACAACCCTCGGTTCAGGAAACCAGAAAACATAACAGTGAATCCGGCGGGGGGATTAGGACGGGAATCTGAACCTGGCAAGCGGACATCTCCCTCGTCGTCGGAGATCAGCCCTCGAGTCCGCATTTTCTTTTCGTCACGCTTGGTAATGGTGGACGATGTCAATTCGCATTGGGCATCCTTGGCGGCGACGGTAGCAGCTCTCGGCATAGTTTTCTTTGGCGCGGCCGCGATTGCCTTCGAACCGGTGGTGCTCGCAGCAGCGCTGGCAGTTGCGGCGCCCTTCTTCTTGCCCATGGCTTTCGAGGTCTTTTGAGGGTTCAAGGATTTGGGTGCAGCAGGAATGGGAGGCGAGAGCAAGAACGAATAAGAACATGATGGCACTGGTGACATAAGTTAATCCATGGGTTCTCTATATAAAGGAAAATTACTTTGGAATTGGGCCGTCAGATTTGTGCCGTTGAAAATGGGTGGAAATCTGGTTAAACACGTGTTGCAAGAATAGGCGAACCGGAGGCCCATTACCTCCACTACGCGCGAGGATCGAGGGAACGCTTTGGTTAACGTGCAATGTCCGGTCATTTCCAAACTGACTGCGCAGGCAAGGGGTGGGCCCGCTAGGTCACGTCGCGTAAGTTTCACTGCAACAGTTGCCACGTCACTACCGACGTCATCAAAGTCATCGGCTCCCCTTCATCGGAGTACCCGAATTCAGTTGAAACTCGAAGAAATCTACGACGTGCGGCTCAACAACTTATAGCCTACGCATGACTACTTCACAGTCATCCCTAGGCTCGGGGCTACTCCCATCGGGAGCACTAAATGCGCACCCAATAAAAGCGATAAAAGCATCATCGACAAAAACAATTCAAGAAAGAACGGACCGAAGGTTCTAGCAAATCGAGGTTCGAACCCGGGGACTTGAACCTGTAGGGCAACGTGTTTTGCTTTCGGCAGTTAACCAGTATCAGTTCACCGAGTAAATCTGGGCTCGTCACTCATTTCCCTTACGTATGATCAATTATTCGGCTTCTCTTGAAGTCTACAAGGACCAGATATATCCAAAATATCGGATGAAGAGGAAGGTTCAAAAACATCGACGATAAGGTCTTCGAGTAATACAACTTGAGTCTACGCACGGTTGCAAGCATACGTCCCTAGACTCGGGGGCTACTCCCATCGGGAGCGCTCTTCGCGCACCCGATATTAGGCGATTTCAACCTTACATCAAGCACATGACTCGAATGAAGATACCTTTAGTCCCTGCCCGACGGGCTACGTACTAATGTGGGTATTACCCTTCGGGTACCCAACATTGGCCTACCTCCTCCGACCCAGCAAGGGGCTCACAAGAGTTTCCATTACCCAAGATGGGCCCGTACGTCGGTTGTAGAAGAGAAAAGATGGAAGGAGACGGATTCTTAACGAACAAGGCGAGGAAACGTCGACAAAGGAAATGATATATTAGATCTTAATGTAATCTAGTCGAGTTCGGGCAGGACTCTCATGACCTGGCCTCCTATATAAAGGCTAGGAGAGAGCCCGCTGAACCTTACGCTTACACAACCAATACGACCTAGCATACACCAACCCTAGAAACCTTGCCTTCCGGCGAGTCCACCACAACGCAGTCTATCGGCTGCCCCATTGTAATCTTTTTCATCGATAAATCATGATTAGACAAGCAGGAGTAAGGGTTTTACCTCATCGAGGGCCCCAAACCTAGGTAAATCTTGCCTTCTGTTCGTTTGGTATCCGATATCTCGTGCTAACTTGCAGGATTCCGTCAACCCTAAGCCTCTCATGGTAGGCATTGCCGAGGAGCTCCCTCGTCACTCACCCACAGCTGCCGATGGGGAGAGGCCACCGCGTACTAGACCAGCCGCCCGACCCCGCCAGAGGAGCCACAACAGGAGGATAGACTGACCAGGTCCCGCCAGGCCCAGATCTGGGCCCACAACCCCAGATCCGACCGAACCCTGGCCGACCAAACCCCTAACTGCCCACGGCCAAGGCATCACCACAGGAGGCGCTACCACCACCGCTGTGACCGGGGTCCACGGCGCCCGCCACTATTGGAGGAGCGACGATCGGAGCCAGCACCGCAACACTTCACTGCCATAAGGATGAAAGCCGCCCCGTCGGGCCATCCGTGCGCGCGGGAGAAGAGAGGACTGCCGCCGCCAACACCTCTCGGCGGTTCCCGCGGATGACAGTGGTGGGGAGGGGCTGAGGCTGGGAGGTCGAGGCGCCTTGGTCGCCCTCGGGTTGGCGACGGGGCGATGGAAGACGGAGCGATGTAAGGCTGCTCTGCTCAACTTCTGATGCTATCCTTTAGTAAGAGATTGAGGGGCTAGCTTCGTTGTTTAATGCTTTCTTTATTCAGTATGAACTCATGCCTAGTTTCCTTGCTACCATTACTCTTGCTCATATTAAGTTACTGAGTAAACGCTGTGAAGGTTCCATGCAAAAAGTATATATAAATATACAAAATAAAGGTATAGACTCCACCATGGCTCACAAAGATAAAAAAAAGAATAGCCATACTTCTAAAGCTGCTGAAAACAAAAAAAATGTTAAAAAAAATAGGAAACAAATACAAACTCAGCTTATGCTACCATATTGTTAAGATAGAACTCAACATAGTAATATTGAGCTGGTTTTTCCAGTAAATAAAAAACTGGCCCAATTTAGTTTGACCAATAGTAACAATGGAAAACATATATTGACATATAGCTAAATTGGGTGTATAGGAAAAATAGACTACAATGCATTTTCTTCGACATGTGATCAATTATAGTTATGAAATACTACTCTACTATTAAAGTCCTAACTCCCGTGGGAAGAGCAAGTTTCCACACTGTCCCCAACGAGAAGGCTCACAAAACCGTTGCTGACTACATGTCCGAGTCTTCATATTGAACACCTCGCCTGACTGGATAAGATAGATGGCATCCTCCTTCACCTCTCCAAGAGGTGCAAAAACAGACTTGGAGAACTCAAGTCCCATGAAGAGTGCTCGACCACCGCCAAGCCCATTAACCATTGGCACCCATGCGTGTGTGTCCATATCGGCTTCGAAAACATCCACCGGGCAGATGGCTAAGACAGAGTAGTCATCAGGAAGGATATGTATATGTGTCCTCACCATGAGAAGCTTCCCACTTGACTCGACGAGGTGCCAATGAGTGATTTTGTCATCGGATGTACTATCATGCGAACAATTCAGATAATTTATGTTGTTCACAGCTTCATTACCATCTTCACCATTTTCTGCTGCTGGCCCCTCATCGTCATCATCGTCGTCCTCCTCCCCCTCTTCGTCAGAATCATCATCACCGTCAACAGAAGCAGCCTCCTCCTGTTCAGCATTATGATCGTCATCGTCAACACCAGCAGCTTCAGGATCAACATTGTCGTCGTCAAAACTAGTAGCCTCCTCCTTGTGCACATCATCATAGTCATCATCGTCAAAACCAGTAGCCTCTTCCTTGTGCACATCATCAACATCATCATCATCGTCAACACCAGCAGCCTCCTTCTCCAGTTCAGCCTCATCATCCTCGTCGTCGACAGCAGTAACCTCTCCCTCCTCGTCGTCAAAACAAGTAGTCTTCTCCTCGTGCACAACATCATGGTCGTCATCCCTAATAACAGAAGCAACATCCTTCTGTTCAACATCATCATCGTCGTCAACACCAGCAGCATCCTCCTCCCGTTCAGCCTCATCATCCTCGCCGTCAACAGCAGCAGCCTCTCCCTCCTCATCACCGTCGTCGTCGTTAACACCCATAGCCACCTCATTCTCCTCCTCGTCATCAGATGCAGGCCACCAGAGAAAACCACGGTGATCTGGTTGTTGCCTGATGACACGCCTTCCCATGGTAACCATGGGCCTGCCATCAGCATCCGATGTGACATACAGAGGGACGAGGTCTTCGGCTCGGGTGATGGCGTAAAGTGTATCTCCAAGGAATGCAATGTCAATGATACATACGTAGGGTTCTGCTGGCGGTTCTGGCAGCCAAACTCCCTTCCCTGGTTTGATTACGACGAGCGGATGCTTCAGGCTTGTGGTGATGGCGGCAATGACGAAGTCATCCGCGGTGGACCGTACGCGAAACTTGCGGATATTTTTATCCTCGCGGACGATGAAGCCAAGCTCAGGAAGCGGGATGGACGTTTTGGAGAATTCATTGTGCAAGAGATAGCTGTCGATGCAATAGACCTTCTTTCTGATGCGGAAGAAGCCGAGGAGGAGCCAGTCATCCCAGGAGCCAAGGCAGATCGTACCGTCGGGGACGGAAGGCATGCGAAGGGAGCGGCCGTCGGAGAGAGTGCAGACCTCGCCGTTCAAGCGGACAATCCAGGGGAGCTGGTGGCCGTGGCGGCGGACGGCTGAGTGCCACGACCGGCAGACGGCGCGCGAGCGTGCGCGGTCGGCAGGGTACGGGAGGCGGGCAATTACGAGACCTAGAACATCCAGCGGGAGATCAGACCATGAGGGAATCGACGCCATGACTTCCTGAAAAGTTCAGTTTTCGTCGAGCGATCGTATAGGTGTGCCATGTTGCCTACCAAAAAATAGAGATATATATATTGGAGCAATCTTGATTACGTAAGTGTTTTAGTTTCTTCTGCCTGTTTAGTATTACTCCAACATGGTCTTTTCTTGAAGGCAGTCCATGATAAGCAAAGCACGTAGCTGAGTCTTCGTCTTGCACGTGTTGTGGTTAGCTTATCTACATTAGTTATGCTTTCGTTAGAGCGATTGTATAGCTGAGGAATGCCGAAAATAGAGATATAAGCAGCTACCAGGACGGCAGGAAGAGTCCTAGAAAGATGGAGCTTTGTCGTGTTCCCTATGCCTTCATCCTTGAGGTTTCCATCTGCATGCATTGCGCAACCGCGGTCGTTCAAGCACCTCGGGTGTTAACGTGTAGCGAAGATCAAAAAATACACATCGACCAAAACATCGTCACAAAATTAACGGCAGAGATTTATCAATTCAAGGTAAATGTACCTGAATGGTGAAATGGCCTGTAGCAAATCCTTTACACGTAGGTGACCCCAAGTGAAAATTAGACGCGATTTGAGTTCTTTTTTGCGTGTCCTTTGATCGTCTTGTTTGGAAATCTAGTTGAGCATTTCGTTTTTAATATTTCTCCACCAGACAACGTTACTACTAATATATATGTTCGGAAACTATGTGAATGGAGTTGAAAAGCAAACTAAAGCTCGGAAATACGTGATGAAACCTAGGTTCCACGGAACCTGTTCCACGGGCCCAAAATTTGTATTTCCGTACCTCTAAACTTTTAAATAATTTTTTTGCATGTAGAGGATGCACGTATGCATGTACGTACCATTTTTTATACCCAAATTCAAAAGTATGTAACTTAGGGAAAAATGACAAGTGTCAGATAAATAGTATGAAGGAAACTCCGCACAGTGTAACTTAGGGATCTGGACAACTACGTAACTTAGAGCATCTCCAGCCGCGTCCTCCAAAACGTCTCTCAAACATCGCCGGATTGAGCGTTTTGGGATGTTTTTTTTCTTCGTGCCGCGTTTGGGGGACGTCGATGCCTAGCCGCAGCTCCCAAAACCACCCCAAACATTAAAATAACTTATTGTTTTGTTTTTTTTTTCATTTTCATTTCAATAGAGAAGGAATTTGTAGGTACAATGGAAATTTTTAAAGTAGTGCAAAATATTAAAACATAAATACTGCGGAAAAATATGTTTAAAATAATTTTTAACTACTTCTTTGATGGCCCCGCCTCTTCATCCTCACGGAGACGATTCCTGCTCGTCACCTCTTCCGAAGAGGTCGTGGAGTTCAACGTGTTGGAGGAGCTTGTGTCCCCCTCCGACGAGTAGTCCTTGATGTATTTGTCGTCGTTGGTGCTCGCCGGCTGCGCCTTCCCCTTCGCCTAGGCCCTTGCCTCCTTCTTTGTCGCCGCCTCCTTAGCAGCCTCCTCCGCCTTCAGCCGTCTCCACCTGGAATCTCCATCCTCTTCCTCTACCTCCTCCTTCTCATGGCCGTCATCGGCGAACGCCTTCCCCTCTTCCTCATGGCCGTCGTCGGCCTCCCAATCCTCCTCCTGGCCATCCGTCGATGGGGAACTAGAGCTTCTAGGCGTTGCAACTCTGTCCCACCAATGGCGCCATCCCAGCGGCTTCCCCTCGCTATCGGTGTCCGATGGCAAAGAGAGGTTGCTCATGGTCAGAAAGGAGAGGAGAGATAAAGGGCGCCGGCCGGTTGGAGATCGGAATGCGCAGACGTAGGGGTCTTATTGAGCGAGGATGAATGGCGGTGTAGATATCGAAAAGGGTTACAGTTGCTCTTCCGTGAAGTTCGCGCTCCATTCCGGCGGTTCGCGCGTCGATCGACACGGTTGCCAGTGCGACGGTTCCTTTCCCGACAACTGCACCATAGCTAATAACTCCGTCGAAAGGTAGGCCAATGACGCGTCGGGCCCGCCACTCCCCGCCTCGCTTCTCGATGTGTCTGGTGTCCCCTGCGGAACGGGGACGGGCTCGGGGCGCCGGACACCGTATTGGGCCGCGCCGGGTGGAAGGAGGCTTTGGGGCGCGTGACTGGGGCCGAAAATATGCCTGGCGCGCCCCAAAAACTGTTAGGGGACGCTTTGGGAGACGTGACTGGAGATGCTCTTAGTCTTGGACTAAGTTTAATCGGGTTTAGGAGTACCCAGGTTCCAAAAAATCCCTTTAACTAAAGCTTGTCTACTTATAGCCATGTGTGCTTTAGTATGGGCTTTGTGGGACTGTGAAAATGATATGGTCTTTAACGAGATTGGAGCTGCCCATTTTTTACAGGTTATCCATATGGCTACCTTTTAGATCCGAGAATGGAATGGTCCTACCTGCTACCATAGACGCAACGAACGCGTATGGATTCTGAATGCAACGGTCCAGAGACGACGGGCTATCCACAACCAGGGTGCCTACCGGCTTGTTAGACATCTTCATGTTGCTTAAGAGCTCTACTTTGTTATTTTTCCACTAGCTAGGGACGTGCCAGTACATTGGGTTGTTTGGTCCTCGTGTGTCACGCCTGGCACCATGGGTGCCTAGTTCTACGATGTGGAGCCTTCTGACCCCTTTAGCTGTGCCCCCCTCTCTTTTCTTCAGTAAATTTGTGGCACTGATTGAAGTTAACCCCCTTCTCAAGCTGGATATGGGGGATTGTGGATGGTATTCTTGATCTGCTATCGCCTGGGGGATATCACATCAGAGATACATCAGGTCCGGATCTGGGAAATCGTTTGTCTCCCAAGGTTCGCCATGGTCGGCAGCTCAGGGCTTTCCATCTCGAGTTTGTCGTGCATGACAAATTGGTTCAAGTGCGGGCGGTCAATGAGCAAGGTGTTGCAGGAGAGGATCCTGCACATGAGGAATGGGGAAGCTTTCCTTGTTTCTCATTTTTTTCTACTCATTCAGCTGCATCTAAGCGTGAAGCTCGTTGGCGTGGGGGTGATGATTTTGTCCAGGAGACTGTCTGGTTGGACACCTTCATATGGCGTCAGGATTTTTCTCTGGTTGATCAAATGTCAGTTGTCGCCACCTGCTTATTGAGGATTTCTGATAATTGGTATGTAAAGCTCAACCTTCTTCATATTTTCATCTCGGAAATCTTGGACGTTAGCTTCCAACTAGTTGTTTTTGCTGCTCATTGGTGGGCATATCAGAATTGCAACAATCTTCCTAGTGTGAACTCCTGGAGCCAGCTTAATATCACCGCAGAGGATTTGCTAGACAATTATGTTCACACACAACACATAAACTTCAGGGCCGCAAAAATCTTGCATTTGGGTTTCTTCTACTTCAGACTGATCTTACTGCAGACACTTTCGTAAATCTCGAGTTGATGGCCAGCACTGTTACAATTTATGAGTGGCATTTTCAGCGTTGCTTTAGGTGCATTTGCTTTTCATTGTCAGATGATTGTCATGTTGAAGATGCAGTCTCTATGCTGTTCGGGCTGTGTCATCAGAGGTGGACGGCAACTCCCCAGTTGTTGATCCCCAGATTTAACGGCGGGGACACTCTTAGTTTGAGCTCGGTGAAGGTTATTTGATATCTATAACTCAGCCATACACCTCATGTGCATATTCCAGATAGACCGTCGGGAGAACCACTCGCGGGGCATCAACTCGATCGCACCATTGGCAAGGCCCTTGAAGACTGCAGATGTGGCAACTTCGAATCCGAGTTGTCGGCGAATGATCGAACGCCGTGTGGTTCCATTTGTGATCTTCGGTCTCTTCTTCATGAGTTTGGATCATCATTTTCCCGTGTTGTGCAATTAGGCACCATCTTTCTTGCTCTTCTTTGGAGATCAATGCAATGATGTACCATGATCCTTAATGTCAATATATCTACTTTTTTCAAAAAAAAAAGACCCCTTTAGCTGGATGACTTGAAAGTGCATGGAACCCCCATGTGTGGTTTTGGTAATTAATGACAATCCCCATGGACTAATGTTTGCATTGAGTTATATTTGTAGGAGTTATCCATAGGCAATGCTTGAACCATATGTTGGCTTCAAGATTACAATAAGAAGCAAATGAAGAAGATCAAGTGTCAAGTATGTTTGAAGATGAAGATGAAGTGAGCCCTCAAGTTTAACTTCAAGACATTAACGATGAAGAATGAAGAAATGAAGTGCAAGTTCAAGCCGAGCCATCTCGAAGAGATCATTTGCTTGAAGCTTGTCATCGTTATGGCGATCATGGATATGTGAAGATGCACCGAAGAAGAAGCTCTCCCATAGTGGAGTATGGGGAGCAATTCACATGACTTCATCTAGCAAACACAATCAAGAAAGGCATTCCATCTTGTTGCGGTCAACATCTTCATCATCGAGCTCAAGTGGAATGCACAAGGTTAAGGTTTGCTCTTGATAGGATTTCTTTCTCATCGGTCTCATGGTGTAGTTGGAGACCGGTTTATAGTTTAGTTGCCATACTATCAAGAGGGCTCTCGTGTGAGTAACTCGATCATATCCTTCGGAGAGCTCAAACCTTTGCATCCTTGCATCATATTTCTTGGTTGTTATTTGGTTCTTATCCATGTGATATTTTAGAGCTTGTGCTTATTCTCATGACAAGCTCTAGTTCTTCGAAAACGGATTTCGCATAGATCACTTGTTGCGTTTTCGAGTTTGGTGATTTTCTCGGTTTCTGTGGGGTAGCTCTTGTCGTCCCGTTTCCAAAAAAATGGTTTCACTCAATTCGGAGCTACCAACCTTTAGATATTATTTTTACAAGTTTGCTAGGCCGGATATTCCAGGGACGGATATTTGCACAATATCCGGCCCCTGAAAAACGGCTAAGGACTTAAGTTCCGAAGCCCCTGGATATCGGCCGGATATTTTACTTCGCACTGGATAATCCGAGGGGGGGGGGGGTGATACGTCCCCGACGTATCCATAATTTCTGTCGTTCCATGCTTGTTTTATGACAATATTTACATGTTTTGCTTGCACTTTATGATGATTTCATGCATTTTCCGGAACTAACCTATTAACAAGATGCCACAGTGCCACTTCCTGTTTTCTGCTGTTTTTGGTTCCAGAAAGGCTGTTCGGGCAATATTCTCGGAATTCGACGAAACGAAGACCAAACCTCCTATTTTTCCCGGAAGCGTCCGAACACCGAAGAAGAGTCGGAGAGGGGCCGGAGGGCCACCACACCATAGGGCGGCGCGGCCTGGCCTGGCCCCGCGCCGGCTCGTGGTGTGGCGCCCCGAGTGCCCCCTGCGCCGCCTCTTCGCCTATAAAATCCCTTTCGACCTAAAAACACCGGAACTCTTGACGAAACTCCAGAAAGACTCCAGGGGCGCCGCCACCATCGCGGAACTCCAATTCGGGGGACAGAAGTCTCTGTCCCGTCACCCTGCCGGGACGGGGAAGTGCCCCCGGAAGCCATCTCCATCAACGCCATCGCCTCCATCATGCTCCGTGAGTAGTTCCCCCATGGACTACGGGTTCTAGCTGTAGCTAGTTGGTATTCTCTCCCCATGTACTTCAATACAATGATCTCATGAGCTGCCTTACATGATTGAGATTCATCTGATGTAATCGGTGTTGTGTTTGTCGGGATCCGATGGATTGTTACGTTATGATTGTCTATCTACAAAGTTTATGAAGTTATTGTTGCTGCAATCTTGTTGTGTTTAATGCTTGTCACTAGGGCCCGAGTGGCATGATCTTAGATTTGAGCTTTATAACTATTGCTTAGATTGTATCTACAAGTTGTATGCACATGTCGCTGTCCGGAACCAATGGCCCCGAAGTGACAGAAATCGGGACAACCGGAGGGGATGGTAGTGATGTGAGGATCACATGTTTTCACGGAGTGTTAATGCTTTGCTCCGGTGCTCTATTAAAAGGAGTGCCTTAATTTCCAGTAGATTCCCTTGAGGCCCGGCTGCCACCGGCTAGTAGGACAAAAGATGTTGTGCAAGTTTCTCATTGCGAGCACGTACGACTATTATTGGAAAACATGCCTACATGATTAATGATCTTGATATTCTGTCTTAATGCTATTTCAATCCTATCAATCGCCCGACTGTAATTTGTTCACCCAACACTTGTTATTGGAGAGTTGCCACTAGTGTAGATAGCTGGGAACCCCGGTCCATCTTTCATCATCATATACTCGTTCTACATGTCAACTGTTTTCTGGTGCCATTGCTCTCATATTACTACTACTGTTGCTGTGTTACTGTTACTATTGCTCTCATATCACTGCTACTTTCACATCACCCCTGTTGCTAGTGCTTTTCCAGGTGCAGCTGAATTGACAACTCGGTTGTTAAGGCTTATAAGTATTCTTTACCTCCCCTTGTGTCGAATCAATAAATTTGGGTTTTACTTCCCTCGAAGACTGTTGCGATCCCCTATACTTGTGGGTCATCAAGACTATTTTCTCGGCGCCGTTGCCGTGGAGGCATAGCTCTACTCATAAGTTCACCTGGGAGTACACTCTACCTCTCTCTCTGCTTTTATTTTGTTTTACTTTGTTTTGCTTAGTTTACTTTTGCCTAGTTTATTTGTGCTTAGTTTACTTTTGTCTAGTTTATTTTTGTCTTGTTTTATTTTCCTCATATACCCAAAAATCCATAAAAATTTGAAAAATCTAAAAATTAAAAACTGCTGTTATGGGAGAACCAACAACCTACTTGGAGCTTATAGAATGTTATAATAATTATAGAGAATCAAGAACTGGTAAAATAATGAGTGCTATGATAGAAAAATTGAATACAATTGCTAAAATCTTGCTTGAACGCCATAATATAAACTGTTGCTCTCAACAGGATACTAAACATCTTAAATTTCAATGTGGCTTTAGTGAGGAATTTTTAATTAAGAACTATAATCGGAATTGCTATATTCATTATGGGTTCGAAGAGGTAGAACAATTTGTCTTATTTATGGGAGCCTCCGAGATAGAATCCTTCATGGTTGAGAATTATGAAACTTGTGTTGTTTGTAAGGGCCTTAAAGATTATGTCTCTACTATACTTAATTCTTGCATAGAATGCTACAGTAGGAATCCTTATATCCTTGATTATAAAGAGAGACACATTAATGCACAAGAATGCACTCACAATTTGCAGGAACCTGTGGAAGAAGGAATTGATGAACCTAAAAGCTCATTGGATGAAAAAGAGGAGGAAATTGATGAACCTGAAAGCTCATTGGATGAAAAATAAGAGGAGAGCGACGAACAAAAGGAGGAAGAATGGATTAGCTACCCATGCCAACCTTCTAATGAGAGTAACTCTTTATCTCTTACACTATTTGATTGTCCTCCATGCTTACGGAAGAGGTTGAATGTTATGTTCTGTGGATTCTCTTGAAATAGTACCTATGAGTAATACTTGTGAGAATAATTATGCTACTGTTATATATGATAATCCATGCTACTTTGATAAATCTTATGATAATGCTTTGTTTGTGCCAGATGTCGAAATGCATGGTACTAAAGAATTTTGTTTGGCAAATGTCTATGATAAAGCTCTAGATGATGGTCCTATGTTACTTGATAATATTAATTGTACTACTAATGAAAATGGGATTGGAGAGTTCTTGACTTATTCTATGAGTCCCGTATCTATTGAGATTGATCACCTACCTTGTTATATTATTAATAAAAGTAAGTTTGAAAGTTTTAATTCCACTATTCTAGAATTTGATAAAAATTATGTGTTTGGAAATCATGAAAAGTATGCTGCATGTGATAGTTATATTGTTGAGTTTGTTCATGAAGCTACTGAAAATTATTATGAGAGATGAAAATATGATAGTAGAAATTTGCATGGTACTAAAACACCTCTCTATATGCTTAAAATTTTGAAGCTACACTTGTTTTATCTTCTTATGCTTTCACTTTGTTCTTCATGAATTTATTTGTGTACAAGATTCCTTTGCATAGGAAGCATGTTAGACTTAAATGTGTTTTGAATTTGTCTCTTGATGCTCTCTTTTGCTTCGAATACTATTTCTTGCGAGTGCATCATTAAAACTGCTGAGCCCATCTTAATGGCTATAAAGAAAGAACTTCTTGGGAGATAACCCATGTGTTATTTTGCTACAGTACTTTGTTTTATATTTGTGTCTTGGAAGTTGTTTACTACTGTAGCAACCTCTCCTTATCTTAGTTTTGTGTTTTGTTGTGCCAAGTGAAGCCTCTAATCGAAGGTTGATACTAGATTTGGATTACTGCGCAGTTCCAGATTTCTTTGCTGTCACGAATCTGGGTCTACCTCCCTGTAGATAGCTCAGAAAATTAAGCCAATTTACGTGCATGATCCTCAGATATGTACGCAACATTCGTTAGTTTTGAGTTTTCTGATTTGAGCAACGGAAGTATTTTATTAAAATTCGTCTTTACTGGCTGTTCTGTTTTGGCAGATTCTGTCTCTGTTTTTTTGCATTGTCTCTTGTGGACTTTAAGCAAGGTTTTCTAGACGTAGAGGGCTGTAGCTAATGTTTTATTGAGTTCTTGCAATGTGCCACTACAGGACCAAGGTGGATTCAAATTTTTTGAGTACTAACCCCTCTAATGAAGTTTATGAGAAGTTTGGTGTGGAGGAAGTTTTCAAGGGTCAAGAGAGGAGGATGATATATGATCGAGAAGAGTGAAAAGTCTAAGCTTGGGGATGCCCCCGTGGTTCATCCCTGCATATTTCAAGAAGACTCAAGCGTCTAAGCTTGGGGATGCCCAAGGCATCCCCTTCTTCATCAACTTATCGAGTTCCTCCCCGAAACTATATTTTTATTCGGTCACATCATATGTGCTTTACTTGGAGCGTCTGTGTGCTTTTATTTTTGTTTATGTTTGAATAAATTCGGATCCTAGCAATCCTTGTTTGGGAGAGATACACGCTCCGCTTTTTCATATGAACACTCGTGTTCTTCGTTTTACTTTTAATGTTCAATGATAAAAGTTGGAAGCTATTGCACTTATTTATATTTGGTTGGAAAAGGAAAATGCCTCATCATGTCTTGGATAATTTGACACTTGGCAATTGTTTTGAGCTCTCAAGTAGATCATGATTAAGTTTTTTCATGTAGTCTAAGCCTATTAGTGGAGAACTACTGTAGAGCTTGTTGAAATTGGTTTGCATAATTGATCTCTCTTAAGGTCTAGATATTTTCTGGTAAAAGTATTTGAGCAACAAGGAAGACAGTGTAGAGTATTATAATGCTTGCAATATGTTCTTATGTAAGTTTTGCTGTACCGGTTCATACTTGTGTTTGCTTCAAACAACTTTGCTAGCCTAAACCTTGTATCGAGAGGGAATACTTCTCATGCATCCAAAATACTTGAGCCAACCACTATGCCATTTGTGTCCATCATACCTACCTACTATGTGGTATTTCCTGCCATTCCAAAGTAAATTGCTTGAGTGCTACCTTTAAACAATTCAAAATTTATTACCTCTGATTTGTGTCAATGTTTTATAGCTCATGAGGAAGTATGTGGTGTTTATCTTTCAATCTTGTTGGGCAACTTTCACCAATGGACTAGTGGCTTCATCCGCTTATCCAATAATTTTGCAAAAAGAGCTGGCAATGGGATTCCCGAGTCCCAAATTAATTAACCAAAATAGACACTCCTCCATGGTATGTGATTGTTGGACGGCACCCGAGGATTCGGTTAGCCATGGCTTGTGTAAGCAAAGGTTGGGGGAGTGTCATCATCATAATAAAACTAAACTAAAAAGGCACTCCTTCATGGTATGAGATTGTTGGCAGGCACCCGAGGATTCGGTTAGCCATGGTTTGTGAAAGAAAGGTTGGAAGGAGTGCCACCCAAAAATAAAAATAATTCATGGGAGCCGCTCTTGAAGGTTTGTCTAGCAAGGGGGTTAGAGTGCCCACTACCATTCGTTGACAACAACAAACACCTCTCAAAACTTTACTTTTATGCTCTCTTTATGTTTTCAAAACCAAAGCTCTAGCACAAATATAGCAATCGATGCTTTCCTCTTTGAAGGGCCATTCTTTTACTTTATGTTGAGTCAGTTTACCTACTTCCTTCCACCTTAGAAGAAAACACTTGTGTCAACTGTGCATTGATTCTTACATACTTGCATATTTGCATTCATCATATTACTTTGTGTTGACAATTATCCATGAGATATGCATGTTACAAGTTGAAAGCAACCGCTGAAACTTATATCTTCCTTTGTGTTGCTTCGATGCCTTTACTTTGAACTTATTGCTTTATGAGTTAACTCTTGTGCAAGACTTTTGATACTAGTCTTGAAGGTATTATTCATGAAAAGTTTTGCTATATGTTATCTATCTGTTAGCAACTATAGATCATTGCCTTGAGTCACTTCATTCATTTCATATGCTTTGTAATAGTATGATCAAGGTTATGTAAGTAGCATGTCACTACAGAAATTATTCTTTTTATCGTTTACCTGCTCGGGACGAGCAGGAACTAAGCTTGGGGATGCTTGATACGTCCCCGACGTATCCATAATTTCTGTCGTTCCATGCTTGTTTTATGACAATACTTACATGTTTTGCTTGCACTTTATGATGATTTCATGCATTTTCCGGAACTAACCTATTAACAAGATGCCACAGTGCCGGTTCTCGTTTTCTGCTGTTTTTGGTTCCGGAAAGGCTGTTCGGGCAATATTCTCGGAATTCGACGAAACGAAGACCAAACCTCCTATTTTTCCCGGAAGCGTCCGAACACCGAAGAAGAGTCGGAGAGGGGCCGGAGGGCCACCACACCATAGGGCGGCGTGGCCCGGCCCGGGCCCGCGCCGGCCCGTGGTGTGGCGCCCCGTGTGCCCCCTGCGCCGCCTCTTCGCCTATAAAATCCCTTTCGACCTAAAAACACCGGAACTCTTGACGAAACTCCAGAAAGACTCCGGGGCGCCGCCACCATCGCGAAACTCCAATTCGGGGGATAGAAGTCTCTGTCCCGGCACCTCGCCGGGACGGGGAAGTGCCCCGGAAGCCATCTCCATCAACGCCATCGCCTCCATCATGCTCCGTGAGTAGTTCCCCCATGGACTACGGGTTCTAGCTGTAGCTAGTTGGTATTCTCTCCCCCATGTACTTCAATAAAATGATCTCATGAGCTGCCTTACATGATTGAGATTCATCTGATGTAATCGGTGTTGTGTTTGTCGGGATCCGATGGATTGTAACGTTATGATTGTCTATCTACAAAGTTTATGAAGTTATTGTTGCTGCAATCTTGTTGTGTTTAATGCTTGTCAGTAGGGCCCGAGTGGCATGATCTTAGATTTGAGCTTTATAACTATTTCTTAGATTGTATCTACAAGTTGTATGCACATGTCGCTGTCCGGAACCAATGGCCCCGAAGTGACAGAAATCGGGACAACCGGAGGGGATGGTAGTGATGTGAGGATCACATGTTTTCACGGAGTGTTAATGCTTTGCTCCGGTGCTCTATTAAAAGGAGTGCCTTAATTTCCAGTAGATTCCCTTGAGGCCCGGCTGCCACCGGCTGGTAGGACAAAAGATGTTGTGCAAGTTTCTCATTGCGAGCACGTACGACTATTATTGGAAAACATGCCTACATGATTAATGATCTTTATATTCTGTCTTAATGCTATTTCAATCCTATCAATTGCCCGACTGTAATTTGTTCACCCAACACTTGTTATTGGAGAGTTGCCACTAGTGTAGATAGCTGGGAACCCCGGTCCATCTTTCATCATCATATACTCGTTCTACATGTCAACCGTTTTCCGGTGCCATTGCTCTCATATTACTACTACTCGCTGTCGTGTTACTCGTTACTATTGCTCTCATATCATCGCTACTTTCACATCACCCTCGTTGCTAGTGCTTTTCCAGGTGCAGCTGAATTGACAACTCAGTTGTTAAGGCTTATAAGTATTCTTTACCTCCCCTTGTGTCGAATCAATAAATTTGGGTTTTACTTCCCTCGAAGACTGCTGCGATCCCCTATACTTGTGGGTCATCAGGGGGGGCGGAATATCCGGCCCATGCTTAGGCCGGAATATCCGACCTCAGATTCTGCAACGGCTCGATTTTCTTGGGGGGTATAAATACCCCCTTCCTCCTTGGGATGGTGCTTCTCATACTCTCTCTCTCTTTCTCTCTATCTCTCTCCTCCATTGCTTAACTTGATAAGCTTGCTCTATCTCTCAATCCCTCCATGATTCTTGCCCCCATTTGAGAGAAAAGAGAGAGGAGATCTTGATCCACATTTCTATCAATCAAATCCCTCTCTTTGTGAGTGGAATCCTCTAGATCTTGATCTTGGAGTTCTTAGTGAATTTCCTTTGTTCTTCCTCTCTTATTCCCCCAATAGCTTTTGTAGCTTTGGTGGAATTTGAGAGTGAGGGACTTGCCATTGCATTTGGTGCATCAGTTTTAGCTTTCCACGAAGATTCGTGGTGGTGAAAGCAAGAAGGTTGTTACTCTTGGGTTCTTGGAACCCTAAACCGTTTCTAGGCCTTTGTGGTGATTTGTTGGGAGCCTCCACTTAAATTCTGGATGTGTGCCCCAACCTTTGTGTAAGGCCTGGTTTCCGCCTCGAAGGAAATCCCTTAGTAGAACCGTGACCTAGGTCTTTGTGGCGAGGGTCACCGGAGAATAAGGTGAGGCGCCTTCGTGGCGTTCGGTGTGTGGTTTGACTCCCGCATCTTGGGGTGAGGCCTTTGTGGCGTTGGTGTGCATCGAGCAACCACACCTCAAGGTGAGGCCATTTGTGGCGTTCTGGAGAGCTAAGCCACCGCACCTCTCCAACAGAGATTAGCACTTGCAAGAGTGTGAACTTCGGGATAAATCATCGTCTCCTGCGTGCCTCGGTTATCTCTATACCCGAGCTCTTTACTTATGCACTTCACTTTGTGATAGCCATCGTGCTTGAAGAGCTATATCTTGCTATCACATAGTTGCTTGTATTGCTTAGCATAAGTTGTTGGTGCACATAGGTTAACCATAGTATATAGGCTTTGGGCTCGACAAAGTAAACGCTAGTTTTATTCCGCATTTGTTAAGCTCATCTCGTAAAAGTTTTAAACCGCCTATTCACCCCCCTCTAGGCGACATCCGTGTCCTTTCACTTGGCTAGCTAGCTGCTTGTGGGTTGGCCTGTTGGTGCGCTCAGAGAACACTATCTTGTTATTATTCCAACTAAGTATAAGCTATGCGGTGGGCTAGAGTTTACCTATCTCTCGGTACTTGGTTACCCATGACCTCTTCACATGTCGCTCTACGCGAGGCTTCTGTCTCTACCTCAATGGCAACCTCGTATCGTGGTCCTCGTCCAAGATGCAACCACGACTGAGGGTGAGGCTGGGTATCATGTTGTGTCCAACGTTGCAGTTGAAGGTAGTTGAATTCGGCAAATCCTTAACGAGCTTCATCAGACCACCCGCTACTACATTTGCGTTCTGCGATTATGTCATCATCACCTACATGTCCATGAACCATGTCCAACATCAGCGTACCAAACACATCGAAGATTGACCTCCACTTCATTCGCGATTGTGTTGCCAAGTGCCAACTTCACAAACTGCATATTACTTCTTCTCGATATTTCGCCGACATCCTGACGTAGGAGGGCCTCAACCGCACACGGTGCCGGAGGCGGGGGTATGTTGCTCCATCAGAAACTATCAATTGGCCTCTGCAAAGAGCGGTGTTGCGGCCGCCCATGGAACTCCACGGCGCTCACATAGAAGATGTAACCAACGTGGTGGGGTTCCGTCTGAGCCAACCGTGGAGATGCTCGTTGCCGCCTGATGGCGCGTGAAGCACACGTCCGTTGGGAACCCCAAGAGGAAGGTATGATGCGTACAACAGCAAGTTTTCCCTCAGTAAGAAACCAAGGTTATCGAACCAGTAGGAGATGAAGGCCACGTGAAGGTTGTTGGTGAAAGAGTGTAGTGCGGCGCAACACCAGGGATTTCGGCGCCAACGTGGAACCTGCACAACACAATCACAATACTTTGCCCCAACTTAACAGTGAGGTTGTCAATCTCACCGGCTTGCTGAAAACAAAGGATTAAACGTATGGTGTGGAGAATGATGTTTGTTTGCGATGAACAACAGAGAACAGAGATTGCAGTAGATTGTATTTTAGATGTAAAAGAATGGACCGGGTCCACAGTTCACTAGTGGTGTCTCTCCAATTAGATAAATAGCATGTTGGGTGAACAAATTAGAGTTGGGCAATTGACAAATATACATATATCATGATGACTACTATGAGATTTAATTAGGGCATTACGACAAAGAACATAGACCGCTATCCAGCATGCATCTATGCCTAAAAAGTCCACCTTCGGGTTAGCATCCGCACCCCTTCCAGTATTAAGTTGCAAACAACAGACAATTGCATTAAGTACTGCGCGTAATGTAATCAACACAAATATCCTTAGACAAAGCATCGATGTTTTATCCCTAGTGGCAACAAGCACATCCACAACCTTAGAACTTTCTCGTCACTGTCCCGCATTCAATGGAGGCATGAACCCACTATCGAGCATAAATACTCCCTCTTGGAGTCACAAGTATCAACTTGGCCAGAGCCTCTACTAGCAACGGAGAGCATGCAAGAACATAAACAACACATATATGATAGATTGATAATCAACTTGACATAGTATTCAATATTCATCGGATCCAAACAAACACAACATGTAGCATTACAAATAGACGATCTTGATCATGATAGGCAGCTCACAAGATCTAAACATGATAGCACAAGAGGAGAAGATAACCATCTAGCTACTGCTATGGACCCATAGTCCAAGGATGAACTACTCACGCATCAGTCCGGAGGCGGGCATGGTGATGTAGAGCCCTCCGGTGATGATTCCCCTCTCCGGCAGGGTGCCGGAGGCGATCTCCTGAATCCCCCGAGATGGGATTGGCGGCGGCGGCGTCACAGTAACTTTTCTCGTATCGTGGCTCTCGGTGATAGGGTTTTCGCGATGGAGAGATTATATAGGCGAAGGGGCAGAGTCGGGAGGCGCCCGAGGGGCCCACACCCTAGGGCGGCGCGCCCCCCTCCTTGGCCGCGCCGCCAGGTGGTGTGGGGCCACCTCGGCTCCTCTTCGTTTCCTCTTCGGACTTCTGGAAGGCTCCGTGGAAAATAAGACCGTGGGCTTTTGTTTCGTCCAATTCCGAGAATATTTCCTGTGTAGGATTTCTGAAACCAAAAACAGCAGAAAACAGGAACTGGCGCTTCGGCATCTTGTTAATGGGTTAGTGCCGGAAAATGCATCAAAATGATGTAAAGTGTATATAAAACATGTGAGTATTGTCATATAACTAGCATGGAACATAAGAAATTATAGATACGTTTGAGATGTATCAAGCATCCCCAAGCTTAGTTCCTACTCGCCCTCGAGTAGGTAAACGATAACAAGGATAATTTCTGAAGTGACATGCTACTATCATAATCTTGATCAATACTATTGTAAAGCATATGAAGTGAATGAAGTGATCCGAAGCAATAGTAAAGATAATGACTAAACAACTGAATCATATAGCAAAGACTTTTCATGAATAGTACTTTCAAGAAAAGTATCAATAAGTCTTGCATAAGAGTTAACTCATCAAGCAATAGATTCTTAATAGAAGGTTTTGAAGCAACACAAAGGATGATTAAGTTTCAGCAATTGCTTTCAAGTTGTAACATGTATTTCTCATGGATAGTTGTCAACATAAAGCAATATAACAAGTGCAATAAGTAAACATGTAAGAATCAACGCACACAGTTAACACAAGTGTTTGCTTCTAAGATAGAAAGAAGTAGGTAAACTGACTCAACATAAAGTAAAAAAAAGGCCCTTCGCAGAGGGAAGCATGGATTACTCATGTGCTAGAGCTTTTTATTTTGAAAACATGGAAACAATTTTGTCAACGGTAGTAATAATTCATATGTGTTATGCATAAAACATCCTATAAGTTGCAAGCCTCATGCATCGAATACCAATAGTGCTCGCACCTTGTCCTAATTAGCTCGGATTTCCATGGATTATCATTGCATTACATATGTTTCAACCAAGTGTCACAAAGGGGTACCTCTATGCCGCTCTGTACAAAGGTCCAAGGAGATAGATCGCATTTGATTTCTCAGTTTTGATAGATCTCAACTTGAGGACATCCATACCGGGACAACATAGAAAACAGATAATGGACTCCTCTTTAATGCTTAAGCATTCAACAACGAGATAATATTCTCATAAGAGATTGAGGTTTAATGTCCAAACTGAAACTTCCACCATGATACATGGCTTTGGTTGGCGGCCCAATGTTCTTCTCTAACAATATGCATACTCAAACCATTTAATCATGATAAATCACCCTTACTTCAGACAAGACGAACATGCATAGCAACTCACGTGATATTCAACAAAGGTGTAAAAAGTTGATGACGTCCCCAGAAACATGGTTACCGCTCAACAAGCAACTTATAAGAAACAAGATACATAAGTAACATATTCAATACCACAATAGTTTTTAAGCTAATTTCCCATGAGCTATGTATTGCAAAGACAAGGAATGAAATTTTAAAGGTAGCACACAAGAATTTACTTTGAAATGGCAGAGAAATACCACATAGTAGGTAGTTATGGTGGACACAAATGGCATGAGTTTTGGCTCAAGGTTTTTGGATGCACGAGAAGCATTTCCTCTCAGTACAAGGCTTTGGCTAGTAAGGTTGTTTGAAGCAAACACAAGTATGAACCGGTACAGCAAAACTTACATAAGAACATATTGCAAGCATTATAAGACTATACACTGTCTCCTTGTTGCTCAAACACTTTTACCAGAAAATATCTAGACCATAGAGAGATCAATCATGCAATCCAAATTTCAACAAGCTCTACAGTAGTTCTCCACTAATAGGTTTAAACTACATGATGCAAAATCTTAAACATGATCTATGAGAGCTCAAAACAATCGCCAAGTATCAAATTATTCCAGACCATATACCATTTACCACATGAAGCATTTTCTATTTCCAACCAAATAGCAATCAACGAAGCGGTTTTCAACTCCGACATGAACATTAAAAGTAGAGCTAAGAACACCAGTGTTCATATGAAAAAGCGGAGCGTGTCTTTCTCCAATACAAGGAATGCTAGGATCCGATTTTATTCAAACAAAAACAAAAACAAAAACAAAAACAAACAGACGCTCCAAGTAAAGTACATAAGATGTGACGGAATAAAAATATAGTTTCACTAGAGGTGACCTGATAAGTTGTCGATGAAGAAGGGGATGCCTTGGGCATCCCCAAGCTTGGATGCTTGAGTCTTCTTGAAATATGCAGGGATGAACCACGGGGGAATCCCCAAGCTTAGACTTTTCACTCTTCTTGATCATAGTATATCATCCTCCTCTTTTGACCCTTGAAAACTTCCTCCACACCAAACTCAAAGCAAACTCATTAGAGGGTTAGTGCATAATCAAAAATTCACATGTTCAGAGGGGACACAATCATTTTTAACACTTCTGGATATTACCCAAAGCTACTGAAAGTTAATGGAACAAAGAAATCCACATAACACAGTAAAAGAGGCAATGTGAAATAAAAGGCAGAATCTGTCAAAACAGAACAGTCCGTAAAGACGAATTTTTTAGAGGCACTTAACAGGCTCAGATGAAAAAGCTCAAAACTAATGAAAGTTGCGTACATATCTGAGGATCACGCATGAATTTTCGCAGATTTTTTTGATTCTTCTACAGAGAGATCTACTCAAATTCGTGACAGGTAAAAATCTGTTTCTGCGCAGGAATCCAAATCTAGTATCAACTTTACTATCAGAGACTTTACTTGGCACAACAATATGATAAGGAGAGGTTGCTACAGTATTAACAACTTCCAAGACACAACAAAACAGTAATAAAAACATACATGGGTTATCTCCCAAGAAGTGCTTTTCTTTAACGTCTTTCAGCTAGGCGCAGAAAGTGCAAATCAAGTATTATCAAGAGAAGAAGCATTAATAGAGGAGTTTGGAGTTTTCTCAACTATGCATTGTATCTTATCTATGTAAGAAACTCCTTTTTCATTACCTTTAGGCTTACTATCCTCCTCAAATAAATTTTTAGGAACAATTCAATCAAAATTCTTCTCTAATGCCTCATGCATTCCTATGAGTTTATTAGGAATTGGTATTTTAATCTCCCCCTCATAATTGGTTTTATTAGTATATTTTAGCCCATCCATTTCCATCTTTTCAAGGGTGTTTGCAAAATTGGTAAAACACCCAAGCATTTTATGTTTAATAAAGACTTTCCTAGCTTCTCTAGCTACATCTTCAAATTCTCTAAGAAGGGTTTCTAAAACAAAATCTTTCTTTTCTCCTTCTTCCATATCACAGAGTGTAAGAAACATATGTTGCATTATAGGATTAAGATTAACAAATCTAGCTTCCAACATGTGTACTAAAGAGGCAGTAGCACTTTCATAATTAGGAACAACTTCCACCAAGGATCTATCTTCAAAATCTTTAACCGTGCTAACATGAGTGAAAAATTCTTCTATATTATCTCTTCCAATGATGGACCCATGCCCTACCGATATATCTTTCAAAGTGAACTTAGGGTGAAGCATGATGAAATAAACAAAAGTAAACTAATAAAGTAAATGCAAGTAACTAATTTTTGTGTTTTTGATATAAGAAGCAAACAAAACAGAAAATAAAATAAGGTAAAGCAAGACAATAAACAAAGTAAAGAGATTGGATGTGAGAGACTCCCCTTGCAGCGTGTCTTGATCTCCCCGGCAACGGCGCCAGAAAAATTGCTTGATGGCGCGTGAAGCACACGTCCGTTGGGAACCCCAAGAGGAAGGTATGATACGTACAGCAGCAAGTTTTCCCTCAGTAAGAAACCAAGGTTATCGAACCAGTAGGAGATGAAGGCCACGTGAAGATTGTTGGTGAAGGAGTGTAGTGCGGCGCAACACCATGGATTCCGACGCCAACGTGGAACCTGCACAACACAATCACAATACTTTGCCCCAACTTAACAGTGAGGTTGTCAATCTCACCGGCTTGCTGAAAACAAAGGATTAAACGTATGGTGTGGAGAATGATGTTTGTTTGCGATGAACAACAGAGAACAGAGATTGCAGTAGATTGTATTTCAGATGTAAAAGAATGGACCGGGGTCCACAGTTCACTAGTGGTGTCTCTCCAATAAGATAAATAACATGTTGGGTGAACAAATTACAGTTGGGCAATTGACAAATAGAGATGCACATACATATATCATGATGACTACTATGAGATTTAATTAGGGCATTACGATAAAGAACATAGACCTCTATCCAACATGCATCTATGCCTAAAAAGTCCACTTTCGGGTTAATATCCGCACCCCTTTCAGTATGAAGTTGCAAACAACAGACAATTGCATTAAGTACTACGCGTAATGTAATCAACACAAATATCCTTAGACAAAGCATCGATGTTTTATCCCTAGTGGCAACAACACATCCACAACCTTAGAACTTTCACATCATCGTCCCAGATTCAATGGAGGCATGAACCCACTATCGAGCATAAATACTCCCTCTTGGAGTCACAAGTATCAACTTGGCCAGAGCCTCTACTAGCAACGGAGAGCATGCAAGAACATAAACAACACATATATAATAGATTGATAATCAACTTGACATAGTATTCAATATTCATCGGATCCCAATAAACACAACATGTAGCATTACAAATAGACGATCTTGATCATGATAGGCAGCTCACAAGATCTAAACATGATAGCACAAGAGGAGAAGATAACCATCTAGCTACTGCTATGGACCCATAGTCCAAGGATGAACTACTCACGCATCAGTTCGGAGGCGGGCATGGTGATGTAGAGCCCTTCGGTGATGATTCCCCTCTCCGGCAGGGTGCCGGAGGCGATCTCCTAAATCCCCCGAGATGGGATTGGCGGCGACGGCGTCACAGTAACTTTTCTCGTACCGTGGCTCTCGGTGATAGGGTTTTCGCGACGGAGAGATTATATAGGCGAAGGGGCAGAGTCGGGAGGCGCCCGAGGGGCCCACACCCTAGGGCGGCGTGCCCCCCTCCTTGGCTACGCCGCCAGGTGGTGTGGGGCCACCTCGGCTCCTCTTCGTTTCCTCTTCGGACTTCTGGAAGGCTCCGTGGAAAATAAGACCGTGGGCTTTTGTTTCGTCCAATTCCGAGAATATTTCCTGTGTAGGATTTCTGAAACCAAAAACAACAGAAAACAGGAACTGACGCTTCGGCATCTTGTTAATAGGTTAGTGCCAGAAAATGCATCAAAATGATGTAAAGTGTATATAAAACATGTGAGTATTGTCATATAACTAGCATGGAACATAAGAAATTATAGATACGTTTGAGACGTATCACCGCCTCACATGGAGGACCACAAAGGGCATGTATGGGTGCATTCCCATCCATATCGAGCTCGATGCAGTGTGTGCCTGAGACAGAGGAGGCTGTCGACATGCGAGGAGGAGGGGCGGTGCTCCGGGAAGAGAGGAGCCGTCGCCAGCAACACGTGAGAAGGATTCACGGGGCATCGTTCGGGGTGGGAGGCCTGCAGAGATGCAAAGGTGATTGCTGGGAACGAAGGAGAGATAGAGGAGAGAGTGGCTGAGGTTGGTGGGAAGAGGCTGCCATGTATGGTATTGGACGGAAATGAAAGACAAATAACGGACATACAGACTATCCCCGGCGATGCAAAGGGCTGGCTTTAGCTCAAAGCGGACAAAAACAATGACAGGCTACAATTTAGGTGTGCTTGTTGGGTCGTTGCGTTGAAGATGCTCTAATGGAAACAACTTTTTGTTTCTGTAGTTCTGTCAAGAACTTGTAGCATGAAACAAGTCCCACCGATAGTGCAATTTAGAAGTCCGTTTGTCTGATTAATAAACCATAGCAACTGATCCAACAACCACATGCACTATTTCATACTTATCCGTTCCATTTTTTTTGTTAAACTACGAGTATGTTTGGTTGCTTGGTCATTTTTGTTGCAAATGCGAAGATCTTCTCCATGGAGTTATGATGAACTAGGCCAAGTTCAAAATCATGCTATGCATGTATTTTGGTAGGTAACAATTTATTTCGGGCCCATTTAAGCACTTTGTTAGAGAACTCGCAAAGCATAGTTACGTAATCGAGAACATAATATCATCCAATTTAACCACTTGACACAAGTGGTGACCTTACCATGCAATACTAATGAACATCAAAGCGGAGTATGCAAGTAATATGTAGAACGAAAATAAATATTGTTCAGCCCTAGCTACTAGCAAATAGCAGTTTGTCACGATGTTCCGTAGCTACTAGCAAATTGGTGTTCGGTACAACATAACGAGGATCAGAAAAGTGTTGGAAGACATAAAAGTGTTCTTGGAGGTTCATCTTCCTTGTTTCTTCAGAGCCTGGTTGTGCCTTTGCATGCCCATATTGCGTCAGCCCGGTCCTGCCTCTCGCTCTTCCAAGCGTGACTAACACCCTGACTATCACCATGACCATAATCAATACCATCCGACGTCATGGCGTCCTCATAAGGGAAGAACACATCAATACCCCACCGAAGATCTAGTTGTCTAGAATGCAACATGCAAGAAAAATCTTTACTTGGGTGGATGGAACGGCTTCTGATCAAGAATCTTAAACTCGTTCTTCAGAGAAGAGAAATCCCTCTCGATTATCACTCGCATGCTAGAGTGTCTCAGATTAAACAGTTCTTTGCCATTTTTGGGCTAGTGTCTCGCGGAGAACTCATCAAGCTGATACCTTGTTGACCCGAAGGGTGCAAGAAAACCAGGGTGCAAGCATAACTAGCATCAGCAAGGTAGAACTTTCCCTCTCGGACTATTAGGCCATCAGGTCTCTCCAAGCTGCCTGTCAGAATCGTCGCATCAGACTGATCCTTACCATCCTGCTAAAACATATGTGAACCTCATATCAAAATCAACAGCTGCCAGCACATTTTGCCTTGTATAGTGTTTCCTCCCTTGCCATGCGAGTCGCTTCTTGGCACTCTTGCAGTGACATGAGTGCCATCAATCGCACCAATGCAATCCTGACATGAAAATGAGCAAGTTGTTAGGTCTTGCTGAAATAGAACAATGTGATGCAGAAAGATGTCCAGTTGCTCTCCTTGAAATATGGAAACCATCGGTAGCTGTCTATGATATTGGTGGGAATGTGGGCAAATGGTGGCTTGATCATCTAGCTCCCCAATTGCATACAGAACTTGCTTGAAATAGCGAGATATTCTATCAGTGGATCCCCTCCATGTGACGTGATGTCCAAGAGATTGAAGAAACATTGCCACTTGCTCTTCGATACAACAATGGTTGATGTCTTTAAGCAACCCTCGCTAGGTTGTTAAAAGGGCCTCTTTTCATCCTCAGCATCAGGACAACCTCTACATCGTTGTTGTAATAGATGTAGTTTAGATTGTTCATCCGCTCTCTGTCACATTCGAACATTGGACCATAGATGATAGCCGGCCTGGCATTGGGACAAACCTCTCGCTCTAGGATCAGAAACATTCAAACATGGATCACAGCTATGAGCACATCCGTGTGAATGAAAATCTTCCGATGCTCATCCTAATTTATTCGGTGTTGCATATAGAGAACGGCAAATTCAGCCAATTAATGGCAACATCGGTTTAAGTTCGAATGGTTTCGGCTGGTAGAGGGTTAAAAAATGCTTATAGCAGTGCTTCAAGCCGACGCCATGTGGTGTCGTTCGCCGAGAAGACGGGGAAAGATGGTGCTTGACATGAAGCAAGGTTTCCGCTGTCATTAACCTGCGAACCTTGCCGCCCTGGGGACGCAAAACGGGAGGCACTAGTGGAAAACAGGGCTTCCGTGGGAGCCTTTTGTCGCGGGCGCGCCTGCACCCGCGACAAATGGCCTGGCCACGTCGCCCCGAAACCATGTGGAGCGCGCGAAGGCTTTTGTCGCGGCCTTTTGTCGCGGGCCGTATTACGACCCGCGACAAAAGGGTTAGGAGCGACGTGGCCACCCCTTTTGTCGCGGGTCGTAATACGGCCCGCGACAAAATGTCCCCCCTATATATATAGAAGCAGCCAGCCACCCCCCACCTCATTTTTTCCTTGGTGGTGAAGGTGGAGGTGTATGCTAGCTCATTTTTTCTACATGTGCACAAGAGGTGTTTGATGGAATGCTTGTGAGAGGGATGCCACTTGGTTTTATTTGATAAGATTTCTCCTTTTTTGATCCTAAAAGGTTAGCAACTATTTTCTCGACTATATATATATGCATAGTCCGTACAATACTAATTTTAGCAAGGTGATTGCATCCGATACATATATAATTGTACTTATGATGCGGATGAGTCATCCATGGATGTACGGTAACCGATGTGGCCCCGCTTTCGGAGAGGGCGTGAATTCTTTCCTGCTTGTGGCCGAGGCCAACAAGTCGAAGCAAGGTTTTATGTGCTGTCCATGTCTAAAATGTAAGAACGAGAAGGATTACTCTTGCTCAAGAGACATTAAGAGCCACACGCTTCGGTTTGGATTCATGTCCAGCTATAATGTTTGGACCAAGCACGGAGAAGAAGGGGTTATGATGGAAGACGGCGATGAGGAAGAAGATAATGATGACCGAGTACCGATCTATGTTCTCCGAATGCTTTGATACCGCAATGGACGACAATGAAGAAGAAGGAGGTGAAGAACGGGCATCGGATGATCCTGTTGATGATGATCTTCGTCGGGCCATTTCGATGCAAGAAGAGAGCGTGGCACGGATAAGGAGAGGTTGCGGTTCGACAAGATGTTAGAGGACCACCACAAATTGTTGTACCCAGAGTTGTGAAGATGGGCATAGAAAGCTGGGTAGCATATTGGAATTGCTGAAATGGAAGGCGAGAGGTCGGTGTAGCCGACTCGGGATTTGAGAAATTGATGATAATATTAAAGAAGTCTGTTTCCAAGAAATAATGAATTGCCCGTCGGTACATATGAAGCAAAGAAGCTTGTCCGCCCTCTAGGATTAGATGTGCGGAAGATACATGCATGCATTAATGATCTGTATCCTCTACCGCGGTGAGAAGTACGAGAATTTGAATAAATGCCCGATATGTGGTGCATTGCGGTATAAGATCAGAAAAGATGACCCTGGTGATGTTGAGGGCGAGCCACCCGGGAAGAGGGTTCTGCGAAGGTGATGTGGTATGCTCCAATAATACCACGGTTGAAACGTTTGTTCAGAAACAAAGAGCATGCCAAGTTGTTGCGATGGCACATGGAAGAACGTAAGAAAGACGCGATGTTGAGGCACCCCGCCGATGGTCGGCGGTGGAGAAACATCGGGAGAGAGTTTCCGGATTTTGCGGGTGAGGCAAGGAACTTATACTTTGGTCTAAGTACGGATGGCATGAATCCTTTTGGGGAGCAGAGCTGCGATCCACGGCACCTGGCCCGTGACTCTATGTATCTACAACCTTCCTCCTTGGTTGTGCATGAAGCGGAAGTTCATTATGATGCCGGTGCTTATCCAAGGCCCAAAGCAACCAGGACAACGACATTGATGTGTACCTAAGACCATTAGTCGATGAACTTTTGGAGTTGTGGGCCAAACCAGGTGTACGTGTGTGGGATGAGCACACGGAGCAAGAATTTGACCTACGAGCGTTGCTATTCGTAACCATCAATGATTGGCCTGCTCTCGGTAACATTTCGGGACGGACGAACAAAGGATACAATGCATGCACACACTTGTTTAGATGAGGCTGAAAGTAAATATTTGGGAAAAAGCGAGAAAAGTTGTGTACCGTTCAATCGTCGTTTCCTTCCGCGCAAGCATCCCTTAAGGAAAAAAGGCAAGCATTTCGATGGCGAGGCAGACCGCCGTCCGAAGCTGTCCCCGTAGTGGTGCTGATATATTTGACATGGTCAAGGATTTAAATGTTATCTTTGGAAAGGGTCCGAGGCGGTCGACCTGTTCCGAAAGACGATGACGGACACGCGCCCATGTGGAAGAAGAAATCTATTTTACGGGAGCTAGAATATTGGAAAGTCCTGGAAGTCCGCTCCGCAATCGACGTGATGCACCTGACCAAGAATCTTTGTGTGAATATTCTAGGTTTTACGGGCGTGTATGGAAAGACAAAAGATACAACGAAGCACGGGAGGACCGGGAACTTCATAAAGGACGAAACGGCAATCATCCATGGCGGTTTGTAGGGCCTGCCAGCTATGCTCTTACCAAACAAGAGAAGGAGATCTTTTTTGAAGCCCTATTCGGTATCAAGGTTCCGTCTGGTTTCTCGTCGAATATAAAGGGGATAGTAAATATGAAGGAGAAAAAATTCCAGAACACTGAAGTCCCATGAGCATCACGTGCTTATGACACAATTGCTTCAGATTGCATTGAGGGGACTTCTACCAGAAAATGTTCGACTAGCCATTGTGAAGATATGTGCATTCACGAACGCAATTTCTCGGAAGGTAATGGATCCGAAACTTTGTCGGGATTACGGGAAGATGTGGTCCAATGTCTTGTCGGCTTCGAGTTGTTGTTCCCACCATCCTTCTTCAATATTATGACGCACCTCCTCGTTCACCTAGTTGAAGAGATTAGAATTCTCGGTCCTGTATTTCTACACAATATGTTCCCCTTCGAGAGGTTCATGGGAGTCTTAAAGAAATATGTTCATAACCGAGCTAGGCCGGAAGGAAGTATCTCAAAGGGCTACGGAACTAAGGAGGTCATTGAGTTTTGTGTTGACTTTCTTCCTGACCTTAAGCCGATTGGTGTTCCTGAATCTCGGTATGAGGGGAGGCTGACTTGGAAAAGGCACACTAGGAAGGAAAACAACGGTGTGGAGGGACAAGATTTCTTTCAATCAAGCGCACTACACGGTTCTATACAATTCCAGCTTGGTGGCTCCGTACATCGAGAAACATAAGAATGTTTTACGAGAAATAAACCCGGGCCAGCCCGAGTCCTTGATTACACGTCAACACATGAATACCTTCGGCGGTTGGTTGCAAAGACATCTCATTAATGACCCATCTGCGGTGGAGCAGCTGTACTTGTTGGCCAGGTTACCATCTTCAAACATATGTACATTCCAAGGGTACGAGATAAATGGGAATACATTTTACACGATCGACCAAGATAAAAAGAGCACCAACCAAAACAGCGGTGTCCGCTTCGATGCAACAGACGAGAATGGGCAGACCACCACATATTATGGATACATAGAGGAGATATGGGAACTTGACTATGGTCCCACTTTTAAGGTCCCTTTGTTTCGGTGCAAATGGGTGAAGCTCAGCGCTATACATATTGACGATAAGTACGGTATGATAACGGTGGATCCCAACAATCTTGCGTGCACTGGACGAGCCTTTTGTCCTAGCCGGCGAGGTGGCTCAAGTTTTCTACGTGAAGGACATGTCTAGCAAATCAAGAAAAAGAAATCAACAAAAGAATACATCAATCGAGGAGCCAAAGCGCCACATAGTTCTTTCGGGGAAAAGAAACATCGTGGGAGTGGATGACAAGACGGACATGTCGAGAAGATTATAATAAGTTTAAAGAAATTCCGCCCTTCACGGTGAAAATTGACCCAAGCATCTTGCTAAATGATGAAGATTCTCCATGGCTACGGCGTAGAAGATCACAACACTAGATGGCGATGTAATAATGTATTCTTCATATATAGTTCCCACGACAATCTCTACATTTATGTAATAATGAAGATTAAGCGTAGCTAGCTTGTTGATCTGCTTGGCAAGGCGTATCGATGCTCCTTTTATAGGCACGGCACCGCTTGTACTTTGTCTTATTCCTTCGACGGGCCGTCGTGCGCTACATGCTTTATCTCATCGAGCGGTGCGTCCACCCACGCGTCCTTATCCTGCCGAGCAGCTTTAGTCGCGGTTGCAGCCACCAACCGTGACAAAAGGTTACCGACACATCCTTATTATCCTGCCGACATCTTTAGTCGCGGTTGCAGCCACCAACGCGTGACAAAAGGCCCTCCTAGATAAGCCTCCCCCGAGTCTTTTGTCGCGGTTTGAGCCTCCACCGGGATGAAAGTTTCGCGCGCCACTTCGTTCCCGCCTATTTTCTTCCCGCATTCCCGCCATTTTTCCACTATATATATGTAGGCTTGGACTCTCATATCTGCAAACCTCATCACTCTCTCCCATGGCTTCCATCGTATGTCTAACACCCGGGAGGCGGAGGCGCTTTGCGCCTCGAACTACCCTGCCCGCCGGCTACCGCGTCCCGACCGGGCTGGTTGCTTTGAGCGTCGGAGGCGTACCGGTCCCTCCTATCCCTGTAGGTGTGCCACGCGAGATGGCCATCACGAACCACTACTATTTCGAGCTCACGCACGAGCAGCGGAGGAATCCCCGGTGGCATCCCGACTACAGCCCGACTTGGGACAGCTTCTTCATCAATCGGCGTGAGAGGGCGGTTGCCGAGTACGAGGAGGACGGCCCTCCTCCTTCGAACTTCAACGAGGCCGGCCGTCGGATGTGGTGGCGCGGCCGGACTCTCCGGAGCGTCCCGGCCTATCGTGGCCCCCGCTGCGCTACCCTCAATCCCGGCCCACGCGTGGTCATCCGCCGAGGTTCGACAACCGCGACCCCGATGCTAGCGACGATGACGTCGGCGACTTTGATGACTACGGTGGCGGCGTGTATAGGACTAGGCACGACTATGATTGAATGGCTCCAACATTCGAATCTGGCCATGTATCTTATTTTTCGGTTGAGCTCTGTACTTTAATTTCAGTTCAATCGTAATAAATTTCGTGTCAACCACTTTATTGAACAAAAACAACCGACAACGACTTTATAAACTAAATTTAAACTAATAGAACCGACAACGACTTTATTGAAATTACAATAAAATAGATAAATTACTAGTCTAGTCTCTACTCGTCGTCGGAGGTTGTCTCCGTCCAAAGGTCATCCCACCGAGGGTCGTTTTCGGTCCAAGTTGTATTCGAGTTCTCGAGCTCGAAGGCGGCGACGGCCCGACGGTGCCGCCTGTTGGACCTGCGTTGTGCCCTAAGGTTAGCAAAGAACGCGTCGGGGGACCGCGCCCTCCCGCGGCGCATCAGCTGCTCGTCGCGCTCGGCGATGGCGACCTGCGCTGCACCTGGCGATGCCGGCGACGGTCCTCGTCGGTGACGAGGCACGGCAGTGGCGCGAGGAACTCCGCCTCCTCTAGCGATTCAACATCCGGGAAGTTCATGTCGTGCCCTGGCCGCCGAAAGCGCCACGCCGCCTCTTCCGGCGTGTTGTACGTGCCGAGGGTGAGGCGGAAGCCACCGGCGCGTATCTCGGCGGTGAACCTACCGCTCGGATGCACTCGAACGCCACGGAAACCGGACGCCCCTCGACGACATGGAGGCATCCCGGAGATGAATGAGCGGAGGCGGTGGCGACGTGTGGTTGCGCCCGCACTCGTCGCTCTATATAGTGCACGCGGGGCATGGCACGTGTCAGCGGTGGCTACACGTCGCACGCCGGCGTCGGCGGGGTGAGGCACGTGTCAGCGGTGGCTACACGTCGCACGCCGGCGTCGGCGGGGCGAGGCACGTGTCAGCGGTGGCTACACGTCGCACGCCGGCGTCGGCGGGCGAGGCACGTGGAAGAGGTGGCGACACATGGCACGGGGACGCGACACGAGTGGCACGGGACGCGACACGTGTGGCACGGCGGCGGTGCACGGGGGTGAAACATACCCGACTATCAACGTTTCATATGACGCGAGATGCAAATAGGTATATTGATGTCATATTCATGTTCATTACCTTTTTCTGATCAATATTCATATATAAAACATTTGTATTTGAGTTACCATTCAAAAGTTATTGAAATATTAGTTTTTTTAATTTAAAATACAAAAAAGAAAGGGTGAAAAGGCCTCTGGATGGGCTGATCCGTGGCACAGCCCATCCAACGGCTCTAGGCCGTTGGATTCAAACGGCCAGAGCCGTTGGATGGGCTGTGCCGCGGATCAGCCCCAAAGGCCTTTTGTCGCGGGTGGGGGCTGGACCCGCGACAAAAGACCCCCCCTTTTGTCGCGGGTGGGGGCTTGACCCGCGACAAAGAGGGGTCTTTGTCGCGGGTCAAGCCCCCACCCGCGACAAAAGGGGGGTGGGTATAAGTACTGCGCGTCGCGGGCGAAGCCGCCACCCGCGACTCTGGAGGCCAACCCTAACTCAAATAACGCCGCCAGGCTGCCGGATTTCGCCGCCGCCGCCGCCGCCGTTCGCCGCCGACACCGACGCCCTCTGCCTCGCGCGGAGGCTCCGCCTCGGGCCGCCGTCTGCGCCCTCCTCTCGCGCCGCGGGCCGCCACTGCGCGTCCTCGGGCCGCCGCCTGCGCCGCTCCGCCTCGGGCCGCCGCTGCGCCGCTCGCCTCGGGCCGCCGCCTGCGCCGCCGGCGCCTCGGCTTCTTACTCCAGCGCGCGCCGCCGTCTGCAAGGTAGCGCCGCCGCGCCTGCTCGATCGGGCGCCCTGCCTTTTTTATTTTTCATTTTTTATACTTAATTGAGTTAATTAGTTAGTATGTAATGTAATTAGTTAGTTAGTTTTAGGCCGGTTTAGTTAGTTAGTTTAGGTATTTTGTATAGTTAGTTTAGTATTTTGTATAGTTAGTTTAGGTATTTTGTATAGTTAGTTAGTTTAGGTATTTTGTATAGTTAGTTTAGGTATTTTGTATAGTTAGTTAGTTTAGGTATTTTGTATAGTTAGTATGGATTTAGTTTGTAATTTAGTATATGTATGTACTTAGTTAGTATATGTATTTTGTATAGTTAGTTTATAATTAGTATATGGATTTAGTTTGTGCTTTAGTATATGTATTTGGTATACGGACGACTCCTCCACCGACACCCTCTCTCGCAAACTAGCTAGCGTCGCCGACACCCTCTCTCTCGCCAACACGCGTCCACCGACACCCTCTCTCTCTCTCTCTCGCAAACACGCGTCGCCGACACCCTCTCTCTCTCGCAAACACGCGTCGCCGACACTCCTCTCTCCCTCTCTCGCAAACACGCGTCACCGACACCCTCTCCCTCTCGCAAACACGCGTCGCCGACACTCATCTCCCTCTCGCAAACACGCGTCGCCGACACACTCTCCCTCTCGCAAACACGCGTCGTCGACACCCTCTCCCTCTCGCAAACACGCGTCGCCGACACACTCTCCCTCTCGCAAACACGCGTCGCCGACACCCTCTCGCAAACACGTTAGGGTTTGGTTTGTGTTTGATTAGGGTTAGGGTTTGGTTTGTGTTTGATTAGGGTTAGGGTTAGAACATGTACTTATCGATTTAATTCTTTTGCAGAAACAATGGATCCATTCGAACGGGACTTGGAACGAGGAAGACATGTTCGCGGACATAATCCGCGATGGTACAGAAGCCGACCGAGAAGACCGCGGCTCCGGTGATGGAGAAGCCCGCGACTCCGGTCATGGAGAAGCCGACGGCTCCGGTCATGGAGAAGCCGACGGCTCCGGTGACGGAGAAGCCGACGACGGCTCCGGTGACGGAGAAGCCGACGGCTCCGATCATGACGAGGTATTAATGGAATTCTATATGTACATATGTATTGAGGCATTAGTATAGAGGCATTAATGCAATTCTATATGTATTCTCTTAGGCCTCCGAAGATAAGATAGAGAAACGAGGCCCGGCAAAGAAGTTGACCAAGAAAGACCACTTCACAATTGAAGCTATATCACCGGAAGGCCAACCGGTGGTACCGAGAATGTCGGAGTGAAGTTCAAAAATCAGTGCGGAGTTGTGGTTAGAGATCGTGTCCCGATCCTTTGTCGAGAGAATGGAACAAGACGAAGAATGTGTCCGAAAATCAGGTTGCCGATAGGTACAAAGACACACTTTTCGGAGACACGATGGCACATTTCACTTTGCCGGATTTGGGATCGGAGTCCGAGAATGCTAAGCAGCGAGAGCTAGTGAAGAAATGGGCTCTTAAGAAGATGGGGGAACTTTTCGGGCGTATAAGAACCGGTTATGGAAAAATTATAAGAAAGACAAGAAGCCTCCATTATTCGAGAACTACCTAGCGAAGCGGGAGCATAGCTGGGAAGAATTTGTGAGGTACAAAGAATCGAGAGGAGGCTGTGAACCTGTCGGCGAAAAACAAGAAGAATGCAAGCGAGAAGAAGTATCACCATCATACGGGGCGAGGGGGCTACGGAAGAGCCATGCCTAAGTGGGATGCACAAGAGGCCGAGATGGAGCTGAACGGGATCACTCCAGAACCCACGCGAGAAGGATGGGACACAAGGGCTCGAAATTGGTTCCTCGCGCATGGCTGTGAGTATGACATGAAGACAGGGAACATTGTTGAAAGTGACACCAGGGTTAGGGTACCCGGGCAAAAATGGATTGAAGTGACGACGGATATAAAGGCGGGAAAACTAAAGTTTGCTCCCGATAGAGAGAAAGACTTGCGACGCTTGTCCTCGGTAATCACGAGAAGGGAGGACGAACAAGAGGCTTCGGCCCTAGTGTTCCGTGGTCGCTTGGGTTTCCGGCCGACGCGGAGACTTATAGAAGCCGAGCGAGAGCTAAACAACGCCAGGTGGAGGTGCGAGAATGACCGGATGGCCGAGTTCCAACGCCGACTTGACCAGCAGCGGCGGGAGCTTCAGCGGCGGCGGCGGGAGATAAATGAACTAAAAGGACAGCGCCCGCCGGATAATACCGCTGAAATATCTCGGCGACGAGACAGCAGCGTGGCCGACTCGGAGGCCCCTCCTACACGGATGATGATAGATGCCGGTCTGGCGACCCCTTCGATGGAATCAAGGAGCAAACACCTTGTGATCTCCATGAGGTGTTCGGGAAGGTTTACGTTAAGGTGGCGGTCGGCTATGTCTTACCGGCATTTGGACTCGAAGGTGAGCCGGCAACATGGCATGGCAATCCGATTCCAGCTGGCTATGCTCGTGTCGGGGTGGATTCGGTTGTCCCGTCGTGGGGGACATTGGAGCTCGATATCCCTGGAGGTGATGGGGGGCTTACACTCGGAGAGAGTCTCTGGGAGAAATCATTCTGCGGGAAAAGAAGAATATCAAGCTGCCAGTGCTGGGTAGCACCTAGTACCGGTCGTCCCGGCGGGTCACCATCACCTCCTCCGGGTGATCGCGGGCCACCATCACCTCCTCCCCTACTGATCACATGTCGCCACCATCACCCCGTGGGTACGGCGTCGACCACGACATCGGTAGTCCATCTCCATCTCCAGCGCCGCCGCCTCCGCCCAAAAAGACTCGGAATGCACCCAGCCGGAAGCGTTTCAAGAGTCCTGTCCCCAAGAGGTCGCCCCTCCCAAAAGTACCAAAGGTTCCTCCCCCCGTCCTTACGATCGTACCCCGGAGGAAAATGATGCCATTGTTAAGAAAATCAATTATGATTTTTTTCATAAGCCAAAACCTCCAGCGCGAGCCATACACGGAGAAGCAAATAGCATATGCTACTAGTTTTACTGAACACACCATCGCAGTATGACTTACACGAGAAGAAGGATGACTATACACGCACTCTTGCGAAGGTAATTGACACAAAGAATGCTGAAAAGGCTAAGGAGAAGGACATTGCTGGCACGAGCAAATCATCGGCTAGAAGTGCAAGCTGAGAATAAGTCAACTTCAACAAGTGCACCCCTCAAGGCCAAGCAAACGACAAAAGGCAAAAGAGAAAGGAAGTTCCCCTCCTCGGTGCTCAGCCCAAACAATCGATCCCACCACTCAAAGTGCTTAATGTTCCCAAGCTGTACCAGGAACATGGTGGTTTCAATATGGAAGAAGCTGCAAAGCTAGCGGCTGCCTGTGACGTTACCGTGGAGGAATTGATGTATGCAGCGAGATGCTGCAGGTACCCTCGCTGATATAGCTCCTAAATTTGTCTACGGGGCCGACTTGGTCAGCACGGAGCAGCTGCTTAAACTGCCAACACATATGCGGAATTTGCATCGGTGGTACCTTGATGCATGCAAGGAGAACATAAGGTTCATCGTGGCGAGTATACCATGGGAATATTACTACCGAAAGGAGGAGATCCATATTGAGATGAATGAACTACGGCAGTTATTCAATCTAGATGCCCTCGACAAATCTCTCATGAGTTGCTATTGCTTGTAAGTTGTTAACTACATATAAGTTCATTTTCATTCAGTTCATGTTCGTTTTCATTGCATATATATACTCATTATATCTTATGTGTTCTCTTATGCAGGCTGAAGATCGGTGAATGCAAAAGTAATAATATTATCAATATTGGGTTTATTGACCCGAGATAAAGTACATGTTCAAACGGTAAAGTTTAATGCCCAAGAAACGGGGGAAACCTACTAAGGTTTTTGGGGGAGCAATATTTCTGTGATTCAATATTGTTTCCTTACAACTACGAGTGAGAGTCTTAATGATCTTTATGCACATTCAATTTTTCTTACTCGATGTTAAGTGTAATTCCTGACGTATATGCATAACATGTGCAGCTTCCACTGGATTCTACTAGACATTCAACTCTGATAAGGGAATAGTTGAGGTAAAAGACCCACTGAGTAGAGGCGTGGACGGGTTCCGGGACTTGCAGAAGTTGCTCCAAGTGTAATTTCCTTCATCGCCGCGCTTTATCATTCGTGAGATATCAATTAATTATCCACTCATTCAATCATTCTTTTGCACTGGCAGGGCTTGGACCGCTTTCAAGAGACATCGTAAGAACGAAACCTGGGCAGAGAAGCTAACATTTACTCTGTACCGTGCCCCCAGCAGCCACAAGGGACGAATCTATGTGGATACTACGTTTGCGAGTCCATTCGCATGTTAACCACTGAGAAGCAGAACAATAATAAATTCAACGTAAGCAATAACATTCACAACTTTATTTATTATCATCAATATTTCGTTATCAAGACTGATATAGTCATACTCATCTCATTTTCGTATATAGGTCGACTTCATGCGGGACAGACTCCAACCAAATGAACACGCACTAGGAATCGCGGAGGAACTGGCGGGACTTTTGATTAAAGATGTACTAAACAACAAAGGCTTGTTTAGTCCAAATAGATGCTCTACCTCCAAATAGACGGTCGTTAGTACCGCTTGTCGATCGTGAGCTAAATGTATATATATATGTAAGGGCTACATGTAAAGAGGAATCGACTTTTGCTTCCAACATTTGTTTGATCGATCTATATATATATATATTGAATGAACGTGTACAATTTCTAGTAGCGTACAAATATATGCAACTTTTATTTTCGAACGAAAAAAATGATATAACAGGCGGTCGGTGGCGGGGGAGGGGTGCTGCACCCTCAAACCCTAACGCAGAAGCGTTGTGCGCGCGCCACGTAGAGGGCCTTTTGTCGCGGGTGGTAATACCGCCCGCGACAAAAGGGCCTGTGCCCTGCGCGCCAGGCGGCTGCCACGTGGTGGACCTTATGTCGCGGGTCGTAAGTGACCCGGGATAAAAGACCTCCCTTTTATCGCGCCTTGCTTGTCGCGGCTGGCCGCCCGCGACAAAAGACCCTAACCACCCGGATCAAAAGGCCTGTTTTCCACTAGTGAGGGTAACAGAGTCGGTGAGGCAAATCTGCCAAGTAAGACCTGCCAGGGCCACGGATCTAAATTGCCGCTGCTACCTTCCCTGCCCGAGAGGGAAAATGGGGTCTGGTCTCTTCTCCAACTAAGGTGACCAACTATGGGTGCGGTGAGCCTACTTTTCGTGCCACACCGGTCAGCCAATTTTTCCCCTACATCCATATTCATATTCCTATGCTCAAGTTCAAGGCCCGGTTCAACCTCACGCGGATCCTCGTCGACGCTGGCGTGGTGCCGTCGGACGAGGCGACCTACGGCGTGAGCAGCATCCTGGACGCCATCACGGCGGCGACGGGGTCGAAGCCCAGCGTCGGGTGCAACAAGGGCGTCTCCGGCGAGACGCAGCTGTACGAGGTGTACCAGTGCGTCGACCGCACAGGCACGCGCCCCGTCGACTGCCCGGGGCCGGTGCAAGGACGAAAGTGCACAGACACAGTGCAGTTCCCCGCGTTCTAAATCTTTGATTTTTCAGCGTTGGTGACTTGGTGTGCGTCTCACTTAGATTCCTACGAAAACTCAGCACAGCGTCCGAATTTGATCAAATGAATTTCCTGTAACAATCGCCTACTCTAAGAGCATGTCTAACAGGCCCCGTATAACCCGCCCACCCCGTAAAATTCCGGCGACATACGGGGCAGGCGCGGTTTGGGCCGTCTAGCAGGCCCCGTATTCGGGCCGCCCCGTTTCGGCGGAATACGGGGCCCAGGAAATCGGCCCCGTCGCCCCGTACATATAGTGGGCGCAGGTGCGAGTGAGGGGTTAACCCCTCACTCGCAACCCTAGCTCCGCCGCGCGCCGCCGCCTCCTCCTCCTGCTCCGGCGAGCAATTAGCCGCTCCCCCGCCACGCATTCCACCCCAAAAGCTAGGATGGACTCCCGCCGCCGCGGTAGGTCCTCGCCGGCGAGCGGATCGAAGCGATCCCGCTCGCCGGACACCGTAGAGGAAGCGTGGCGGCTGAAGTGCAAACTCTCGGCCGCCGGCAGCCGTCGCGCGGCCTGCAAGTACGCCGGCGCGCCGTACGTGCCGGACCCGCTCCGCGAGTTCGCCGCGGGTGGGCGGTGGTACAAGCAGGACCCGCCGCTCAAGCCGATGAGCGGCGAGGCGTTCGAGAAATGGCGCGCGCGGTGGGCTGCGCGACCGCGCGGCGTTGGCGGAATGGAGGGCGACCATCGGCAGCAGCGGCGGCGGCGGAGGAAGCGGAGGCGGCGAGGAGGAAGCGGCGGCGGCGGAAGAGGAGGAAGAGGAGGCGGCCTACCGCCGTGCGGTCGCCTTGTCCGAGGCGGATGCCGCCGAGAAGCGGCGGCGGAGGCGAGAGGAGGAGGCGGCGGCCATCGCCGCCGTCCGGGAGTTCGAGGCGCGGCAGGCGCGGGAGGCCCGGGAGGCGCGGGAGGAGGCGGCGAGGATCGCCTTCATCCCCTACGTCATCCTGGACGAGTAGAGGTAGGTTAAGTAGTATGATCCGTAGTATGATCCGTAGTATATGATCAAAATGTGTGTATGCTCCCTACTATGATCAATGAAGATGAACTTCCCGGGGTTTTAATTTTTGAAAATACGGGGCGAAATACGGGGTCTGCTAGACGGCATGGCTCGAAATGGAGCAGTTTTTCGATACGGGGCGAAATTAGAGCCTTATACGGGGCAGCGAAATACGGGGCCTGTTAGACATGCTCTAACATGGAGCAGCACTCATACTTCCGTTCAACGAGTCGCAGCTGTACACCAGTGCGTCGACCTCGCCGGCACCAGCCCGTCTGATGCCCGGTGACGATGCCGGGCCGCTGCACTGACCAGGTCAAGTTCCCAGCGTTCAAGCTAACAGCCCAGATGCAGCAACGCGCTAAAATCGCGCCCTGCCGGCCGGCAGCAAGGCCGGCGTCAGTTTGTCGTGTCTCGTCCTTCTCGTTTTCAGCAGTTGTCTTTCGCTTAGATAAAAAAAAACTCTCGATAGGCGCTGCAGCAAACCAAACGCACCCTTTCATAAGAGAAAACCCTACAACCACAATAAGGAACTCTTTGGGAGAAAATCAGTTACTTGTAATTAATATAAGAGAAAATTAATGCACTTTTAGTGACAAACTTGTGTTTTATCATGGCGCATGAACTTGGCAGCGTGTGTGCATAATTATTATTTCTGTACGGCAATCAGTAGTTAGTTCTTTTGCCAATTGCTACTGAAATTTCTTTCTGTTCTAGCACTTTTATGGGCCTCTATTCGACTATTTTTTGTTGTTGTTTTGCCGCTACTCCACCTGCTGGTGCCCCTCGCGGGGCTCTACTACTTTTTTTTTTAGTTGGCCAGCATTCATGTGGTCATCCTAATGTGCATAGCCAGTGTCAAAGATGTCGAAGTTGAGGTGTGGCTACCATACTGGTAAGAAAGTACACAAGATAAATAACTACAAATTTCTCCAATAGATGAAAAACTGAGACAATTTTAAGATTCTCTTTATTTGACAAACCTTAATGTAAAGTATATGACTATTGATGTATAGCTATAAATGGTGTGTATAGGAAAAATAAGGTTACAATGTACTCCCTCCGTTCCATTATTCTCGCCGTGGTTTTAGTTCAAATTTGAGATAAAACTACTGCAAGAATTATGGAACAGAAGAAGACGAAATTTCTATCACATCTGATTATTTATCGTAATGGAGTGGTACTTTCATCGTTAAAGCGCCAACTCCGGTGGGAAGAGTAAGTTTGGAAAACCTCCCCAACAATAATCATTACAAAATCTGTGTAGGTTACATGTTGGAGTCTTCATATTGAACACACTGCCAACCTCGATAAAATAGATGGTATCCTCCTCCACCTCTCCACGAGGTGCAGAAACAGACTTGGAAAAGTTGAGTCCCACAAAGAGTGCTCGACTACTGGCAAGCCCATTATCCAGTGGCACCCATACGCTTGTGTCCATATCAGCTTCAAAAACATCTACCGAGCAAATGGATAAGATGGACTCACCAGGAGGGTTACACATAACTGGCCTCACCATCAGAAGCTTTCCACATGATTCGATAAGGTGCCGGTCAATGATCTTGTCATCGGATGTATATTCAGATGAAGTAAGATAATTGATGTTGTTCTCAATGTCATCATCATCATCATTATCATCATCATCATCATCAGCATCATCATCATCATCATCATCATCATCATCATCATCATCATCATCATCATCATCAGCAGCAGCATCATCATCATCATCATCATCATCATCGGCGTCGTCGTCGTCATCGTCGTCAGTACCAGCGCCCTCCTCGTCATCATCAGACGCATACGACCAGCCGTAACGATGGCACTCCGATGGTTGCCTGATGACACGCTTTCCAATGGTAACCATGGGCTTCCCATCAGCATCGGATGTGAGATACAGAGGGATGAGGTCTTCGACTTGGGTTATTGCGTATAGTGTATCTCCAAGGAATGCAATGTCAACAATATAGATGTAGGGTCGTGCTTGCGGCTCCGGCGACCAAACACCCTTCCCTGGTCTGATGACAATGAGCGGATAATTCTCGTTTGTGGTGAGAGCAGCAATGACCAAGTCATCAGCGGTAGACCGTACGCGAAATCTGCGGATTCTTTCATGGTCGCGGAGGATGAGCTCGAGCTCGGGGAGCGGGATGGGACACGTATTGGAGAATTCATTGTGCAAGACATAGCTGTCGATGTAGTACTCAGTCTCGGACTCCGACAAGTGGAAGAAGGCGAGGACGAGCCAGTCGTCCGAGGAGGCAAAGCATGTCGTTCTGTCGGAGACTGAAGGCAAGTGATGCGAGCGGCTGTCGGAGAGAGTAGTGCCGACCTTGCCGTGCGGACTGATAATCCAGGGGACCTGGTGGCCGTGGCGGCGGACGGCGGAGTGCCACGAGCGGCAGACTGCGCGGGACCGAGCGTGGTCGCTGGGGTAAGGGAGGCGGGCGACGATGAGGCCCAGAAGATCCAGCGGCAGGTCAGACCACGAGGGAATCGACTCCATAACTTCAGATTTGTTTTCGTTGGAGCAATCGTTTAGTTGTGCAACGACGCCTACCAGAAACTAGAGAGATATATATGGTCGATTAATCCGCGTGTATTGTCGGGAGTCTAAGTAATGTAAAGTTGTACTCCGCGTAGTATCTGCGAGGCTTGAATGAAGTAATAAAGAACATGAGACATACTAGAAACGTGCCCTTTGTAGTTTCAAAAAGAAGGATACGTGCCCTTTGCAAAAATCTATACCTAAAACACTTCGACACCACCCAAATTTTGAACCAAAATCGATCAACATCAGCTTGTATAATTTGCTTTGTAATCTTTACTTTTAATTATCTTTTTCTGATCTACTTGTTAGACAGATATGTCACGTAGCGTGACATATCCTCTAATAATTTCCTAAATCCTAGAGAATCCTTATTTGTGTGGTCTCATATTTATGTAATATTTGTCTATATATATGCAATGAGGAAGACCTAAGTATGATTAATCGATGAGAACCAACCTGTGGACTATGGTTGGGTGGTTAGGAGGGCAGTGACACCCCTAGCCCACCAGAGTTCAAACCCCAGGTTTGACACTTTGGTGTCTCATTAAAGGCGGAATATTCTTCAGTGGGAGGCGACATTCCCGTCGACAGCGAGGCATCCGTTTGTCAATCTCAAGACCCGTCGGATGAAGTTTCTTGGACGCAGTCTATGATTAATTGATCTTCTCACATCGTATCGGCCAAAAATTTATAAACCGCTTCCGCTCCTCATCTTCCTCCTCCTCCCAACCCTAGCCGCCGCAGCCGGCCGCAACCCCTCCATGGCACCGTCTGAGCCCGCCACGACCCACCCCGACACCCACCTATGGGCGTAGGCCACCGCCATCCAGAGCATCTGCTTCCTCGTCCAACGTCTTCCCCAAGTGGTGCACGTTCTTCACCATCGTCGTCACCACCTATGCCCTCCAAGATCACCTCACAACCGCGACGCCCCCGACTGATGCCACGTGGCTCCGGCTAGAATGTCACGATTCTCCATTGACTCTACAGCCCCATGGCCATGGATATCGTCGACCTCGTAATACCCACAACGACCTCGACCGACGCTGCGCAACCACCGCGTACAGTCTGGACAGCTGTCCACGGCCTCTTCAGTGACAACAAGAAGACCCGTGAAATTTGCCTCACCGATAAATTCCGCAATGTCAAGCTAGAGGACCGGTCCATCTCTAACTATCTCACGCTCCAGAAGTCGGCGGCCGATGCGCTAGCCGAGGTCGGCGCTCCAATCTCCGAATTTCTGGTCACCAACGTCTTCAAGGGCCTCCACGAGCGTTTTGACAGTGTCACCGGCATCGCACTCTCCTCACGATGTTCCCCACCTTCCTCAATTTCCATAACATCTCCTGTAGGAAATGAAGGTGGCGCGTCACTCCCCCAACACCTCCTCCTCGGCCTTCGTCGCCAAGGCCCCCGCCCCCTCTTCCCGCTGGTGGCAGAACTGCTCCCGGGGCAGGCGGTGGGCAGCCATGGTGCTCTCTAGTGACCCCCAACCCACACCATGGCGGCTACGACATGAACAACTGTTGGAACAAGGGCTACAAACCCTCCGGTGGCATCAGCGGTACTCCCCCATGTCTACCCCTACAACCCGTTGATCGGCGCCATCTAGATGTGACCCATAAAGAAGTGTGTCATCGGGCAGAGCATCCTCGTGCCTCTCCTAGGTCCCCACTCCCACGCCTACATGGTGTTTGATCAGTGCAGAGCACACCGTTGGGGAACCCCAAGAGGAAGGTATGATGAGCATAGTAGCACGATTTCCCTTAGTAAGAAACCAAGGTTTAATCGACCAATAGGAGAAAGAAATCACTTCTGAAGGTGTTACTACCTGACTTTTGGCAGGGCGCACTACCGGCGTTAGCAACAACGTGGAACCTGCACACAACACAACCAAAATACTTTGCCCCAACATACAGTGAGGTTGTCAATCTCACCGGTTTTGCTGAAAACAAAGGATTAAACGTATAGTGTGGAAATAGATATTTATTTGCAGTGAAATAAAAAGAACTGTGCTTGCAGTAAGTAAACAGAACAGGTGTTTGCACTAGATGGATTTTATCAGTGTAAAAGAAAGGACCGGGATCCATAATTCACTAGAGGTGTATCTCCATAAAGATAAATAACATGTTGGGTGAACAAATTACAGCTGGGCAATTGACAGAATAAAGACCATACATGAAAAGATAATTACTATGAGATTCATTTGGGCATTACACATGATACATAGACAGTAATCCAACTGCGTCTATGACTAATAATCCACCTTCCGGTTAGCGTCCGCACCCCTTTCAGTATTAAGTTGCAAGCAACATATTATTGCATTAAGCAATGTGTGTAAAGTAAACAATAGAATTATCCTTAGACAAAGCATTGTTGTTTTCTCCCTAGTTGCAACAGCATATCTACAACCTTACAAGTTATTGTCACTCTCCCAGATTACTAGAGGCATGAACCCACTATTGAGCATAAATACTCCATCTTGGAGTCACAAGCACATACTTGGTCAGAGCACCTACTAGCAATGGAGAGCATGCAAGATCACAAATAACATATGACAAATATATAATCAATATCAACCATAGTATTCAATATTCATCGGATCTCAGCAAACAGAACATGTAGCATTACATAAAGATGATCTTGACCATGATAGGAAGCTCACAAGATCTAAACATGAAGCATAAATTGGAGAAGACAACCATCTAGCTACTGCTATGGATCCGTAGTCCAGAGATGAACTACTCACGCATCACTTCGGAGGCAGGCATGGCGATGTAGAGGAATCCGGTGATGATCTCCCTCTCCGGTAGGGTGCTGGAAAGAGCTTCAGAACCCTCCCGAGCTAGGGTCGGCGATGGCGGGCACGACAGAACTTTTCGTGCATGGAGGCTCGGGTATTGAGGTTATTCCCGATCAGATGTATTTATAGGTGGAAGGGCGAGGTCGGTGGGTGACCGAGGGGCCCACACACTGCCTAGGCGCGTCCAGGGGCTGGGCCGCACCTAGGGGTGGTGTGGCCACCTCCTGGCTCAGCTCCGTCTCTCCTCTAGACTCCGTCTTCGTTACAGTGTGCTAGTGCTTTTTATTTTGAATCTTGCGCAGAGGGAAGCAAGATTGCTCATGTGCTAGAGATTTTTATTTTGAACGCAATAGAGGTGTTGAAAATATATTTTGAGAGGTATGTATGTCTATGTCAACGAATGGCATCAAATGATCTATCATCCTTTCATATTTAATGGCTTCAAGAGCGACTCCCATAGAGAGAACAATAAAGTTCCTCTTCTCCTTTGTTCAAACAAGCTACGTTCATGATTTCTCAAGTACATAGTGTTGGGAGATTTTGGTTATTGGTTCAATTTATATTTAGTGGGTGGATACCCGCGCCTGGTCTTTTTGCAATGTTAAGGACTAGCACGTTATGCATGCTAGTCAAAGTGTGAAGCCAAAATAAACATGAAAGAGATAATAAACCAGTAAACACTTCCTCATGAGCTAAAACAAGAACACAAAAAATAGGTAATAAATTTTATAACGTTTAAAGGTAGCACACAAGCAATTCACTTTGGAGTGGCGGTGAAATACCACATATAGGTAGTTATGGTGGACACAATTGGCAAACTTTGATTTTTTGGGAGTTGGATGCACGAGTAGAGCTCATACTCACTACCGTTGAAGGCTAGCAAAAGACTGGGAGCGACCAACTAAGAGAGCAATAATAACCATAATTATGCATCGCGACAAAACATTATTAATCAAAGCATAAAGTGATATTACAAGTCAAAAATAAATGATCATATAGGCTTAAGGTGACTGGTTTGTAGTCATTACATGGTGTAAGCATGTGCCAAGTCAACCCAATAAAGCATCAAAGGAGAATACCACAATATTATGATTTTATATGATGGAAACAACACATTATTCTTTCAATGGCACATTAAGCACTCTCAGCTATTTGAGACAAGTCAAGCTACAACAATAACTACTAAGCATATGATTAAAATAACATCTAACATTACATGCCAAAGTCTATGCCACAGTCTAAACAAGCTCCCTTTTGCACCACTATAAGCATGAAATATTTTACTCGTCTCCAACACCAATCAATTTATTTGAAACAACTCTCATAGATAATAATCAATAAAGACCAAAGAGCGAATCATACCTTACTAAATAAAACTAACAATCTCTGAACAAAATACACGCGGAAAACCAGAGCTAAACGCAGTACTAGCAAAAGAGAACACTCGCAGAACAATAAGAGTGAAAACTAGAGTGTTCTATACAATGAAAATGGAGTGTGTCATTCTCCAAAACAAATATGCTGGGATCCAACCATATGCTACAACAAACAAAACTAAAAAAAACTAAAAAAAAATGCTCCAAGAACCATATGAAGCAATAAAAATATAGCGTCTTGAAAAATGATCTGATACTTTATTGATGAAGAAGGGGATGCCCAAGGCATTCCCAAGCTTTGACGCTTGTACCTATTGGATATTTATTGGGGTGAAATGGGCAGCCCCAAGCTTGAGCTTTGTGCATACTTCGTCTGATCACATCATTCTTCTCTCCCTACACTTGAAAACTTCCTTCATACAAAACTTCACACAATGTTCATTAGCAGCATTTGTGCAATCAAATAACAAATCCATTTGGTTCAGTTCTAACATAAGTAAAACATCCATTAAAACATTAGCTATTGTACCAACTTCTTCCATAGCTCTTTCTCTCAAAAGAACTCAAAAAAAAAGATTAAGAGGCAAATGCAAATAGTGGCAGAAATCTGTCAAAACAGAACAGCAGGTAAAGATCATTTTTTTCGAAAATCCTATGTTGCTCAAATCGAAAAGTTCAAGACTAACGAAAGTTACAAAATAACCTGGAGCATATGCTAAAAAAATTATCAGCTCAATATGACATTTTGTCTGGGAATACGAATATTTTTGGTGACAACACACAATCTATTTCAGGACAGCAACTTCCCCAAATATTACTTTCTTCCTACTAGAGGCTATTCTTGGAACAAAAACGAAATAAAAATGATAAGGCGACGTCATTAGAGAGGTAAAAACTTCCAAGACTCAACAAAAGAAAATTACAGAAAGAAAACATGGGTTATCTCCTAAGAGTGCTTTTCTGTAACTCCTTTCAGCTAGGCTTAGAAAAAGAGCTAGCATCAAGTGTTTTCAAGTGAAGAAGCATCAGCATCATAACTTTTCCTAATAGTAGAATCAAAAGGTAACTTCTTTCTATTTCTTGGGAAGTGTTACTTACTTTTCTTCAGTGGGAATTGATATTTAATAATCCCATCTCTCATATCAATAGCAGCACCAACAGTTCTAAGAAAAGGTCTTCCCAAAACAATAGGACAAGAAGCATTGCATTCAATATCCAAAATAACAAAATCAACGGGGTCAAAGTTATTATTAACCATAATAAGAATATTATTAACTCTCCCCAAAGGTTTCCTCTTGGCAATATAAGCAAGATGAACATCCAAATAACATTGTTCCAACGGCAGCAAATCAAGCATATCATAGATTTTTCTAGGCATAACAGAAATGCTCGCACCAAGATCACATAAAGCATATTGCAATCAAAGTCATATACTTTCATCTTTATGATGGGCTCCCAACCATCTTCTAACTTCCTAGAAATAGAAGATTCATGTTTTAATTTCACTTCTCTAATTTGCATGAGAGCATTTGTAATATGTTTTGTAAAAGTCATATTTATAGCACTAGCATTAGGACTTCTAGCAAGATTTTATAAGAACTTAATTACTTCAGATATATTGCAATCATAAAAATCGAAGTCATTATTATCAAAGGTAAAAGTACTATTATCTCTCATACTTCAAAAAATTTCAGCACTCTTATCACAAACAGTTTCAGTGGTTCTAAGCAATTTTGTAGAAGGAGTGGGAACTTTTCCTACACCAATTATTTTACCATTAATAGAAGGAAGTTTGATAGAATTTGATATTTCAGCATTACTAGTGGTGGTAATGGTACAAACTTTAGTCATACTATTATTTCTAGAAATTTCATCTTCTTTTTCCCACCTAGCATGCAATTCACCCAACATCCTAACATTATCATCAATTCTAACTTGAATGGCATTTGTAGTAGCAAAGGGATTTTGCAGCCATTTTATTAATAAAGGAATTTTGAGCTTCACACAAGGATGAAATACAAGTTTCAGCATTTTAAATTTTGACTTGTAAACCAGAAATTTCCCTATTTAAATTCTCAAGCTGATGACTAATATTCTTCAACATAGCAGATTGTTCTGGAGATCAGTTCTCTCCACTCTCCCTACCTTTTTCATGAGCTCTTTGAAACTTCAAAAAACAGTTCTGGAGATCTGCAATCGTGCCCAGAGGCATTGCCTATGTGCTAAAGATGAGGATTCTGGTTCAGTGAATGCTCTGGCTGCTTGGTCTCTTGTCTGCCGTCCGAAGCAACATGGTGGGTTGGGAGTGCTGAATCTTGAGTTGCAAAATAAGGCGCTTCTTATGAAACAACTCCATAAATTTTATTCCAAAGATCCCACTCCATGGGTTGCTCTAGTCTGGTCTTTATATGGTAATGGAATTCCTCATGCAATGTCCAAGAGAGGTTCCTTCTGGTGGAAGGACATTTTTAGTCTTGTGGAGGATTATAGAAGTATAACAACCTGCCAAGTACATAATGGTTCATCTGTGTTGTTTTGGAAAGATTTTTGGTCTCATGGTGAATTAATGTGTCAAAAATTCCCAAGGCTATATTCATATGCAATGAATGAGGATGTCTCGGTGGCAGCATTGGCTCGCTTAGAGAACCTGAATGAAGGTTTCCATCTACCTCTCTCAGTTGAAGCCTTCCAGGAATGGCAAGCAGTAACTGAAATCCTCGCAGATATACAGTTATCAGATCAACAAACTGACATTAGGACGTTTGTTTGGGGTCCTATGTATACTCCATCCAGATACTACAAGTTTCTGTTTGCCCGCCTCCCCAAGGATGCTACACTCAATGAAATTTGGAAATCGAGGGCACTGCCCAAACTCAAAGTCTTTACCTGGCTGCTCTTTGTGGATCGTCTTAACACAAGGGATCTCATGCTTCGTAAACATTGGCATATTGACTCAGGCTATAATTGTGCTATGTTCTCTCAGAACACACTTGAAACTGCTCAACATCTCTTCTTTCATTGTCAGTTTGCACAACTCTGTTGGAGTTTCCTAAATATCAATTGGGTTCTCAGAAGGGATTTGGGAATTGATTTCCCTGCCACAAAAGCAGCTTTTATCGGTCCTTGTTTTTTCGAGATCACTGCTTGTGCCACTTGGAATATCTGGAAGGTCAGGAACAACTTAATATTCAACAATACTCCAGCAGATTTTGGCAGATGGAAGGTTTGTTTTCAGAGTGATCTCTTGCTCCATCGCTTCAGAGTGAAAGCCTCTTGTGTTCAACCACTTGTTGAATGGATAGCAGCTATCTTTTTGTAACCCTTTTGTACCTCTCTTTTATTTTCTTCCCCCCCTGATGTAATAAGTACTCTCTCTAGACTATATGTACAGTTGTATCCCCTTTTTTTTTCCTTCATATATATATAAAAAATGACACCGTAGGGGCTTCCCCTACGGTAGAGGTGTCGAAAAAAAAACATAGCAGATTGTTCCTCCATGGTTTTAGTGAATAATTTATTCTACTCATATTGCATTTGCATAAAGTTATTAGTGGCTTTTTCAACCTCTAAAATCTTTTCCTCACCATGCATTCCAGATCTATAATAACCATTGCCACTATTAGAAGGATATGGCATATAATTGTTACTACCAAAATTATTCATATAAGCATTGTTGTTAAAATTATTGCTTTTAATGAAGTTCACGTCAACATGCTCTTCTTGAGCAACCAAAGAAGATAAAGGAATATTATTTGGATCAACATGAGCTTTACCATTAACAAGCATAGACATAATGGTATCAATCTTATCACTCAAGGAGGAGGTTTCTTCAACAGAATTTACCTTCTTACCTTGTGGAGCCCTCTCAGTGTGCCATTCGGAATAATTTATCATCATATCATCATGGAGTTTTGTTGCATCTCCCAAAGTAATGGACATAAAGTTACCTCCAGCAGCTGAATCCAGAAGGTTTCTTGAAGAAAAAATCAGTCCTGCATAAAAAGATTGGATGATCATCCAAGTAGTCAGTCCATGAGTGGGACAATTCTTTACCAACGATTTTATTCTTTCCCAAGCTTGAGCAACATGTTCATTATAAAAATGTTTAAATTTCAGTATGTCACTTCTCAAGGATATAATCCTAGCAGGAGGATAATATTTTCCAATGAAAGCATCTTTGCATTTAACCCAAAAATCAATACTATTTCTTGGCAAAGATAGCAATCAATCTTTAGTTCTCCCTCTCAAAGAGAATGGAAACAATTTCAGTTTTATAATGTCGCCATCTACATCCTTATACTTTTGCATCTCACAAAGTTCAACAAAATTATTAAAGTGAGAAGCAGCATCATCAGTACTAACACCAGAAAATTTCTCTTTCATAACAAGATTTAACAAAGCCGGTTTAATTTCATAGAAGGCTGCTTCAGGAGCAGGTGGAGCAATAGGTGGCCAGCTGCAGGTTGAAGCTGCAACTCTGGGAAGGTGTCGGCTTTTGGGACACCAGCAGTAGCTCGGGCAAGTGACCACCTAGAATTCAGGAAGGCCGACACTGCCCTAACTCAAATGAACCACATGTTGAATCTTGCGTTTCCATATCACATATATCATTGTGAGCTGGGATCAAAGTACTCTAAACATAGTCATGATAGATATAATTCTAACAATAGAACTTTGGAACTATGTTACAACATGAGAAGTAACTCAAATAAAACATCATGAATAATTGTGCACTGGAAGCAACTGTTTGTTTTTGAGCATAGAGAAAACATAACAAAGTGGTACTCAGCTTGTCCTTTATGAAATAGCAAAACATAAATGCCAGGACACCTTTAAAGTTCAAAGGGTGACTACATACAAGTAATTTGAGAAGAAGCAATAACATAATCATGAATCAATCAATAATAAATTTTGGGACTATGCACATTATACTCAGAATGACAACTATGCTCTCTTAATTGGTGCATAAAGTAAGAAGATAAAGACTCAACATAAAAGTAAAAGAAAGGGTCCACGCAGAGGGAAGCAAGATTACTCATGTGCTAGAGCTTTTTATTTTGAATGCAGTAGAGGTGTTGAAAATATATTTTGAGAGGTATGTATGTCTATGTCAACGAATGTCATTAAATGATATATCATCCTTTCATGTTTAATGGCTTCAATAACGGCTCCCATAGAGAGAACAATAAAGTTCCTCTTCTCCTTCGTTTAAACAAGCTAAGTACATGATTTTTCAAGTACATAGTGTTAGGAGATTTTGGTTATTGGTTCAATTTATATTTAGTGGGTGGGCACCCACGCCTGCTCTTTTTGCAATATTAAGAACTAGCACATTATGCATGCTAGTCAAAGTGTGAAGCCATAATAAACATGAAAGAGATAATAAAGCACTCAACACTTCCTCATGAGCTAAAATAAGAACACAAAACATGTAATCATTTTTTGAAGGTTTAAAGGTAGCACACAACCAATTCACTTTGGAGTGGCGGTGAAATACCACATATAGATAGGTATGGTGGACACAATTGGAAAACTTTGATTTTTGGAAGTTAGATGCAAGAGTAGAGCTCATACTGAGTACAGGTGAAGGCTAGCAAAAGACTGGAAGCGACCAACTAAGAGAGCAATAATGGCCATAATCATGCATAGCGACAAAACATTATTAATCAAAGCATAAAGTGATATTACAAGTCAAAAACTAAATGATCATTGAGGCTTAAGGTGACTGGTTTGTAGTCATTACATGGTGTAAGTATGTGCCAATTCAACCCAATAAAATATCAAAGGAGAATACCACAATATTATGCTTTTATATGGAACAACACATGATTCTTTCAATGACACATTAAGTACTCTCAGCTATTTGAGACAAGTCAGGCTACAACAATAACTACTAAGCATATGATTAAAATAACATCTAACATGACATGCCAAAGTCTGTGCCACAGTCTAATCAAGCTCCCCTTTGCACCACTATAAGCATGAACCATTTTACTCGTCTCCAACACCAATCAATTTATTTGAAAAAACTCTCATAGATAATAATCAATAAAGACCAGAGAGCTAATCATGCCTTACTAAAGAAAACTAACGAGCTCTGAATAAAATACGAGTGGAAAACCAGAGCTAAACGTAGTACTAGCAAAAGAGAACACTCGCAGAACAATAAGAGTGAAAATTAGAGTGTTCTTGATACATCTCAAACGTATCTATAATTTCTTATGTTCCATGCTACTTTTATGATGATACTCACATGTTTTATACACATTTTACATCGTTTTGATGCTTGTCGTGGTATCGTCACGGCATATGCCATAGGGTGGCTAATCGAAGGGGCTCCTGAGAGATCTCACGGCGGTATCCGGAAGCGGGTATGGGCACGAGCGACACGGCGACGTACCCAGGTTCGGGGCCCTCCGGTGGAGGTAAAACCTCTACTCCTGCTATGAGTGTATATGGTAATCACACGGTACAATGGTGCTCCTAGAGCTGTATCCGGCTGGCCACGAGAGGCTAAGGGAGACGATGGTCTCTCTCACGGGGCAGCGGCTGTAGGTAGGTGAAAGCAATAAGTGATCGATCGTCCCCTGCACGAGAGGGGTAGTGCGGCTTATATAGGCACCGGCACTTTACATATAAGACCCTATAGTCTACTGGCCGGCTTGGCCGGCTTCGGCTTCCGCTCCTTCCCGAGGCGGTGACGTCAGGAGCCGTTGAGGCGTCATGGCCTGTCCCATCCGGCTGCCTTGGTCAGCGGTATGGAGAGGAGGTGTCTCTGTCGCCGTCAGCCACTGTAGCCTGTACGGCGCGTCGTAAGCCATGATGGCCTGTCCGGCGCGTGGCACTATTGCTCCACAGTGCCCCGCGCTTTACGGAAGATGAAGTCAGCGTGGACTTTGGGAACCCGGATCACCAACCCGGTTCCTTCCGGTGCAAGACTCGCCGGCCTCGAGTCGGTCGAGGTACGAGACCCCCGGTCGGATATGGCTTGTAGAAGCCGGCCCGGCTACGGCATTGGCGGCCGTAGCCGGGCCGACTAGGACCTAGAGCCAGCCGGCTTCGGACCAGCCGGCCACGGCGCCGGCCGGCTGCTCCTCGGCCGGCCTTTGCCGCGAGCCGGCCGGTGGCCAGCCGGCTGCTCCGCGTCCATTGCCCTACCCGGGGTCTTCCCCAGACATTAGCCCCGAAGGCGGCAAGGTCCTGCGTTTAGAAGGACCTAGGCAGGTTTTCTGGCTTCTTGAATATATTTGACGGCACTTGGAGGGGCCGGCGAGGATTTTCATTCAGCCGGCTGCGCCCTTGTCCGGCTCGTTCCTGCCGGCTGCTCCCAGCCGGCCGCTTTTTACACTTGTATAGTTTTTGCTTTCTTGCAAGATTTGATGGCGCCTCCGCCTTGCTGAAGAGTTTTGGTTCGACTGGAACTTTTGTCCGGCTCCGGCTTGCTGCGCGCCGGGGTCTCCGCCGCCTCGGGTCCTGCGCCCGACTTGACCGGTCTGACGCCTGGCCTGGCTGTCGGTTCGTCTGGTCACATCAATGTTCCTCCGGATCCGGTGCGGTAGTGGGCGACGTGGTGTGGCGGTTTACGGTAACGGTAGCGGTCGTGGGCGACGTTAATGCGCAGAAGATCCGGGCGGCGTGGCCACGATCGCCACGTGGAGGCCAACCGCCGCCGCGGTCGGCTATAAATGCCGCGGGGGAGGGTACCGGGCGGCACTTGCTCACTTCTCCTTCCTCGCGCTCCTGCCTCCGTCGCTCTCCGCGCGCCCAAGCTCTTCGCTGCTCCGGCGAACGTCTTCCGCTGGCGAACTCCGGCGACCGAATCTCCACCGTTCCGCCGCCGCCGCTCCATCAATCCGGCGCCACGGGGCCGCGCGTCTCGACGGAGCGTCCGCAGCCGCCGCTGTCGCCGCCGCGGTCGCAAGGTTCTTCCTCGCCGTTCCGCCTTTCTTGGTCATCTTCTTCTTCTTCGACCTCGTCAATGGCGTCCCCCAGCGGATCATGGAGGGGCTCCTACATGCGCGAGGACGACATCGAGCGCCTGGTGCGCCTCCGGCGGATCCCGCGGTCGGTGATCACGCGGGCGCCTGGCAGGGAGTCGGAGCCCAAGCCGGAGCCCGGCGAGCGCGTCGTTTTCGGCGCGCACCTCGGCCGCGGGCTGGGCCTGCCGGCTTCAACATTCTTCCGGCGGTTCCTCGACCACTTCGGCCTTCGGCCGCATCACTGCCGGCCAACGCGTGCGTCCTCTTGAGCTGCTACGTCGCGTTCATGGAGGCTTACGCCGGCTTGTGGCCCGACATCGACTTACGGAGCCGGCTCTTCTACTTGAAGGCCCAAACCACCGAGGGCCGCTGCGGGCCTGTGGCGCCGCCTCGATCTACACCCGGCCCGGTACGCCTTTCCCCAAAATCCCCACCGTCGACTCGGTGAAGAGCTGGCGGATGTCATTCTTCTACGTGCGCAACGACGGGGCGCTCGTCGACCGGATCAACTTGCCGGAGTTCAACCCGGCTCCTCCAGTCGGCCGGATCAATTGGAGCCACAACGCCCGCTCGACGGATCCGAACGCCGAGGTGAACCTGCTGTGGGACTTCCTGGCGACAGCCACTGATGGCGGGCTGACTGCCGAGGATCTCCTCTGCACCATCGCCGAGCGCCGGGTGCTGCCGCTCCAGATGCGCTCCCACAAGATCGGGCACATGTCCGGCCGGTTCGATCCGAACCGGACGTCCAAGCGCCGCTCAACAAAGCCCGGGTGGCCAGCCGGGTGAACCACATCACCAAGGCGAACCTAACGGAGAGGCTGGAGCTACGGGCTGGTGCCTCGCGACGGGGAGCATCCGCCGGCGCGGGTAAGTCTCATGTCTTTGCCATTTTCCGGCTTGCGGCTGCGAGGCCGACTTCCTTTTCTTCGCCGACTTCCGGCTTGTCATATGTTCATGTTTTTTCTGTCTTTCTAGCTTTTTGAGCGCCGGAACGCCGAGGACGGCGACACGGCGACGAAGAGGTGGACGCCGGATCTCGTCGATCCGGCCGACCAAGCCGGCGAGCATGCCGGCGACGACGACCTGCCGCGGGCGCCGATCCTAGGCGGCCGGGGGAGCACAATCCGCCCCCTTCACCAGAGCAGCAGGAGGAGGTGGAGCCGGCGACGTCCGGCACGGGGCCCATCCCCGCCGTGCCTCTGCGTGCGAGGCCGCCAAGCACCACGGCGACTTCGGCGCCCAAGGGCACGAAGCGAGCCGGCTCCACCGCCGCCTTGGAGGCGAAGGCGAAGAAGCTGCGCCGGCAGCAGCCGAAGATGGTCCCGGAGAAGGCCGGGTGAGTTCTTTCTCTCTTTTTCTTGTTTGATTCCTTTTCTTTCCTTACTTTTATGCTTATTATCTCTCTGTTTATCCGGCTAGGGCCCCTATCAAGTTTGCCCGGGCGGCGGCTCCCGGCAAGCTCCGCGCGTTGTGTCGCCGCTTCCCCGCCGGCGAGAGGGAGCAGACGCCGCAGCCTTCCTCGCGCGCATCTACACCGCCGCCGCCTGCCGCGGGGGCGCCTTCCTTCGCCGTGCCGCTGGCCTCAGCGCCTGATCGCGGCACGCGGGTTGAGCCGACTCGCCAGGCGACGCTGGACGACATGTTCCCGGGCCGGACTCGTCCTCTGGGCCCGGCTGCTGGGGCTGGTGCGGGAATGCCGCCGTCGGCCGGAGCCGGAGCCGGCAGCTCCGCACCGCTGCGGCCGGAGCCGGAGCCGGGAGGGCTGCGCCGCCCACGATCGGAGCCGGAGCCGGGCCGAGCGTGGTGGTGCTGGACGAAAGTCCGGAGGAGGCACCTCGGGCGCCGGAGACGGCCGGGCCGGCTGGGCCATCTGCTGCGCCGGAGCGACGCCGCCACCGCGGCCGACGACGGAGGAGCCGGCCCGACAGGAGCCGGCAAGAGACGAGCCGGTGCGCACGGAGGGCGCCGACTCGCGCGCGCTGGTGAGGACGGGGACCCCAACGGCGTCACCGCAAGGCCTGCACGTGGCCAAGGCGCACTTCTTCTTCGAGGTGCCGTCCGCCTCCGACTCCGGCCTCGGCTCGGCTGCCACCATGGAGCGAGGCGTGGCTCCGCGCCGACTCCTACGAGGTGACCAGCCGGGAGGAACCCCGGCCAAGCATCGGTGGAGATGTTCTTCTCCGGCCTGCGAGGCCAATCTCAAGGCCGGGGCAACCGAGGCCGCGGCTAACGTCGCCAAGGTGGAGGAAGCCAGCAAGGTAAGCTTCGGTTGTTTTTGATCTGATTATTATCCTGGTAGCCCTCCGAGGCATGGGCCGGCTGCTTGGAGCCGGCACGGGTTTCGCTTGATCGACTAACTTTTTCCTTTTTTCTTAGGCTGTGGCGGATCGGCGCACCGCTCTGTACAACCGCGCCGTGACCCACTACCACAAGGCCAAGGCTGGACCGGGCCGACTTGGCCCGCGGCTGGAAGCCGCCAAGGGTAAGCTCTATGCTTCTTTCGACTTGATGTCTTGTTTTCTTTCTAATCTTGGTTGGCTGACATTTCTTTCTGGCCGTCTTGTAGTTGAAGCCGCCAAGGTCCCGCGGCTGGAGTCGGATCTCCGAGCCGCTCGCGACCAGTGCGCCGTGAGCGAGGAGGCGGGCCGATCCGCCGCCCGCAAGCTTAAGCTGGCTGATCAGGAGCTGACGCGGCTGCGCCTGCTGGAGGAGAACCACCTTAAGGAGCTTGCTGCCCTCAAGAAGGACGGGGAGGAGAAGGCTGGCGGAGCTGAGCGGGCGGGCTGGACGAGGTGGAGAGGCAGCGGCTTGCGCTTCGGGAGGAAGTCACCACCAAGTCCACGGAGGTGACGGCCACCGCCAAGCGCTGGACGGAGGGGATTGGCGCGCTTGATCGCGGCTTGTCGGGTGAGTGCCTCTATGTTTCCTTCCCTTTGCCGGCTTTCGGCTGTCGGCTGCCGGCTTAGGTTGGTAGCCGGCGGCTGAAACTTATCTTTTTCGCTATCTCCATCTTCGGGCTGGGGGCAGTCGGTTCGTGCCGGCTGCCGCCAGTCTTTGCTTTGCTGCCTTCGGAATCTCCATCTTCGGGCTGGGGGCGGTCGGTTCGTGCCGGCTGCCGCCGGTCTTACTAGGACTTCGAAAATTTGCATTTTTCAGCTTATTTCGGCTTTTGGTGGTTTCGACATGCTTCTTCCCGCAGCGGCCTTCCCGGAGACGCGGGATGCGGCCTTGGCAGCCGTTGGCGTTGAGCGCGAGTCCGGAGGCGGGCGGCGGCGAGGGCAGCTCGGAGTACTTCTCCATGGAGGATCACACGGCGTCCATGGCTGCCCGCATCGAGCCCATCACCAAGCTCGGCTGGGAGCTTCGGAAGGCGGCCGAAGAGCTGGTGCCCATGCTGTGGCCTGAAGAGGCGGCGCCGCAAGATATCTCTGGCCTCATCGCTGCGATGGAGCGGGCGCCGGATCGTTTCCTCGACTGGAAGGAGTCGGCCACGCGCGCCGGTGCCGACATGGCGCTGTCCTTCGTCCTCTCTTGGTACAACGAGGTGGACCTGGGGCAGCTTGAGTTCCGGCGAGCCGGCGTGGAGGACAAGCTCCCGGCCGATCTCAAGGCCGCCCGCCTTGCTCGAGCCAGCGCCATCGCCGAGTTCGTCGACAAGACCCTCTTCGTCGCGGACCCGAACCCTCCTCTGTCCGATGGAGAGTACATGGACGATGAGGAGGCGGAGGACGTGCCGAGGACGACCCGGCAGCCGGCTCCAGCGATGCTCCTCCGGTGGCGCTTAGTTTCTGTCTTTTGATTGTTGCTTTTGCCAAGACAATTTATTAAATCCCGGGATGCCGGGTGCATATGTAAGACAATATAATTATCCTTTTATTAAGGCACACTTTAATGTGTTTGTTAATCATTTGTGTGCCGGCTTGCTTTCTTTCGACTTGTTCGCTTTTTCCTATCCGCCCCACTCTTTGGCTGTGCTCTTGCCGGTCGTACGTCCGACTTGCGATCCGTCGCCGGATCAAGAGCGGGCCGGCGAGGAGGCCGACGGTACTTCGGTCGAACGAGCTGAATTCGGCAATCCGACACTTTATGAAAATTTGCAAGTCAATTCGCTTTTACTCTTTCCCTTAGTCGTTTTTCGCGTGCCGGCTCCCTAGGCCTTACTCCCGCCGGCCGGACAGCCGGGTTGCGGTGCTGTAGCTGGTTCGGAAGCCGGCTGTCGGAAGCCGGATCACGTTGCGATCCGACCGCGTGAGAGGGTTCAAGCCAATTGGCGAAACAAGGTAAAGTACGCGAAAAACTTGTCGGAAACGGCGCTCTTGGCGCAAGCTTTTCATAACTTACAAAAGGGATACAAGGGATACATACATTCCTGTTCTCATGTGTAAAATGGGCGGAGCAACCTGACATTCCGGGGACGTTTAGTCTCCTCGTCGGCCTTGTCCGGCTTGTTTTCTTAGCCTCTTGGGCATCTATGAGATAGTAGGAATCATTGCCTACTTGCCTTGCTCACGATGAAGGGACCCTCCCATGGGGATGCTAGTTTATGCTGTCCGGCTGTCCGTTGGATCAGCCGGAGCACTAGGTCTCCTTCTCGGAATACTAAGGTCTTGACCTTCCGGGCTGTGGTAGCGACGGAGGCTTTGCTTGATATACGGTTGACCTGGACTCGGCCATCGGCCGGACCTCTTCAACCAGGTCGACTCCATCTTCGCGAGCTTCTTTGGCTTCGGCTTACGTGTAGAGCTTGATTCTTGGCGCGTCGTGCTCGATATCGGTCGGCGGGACGGCTTCGGCCCCGTATACGAGGAAGAAGGGTGTGAACCCGGCGAGCGGTTTGGCGTTGTGCGCGGGCTCCACGGCACGGCTGGGCAGCTCTTCAATCCGGCGGCCGGCTGAGCGCTCAAGCGGCTCCACCAGCCGGGGCCGGATGCCGGCTAGGATCAAGCCGTTAGCCTTCTCCACTTGGCCGTTGGTTTCCGGGTGTGCCACGGACGATAGGTCCATCCGGATCCCCATTTCTCCGCAATAGCGTTTGAAGATGCCTTCGGCGAAGTTGCTGCCATTGTCGGTGATGATGCTATGCGGGTAGCCATATCTCACGATTATTTCCTTGAGGAATGTGACGGCTGTGGAGCCGTCCGGCTTCTTGATTGGCTTGGCTTCGATCCACTTAGTGAACTTGTCAATCATCACCAAGAGATGAGTCATGCCGCCTCGGGCTGTTTTGAATGGGCCCACCATATCCAAGCCCCATACGGCAAATGGCCGGGTAATGGGGGTGGTCTTCAAGGCGGAAGCCGGCGTGTTCCTTTGCTTGGCGAAGCGTTGGCAGCCGTTACACTTCTTCACCGGTTCTTCGCGTCTACGAGCGCGGTCGGCCGGTAAAAACCGTGCGGGAAGGCTTTGGCCACTATGGCTCGGGAGGAGGCGTGGTGGCCGCACTCACCACGATGGATTTCCCGTAGGAGTTCAATCCCTTCAGCCGGCTCGACGCACCAGCTGGAACACCCCACTTACGCTGCGTTTGTACGGCTCGTGGTTGATGATTGTATAGGCCTTGGCCCTTCTCTCAATCTGCCTGGCACTGGACTGCTGTCATCGGGCGGCACACCGTCGGTGAGGTAGGAGAGGAATTCTTGTGCCCATGAAGGTACGCATCTTATCTCGAATACGCTGACCAACAGGGTCTCCCGCGTGGGAGCTTCCGGCTTCGGCTGCATGGTCGCCGGGTTCGGCTTGCTAGCCGGCGGGTTCGGCTTGCTAGCCCCGAGTGTGGCGATGAAGCCCCGGGTTGGACTGAGAAGTCCCCGGGTTCGGCATGGTAGCCGGCGGGTTCGGCTTGTTAGCCCCGACTTGGGCGATGAAGCCCCGGGTTCGGCTGAGCAGCCCCGGGTCAGCCGGCACGAATATTGAATCCGAATCCGGTGACGGTATGATGGACGGCTTCTTGATAACCGCCAAGGCGATGCCGGCGGAATGGCTTGCCGGGTTGAGCCAATCTTGGACAAGGCGTCGGCCGCCTCGTTGTTTGCTCGTGGCACATGGTGGAATTCGCGGCCGTCGAAGAAGCCGGATAGCTGCTGGACATGGAAGCGGTATGAGGCCATGTTGGCGTCCTTCGCGTCCCAGTCGCCAGATGCTTGCTGTATAACCAAGTCGGAGTCGCCGAAGCAAAGTATGCGACGCACGCCAATCTCCTTGGCCAGCTTCAGCCCATGTATGAGCGCTTCATACTCCGCCACATTGTTGGATGCGGCGAAGTGGATCTGCGGGACGTAGTCCGGTCGGTCTCCCTTGGGAGAGGTGATGACGATGCCGGCTCCCAAGCCGTTGCGCATCTTCGAGCCGTCGAAGTGCATCTTCCAATGTGTGGAATCCGGCACGGGCGGCGAGTGCGCATCTCAGCCCGGTCGACGAAGAAGTCCGCGAGGATCTGCGACTTGATGGCTGTGCGTGGCTCGTAGAGGATGGTGTGGGCGGCTAGCTCCGGGGCCCACTTGGCAACTCGGCCGTTGGCATCCTTGCTTGCCGATGATTTCCGCCGGAGGCGCTGTGGCAACCACCCGGATGGGATGTTCTTGGAAGTAATGCTTGAGCTTCTTGGCTGCCATGTAGACACCGTAGGTGACCTTACAGTAGTGGGGGTAGTTTTGCTTCGGCTGGGAGAGCACTTCGGCTGAGGTAGTAGGCGGGCGGCTGGACCAGCTGCTCTCTGTTTTCGGCTTCTTTGCGCTCCACCACCGGGACAACGCTAACCACTCGGTTGGTGGCTGCGATGTACAACGGCATCGGCTCCATTGAACCCGGCGTTGCGAGGATTGGCGCGGTTGAGAGCACGCGCTTTAAGTCACGGAAGGCTTCATCCGCTGCGGTGACCGAGACGAACTTGTCCGCCTTCCTCATCAAGCTGATATAGGGGCGGTGCCTTCTCCCCCGGCCGGGCGACGAAGCGGCTCAAGGAAGCCGGACAGCCGGCGAACTTACGGACGTCCTTGAGGCACTTGCGGCAGCTCCATCTTCTCAATGGCACGATCTTCTGCGGGTTGGCTTCGATTCCTCGGCGAGAGACGAGGTAGCCCGGGGAGTTGGCCGGCGGCACGCCGAAAGTGCACTTGGCCGGGTTGAGCTTCATCGGAATCTTCGCGGATTGGTGAAGGTTTCTCTCGGGTCATCAAGGAGGGTAGGCATCTCCTTGGTTTTTACAACGACATCATCCACATATGCGTGAACATTTCTGCCGATTTGATCCTGCAAACACTTTTGCATGCACCTTTGGTAGGTGGCGCCTGCATTTTCAAGCCGAACGGCATAGTCGTGTAGCGATAAGCCCGTACGGGGTAATGAACGAAGTCTTTATTTGATCATCCGGATTCAAAGGAATGCGGTGGTAGCACTGAATAGGCATCTAGAAAAGACAACGAGTTCACGGCCGGCGATCGAGTCTATGACTTGATCTATGCGCGGCAGGGGAAGGGGTCCTTCGGGCACGCCTTGTTCGGGCTGGTGTAGTCGATACACATGCGCCGGGAGCCGTTCTTCTTCAAAACCAGGACCGGGTTTGCCAACCAGTCCGGGTGCGGTACTTCCATGATGAAGCCGGCAGCTAGGAGCCGGGCGATTTCTTCACCGATGGCCTTCCTTCGTTCTTCGGCGAAGCGCACGAGAGGCTGCTTCACCGGCTTGGCGTCGGGCCGGACGTGGAGGTGGTGCTCAGCCAACTCCCTCGGCACACCGGCATGTCTCTTGGAGTCCATGCGAAGATGTCCCGATTCTCACGGAGGAAGGCTGGTGAGCTCGCTTTCCTATTTCTTGCTCAAGCCGGCACCGATGGTGACGTACTTGTCCGGCTGCGCCGGGTCCAGCGAGGATCTTCTTGGTGTTGTCGGCCGGCTGGAAGTGAGTCGTCCCGGCCGGGTTGCCTCCGGCCGGCATGTCCGTCTGCGCGGCCTTGGCGAGGGCAACGGCGTCGTGGATGAGCTGCTTCTCGGTGGCGATGACCGGCGTACGGGCCATCTTGGAGCTCTGCGTGGCGCAGTCCATGGAGCGGCGATAGTCGCCGGCTATGGTGATGACCCCCTTTGGGCCAGGCGGCTTCATCTTCAGGTACCCATAGTGGGGCACCGCCATGAACTTGGTCGGGGCCGGCCTGCCCAGGAGCGCGTGGTAGGGACTCACGAGGTCCACCACCTCGAACTCGATTCTCTCGGTGCGGAAGTGGTCCGGCTTCCCGAACATCACCTCCGGCGTGATCCGGCCGATCGGGTGGCGGCGGTGGCCTGGCACGATGCCATGGAAGACGGTGGGGGTGGGGCGGAACTCGGCCTCCTGGATGCCCGGCTTGCGGGCGGTGTCGCGGTAGAGGATGTTGATGCTTGCTGCCGCCGTCGATGAGGACGCGCGAAAATCGCACGCTGCGCCGAGTCGTGCCGATGGTGGGGTCGAGGACCATGGCGTAGCTGCCCGGCTTCGGCGGGACAGCCGGTGTGTCGCGGCGATCAAATGTGATGGCCTGCTCGACCGGTTTGGTGCTGGGGGACCGGCGGTATGACCGCGTTGACCTCGAGGAACGGCTCTGCGGCTCGTCTTGTCCTCGGGCTCGGAGGTGAAGATGATGTAGGTAGCATCTTCGGCCAGATATCGGCCATGGTGCACTTGGTTAGCCTCGTGGTGCTCGAGGTTGGCGTTCTCTGCGCCGCCTTGACCACCCGGCCCGCCGGGCTGGAGGGGCGGGGGTGGAGGGGGAGGGGTTCGCCGCTTGTCGGCCGCTTCATGAAGTGGCGGTCGCGGGTGGTGTGGTTGGAGGGGTTCTTGCCGCTGTGGTACTTGCACGGCGAGTCGAGCATCTGCTCGAAGGTGTACTTCGGCTTCCATTGCCGGTCTGTTTGCTTACGGCGGCGGCTGCCGCCTGCCGCGTTGTCCGACACGGCTGCCACATGGGCGGAACCGTGCCGGCGGTCCGGCTGGTCGGCTGTGACGCTTGCCGCGGTAGTTGTCCCGCCGGCTGCCATGCGAGCCGCCCTCGGCCGGCTTGTGCTCAGCCGGCTTGTTGTCTCGTCTTGCTGGGGCTGGTGAAACGTCAGCCGGCGCCTTGCCGGCTTCCTCAGCCAGCGCATACTTGTCTGCGATGGCCATCAAGGCGGCCATCGTCTTGGGCTCGCTGCGGCGTAGCTTGTGCCACAGCATGGTGTTGGGCCGGCAGCCTCCCATGAAGAAGGCTGATGGCTTGCATCTCGTGCACGCCCTCGCAAGAGTTGCGCATCTCGCACCGGCGCGTCGGGTACGCGCGATCCGTCTCGTCCGGGCCACTGCTTGCACATCTCAAGGCTGTTGAGGGCGACCCGGCCGGCGATAGGTGCCGGTGAAGTTGCTGATGAAGGCGGCCTCGAAGTCCAGCCAGCCGTTTATGCTGCCGGGCTGGCAGGTTGTTGAGCCATGTGCGGGCGGAGCCGAGCGGCATGAGGGGAGTAGCGCACAGCCCGGCGCTTGTTGCCCGAGAGATGCCGGCTGCGGTGGAGTAGTCCGGCAGCCGGTCCTCCGGCTTGGCGGTGCCGTCGTACTTGGGCGTGTCGCGGGGAGCTGGAAGCCGTCGAGCACGGGCTCGTTGGCGATGCGGGGCCCGAAGCACTTGGGGCAAGCCGGCGCCTCCTCTTCCGCGATGCGGGATTCGATCAGCCGGTCGAGCGATCTGCGGCGTCGGCGGGCTCGATGCGCGGGCCCAGCCGGGAGTGGGCCGGCTGGCGGCGCCGGCTGGCTACGGAGCCGGCCGATGTGGGCGTCGAGGCTCGGAGTCTTGCTCCTGGTTCCTGCTTGGTGGGGCCCGGCTGCGGCTGCTGCCGCCGCACTGGTTGGTGGCTCGGCCGGCTCGGGGTTGCGCGCGTGGCGCGGGAGTCGTTGCGCCGGCTTGGTGCTTGGGGAGGCGGACTCGGCCGTGTCCACTGGCGTTGCTGCGGCACCACGGCGTGAGGAGCCCTAGGGTCTCGGGCGTACACAGGGTCTTTCGGCTGCACTGTTGGCAGCCTTCACCAAATCAGCCACCCGCGCGGTCGGCGGCGTAGCTCTTCGCCTCGGGGCGGTGCAGCTCTTCTGCGGCGGCTTCGGCCGCGAGCATGTTCTTGTCGGGGGTGTTGTAGATGGGCAGCTCCATGGATGGAGCCGGCTCGTCCGCGCCGTCGCGGTCGATCTCGGCGCCTAGGTCGCGGCCTCTGCGGCGGATCTCGCCGGCTCGGCTGGGGTTGTCGCCGCCCGGGGTGAGGCCGTGGGCGCGGTTGTACTCGCGGCTGGGTGATGTCCCAGCGGCGCTTAGCAGCAGCCAGCTCCTCGGTGCAGCGAGGAGGAGCACGCGGTGCGCCTCCGAGTGCTGCCTCGACGGCGGCGGCGTCGGTGCGGCGCCGGTGGTGAGCGGGGTGCTCAGCTTTGCCGGACTTGCTCCGGCCGGGACGGTGGTGGTGGCGCCTTTGGGCCCGAGCCGGAGCGTTGGGGTCAACGTTGCGCTCCAGGTTGGGGCCGCGGGTGCGCGGGTTCTTGGTGACTTCCTCGCCAGCCATCATGACTTGCACGACGGCGGGGCTGGCGGGAGCGCTGCAGCCGGCTCGCGGAGGAGGGCTGGCGCAGCGCAGCACCTGCCGCGGGTAGCGCGGCGGTGCGGCGGTGGCGGCGTAGACGTCGTGGCCGCCGAAGGAGATGACGCGCGCCGCCGGCTGGGAAGGGCCGGTCGGCGAAGCAGCCGGCGTTGTCGGCGGCGCGGTCGAGGAGCCGAATCTCCGGATCAAGCCTGAGCGACTCGCTCGCCGGTGGTGATGGTGAGGCCCGTCCGGATGAAGACACCGGCCGAGGATGCTGAAGGCCCCACGGTGGGCGCCAAATGTCGTGGTATCGTCACGGCATATGCCATAGGGTGGCTAATCGAAGGGGCTCTGAGAGATCTCACGGCGGTATCCGGAAGCGGGTATGGGCACGAGCGACACGGCGACGTACCCGGGTTCGAGGCCCTCCGGTGGAGGTAAAACCTCTACTCCTGCTATGAGTGTATATGGTAATCACACAGTACAATGGTGCTCCTAGAGCTGTGTCCGGCTGGCCCTGAGAGGCTAAGGGAGACGATGGTCTCTCTCACAGGGCAGCTCTGTAGGTAGGTGAAAGCAATAAGTGATCGATCGTCCCTGCACGAGAGGGGTAGTGCGGTTTATATAGGCACCGGCACTTTACATATAAGACCCTATAGTCTACTAGCCGGCTTGGCCGGCTTCGGCTTCCGCTCCTTCCCGGCGGTGACGTCGGGAGCCGTTGAGGCGTCATGGCCTGTCCCATCCGGCTGCCCGGGTCAGCGGTATGGAGAGGAGGTGTCTCTGTCGCCGTCGGCCACGTAGCACTGTACGGCGCGTCGTAAGCCATGATGGCCTGTCCGGCGCGTGGCACTATTGCTCCACGGTGCCCCGCGCTTTACGGAAGATGAAGTCGGCGTGGACTTTGGGAACCCGGATCACCAACCCGGTTCCTTCCGGTGCAAGACTCGCCGGCCTCGAGTCGGTCGAGGTACGGACCCCCGGTCGGATATGGCTTGTAGAAGCCGGCCCGGCTACGGCATTGGCGGCCGTAGCCGGGCCGACTAGGACCTAGAGCCGGCCGGCTTCCGGACCAGCCGGCCACGGCGCCGGCCGGCTGCTCCTCAGCCGGCCTTTGCCGCGAGCCGGCCAGTGGCCAGCCGGCTGCTCCGCGTCCATTGCCCTACCCGGGGTCTTCCCCCCGACAATGCTTTTTCCGGAACTAACCTATTGATGAGATGCCGAAGTGCCAGTTCCTGTTTTCTGCTGTTTTTGATTTCAGAAATCCTAGTAAGGAAATATTCTCGGAATTGGACGAAATCAATGCCCAACATCCTATTTTTCCACGAAGCTTCCAGAACACCCGAGAGCCAGCAGAGGAGGGCCACAGGGCCACCGGATGACAGGGGTGGCGCGGCCGGGGCCTGGGCCGCGCCCCCTATTGTGTCACCGCCTCGTCGGCCCTCCGACTCCGCCTCTTCGCCTATTTAAAGGTCCCCGACCTAAAACCTCGACACGGAAAAGCCACGGTACGAGAAACCTTCCGGAGCCGCCGCCATCGCGAAGCCAAGATCCGGGGACGGGAGTCTCCGTTCCGGCACGCCGCCGGGACGGGGAAGTGCCCCGGAAGGCCTCTCCATCGACACCACCACCATCTCCATCAACGCTGCTTGTCTCCCATGAGGAGGGAGTAGTTCTCCATCGAGGCTAAGGGGCTGTACCGGTAGCTATGTGGTTCATCTCTCTCTCCTATGTACTTCAATACAATGATCTCATGAGCTGCTTTACATGATTGAGATCCATATGATGATTTTGTAATCTAGATGTCGTTATGCTATTCAAGTGGATTTTACTTATGTGATCTCCGGAGACTCCTTGTCCCACGTGTGTAAAGGTGACAGTGTGTGCACCGTGTGGGTCTCTTAGGCTATATTTCACGAGAATACTTATTCACTGAGTTATGATTTGAGTTGGATGTCTCTATGAAATTGTGGTGTGTTAGTACCTCCTATGAATGCTCACGGTGACGAGCGTGGGGTGTTTATTAGTACTTGGGAATACATCTTTAAGGTTTGCCTACATGATGAATTAGAGTTCGTTATCTTGCCAGAGAGTAATTCAGAGTAGCATAGTGAAGTGCTTATATTTATATTCAATTATGATTGCAATGTTGAGAGTGTCCACTAGTGAAAGTATGATCCCTAGGCCTTGTTTCTAAGCATCGAAACTCCGTTTACTTACTGTTATGTTGCATGTTTACTCGCTGCCATATTTTATTCAGATTGATATTACCACTCATATACATCCATACTACTTGTATTTCACTATCTCTTCGCCGAACTAGTGCACCTATACATCTGACAAGTGTATTAGGTGTGTTGGGGACACAAGAGACTTATTGTATCGTGATTGCGGGGTTGCTTGAGAGGGATATCTTTGACCTCTTCCTCCCCGAGTTCGATAAACCTTGGGTGATCCACTTAAGGGAAACTTGCTGCTGTTCTACAAACCTCTGCTCTTGGAGGCCCAACACTTGTCTACAAGAATAGAAGACCCGTAGACATCAAGCACTTTTACGGCGCCGTTGCCGGGGAGGAAAGGTAAAAGGCACTCATACTCCGGTCCCAGGTATAAGTACTTTTCTGGCGCCATTGTGTGAGTGTTCGAAGCTATTTCCTTTAGATCCTGCAATTGCATCTTTTTGTTTCTTTTTTTTTTGAAATAATCTTTTTGTTTCTTGTTTACACTAGTTTGGCATAATGGACAACAATGAGCTTCTTATTCTATTTCCTGATTTAAGACATGGATGGTTTGATGCGAAAATTAAAAAACCCATGGAACATATTAGTATGAACACTTTGAATACCATTGTTGCTAATGATATAGAAAGTTCTAAGCTTGGGGAAGCTGGCTTTGATGAGCATGATCTTTTTAGTCCCCCAAGCATCGAGGAGAAAATTTACTTTGATGAAACTTTGCCTCCTATTTATGATGATTATAATGATAGTAGTCTTTTAGTACCGCCTGTTATGGAGGATAAATTTGATTATGATTACAATGTGCCTCCTATATTTGATGATGAAAATAATAATGATAGCTACTTTGTTGAATTTGCTCCCACTATTACTAATAAAATTGATTATGCTTATGTTGGGAGTAGTAATAATTTTATGCATGAGACTCATGATAAGAATGCTTTATGTGATTGTTATATTGTTGAGTTTGCTCATGATGCTACTGAAAGTTATTATGAGAGAGGAAAATATGGTTGTAGAAATTTTCATGTTACTAAAATGCCTCTCTATGTGCTGAAATTTTTGAAGCTACACTTGTTCTATCTTCCTATGCTTGTTACTTTGCTCCTCATGAACTTGTTTATTTACAAGATTCCTTTTCATAGGAAGAATGTTAGGCTTAAATGTGTTTTGAATTTGCCTCTTGATGCTCTCTTTTGCTTCAAATACTATTTCTTGCGAGTGCATCATTAAAACTGCTGAGCCCATCTTAATGGCTATAAAGAAAGAACTTCTTGGGAGATAACCCATGTGTTTATTTTGCTACAGTAATTTTATTTTATATTTGAGTCTTGGAAGTTGTTATTACTGTAGCAACCTCTCCTTATCTTTATTTTATTGCATTGTTGTGCCAAGTAAAGTCTTTGATAGTAAGGTTGATACTAGATTTGGATTACTGCGCGAGACAGATTTCTTCGTTGTCACGAATTTGGGTATGATTCTCTGTAAGTAACTCAGAAAAATCTGCCAATTTACGTGCGTGATCCTCAGATATGTACGCAACTTTCATTCAATTTGGGCATTTTCATCTGAGCAAGTCTGGTGCCTCTTTAAAATTCGTCTTTACGAACTGTTCTGTTTTGACAGATTCTGCCTTTTATTTCGCATTGCCTCTTTCGCTGTGTTGGATGGATTTCTTTGTTCCATTACCTTCCAGGAGCTTTGTGCAATGTCTAGAAGTGTTAAGAATTATTGTGTCACCTCTTAATATGTGAAGTTTTTATTATGCACTAACCCTCTAATGAGTTTGTTTTGAGTTTGGTGTGGAGGAAGTTTTCAAGGGTCAAGAGAGGAGGATGATACAATATGATCAAGAAGAGTGGAAGGTATAAGCTTGGGGATGCCCCCGTGGTTCATCCCTGGATATTTCAAGAAGACTCAAGCATCTAAGCTTGGGGATGCCCAAGGCATCCCCTTCATCATCGACAACTTATCAGGTTTCTTCTCTTCAAACTATATTTTTATTCGGTCACATCTTATGTACTTTACTTGGAGCGTCTGTTTGTTTTTATTTTTGTTTTTGTTTGAATAAAATATGATCCATCATGCTTGTGTGGGAGAGAGACACGCTCCGCTGTTGCATATGAACACATGTGTTATTAGCTTTATCTTTAATGTTCATGGCGAAGGTTGAACTGCTTCGTTAATTGTTATATGGTTGGAAACGGGAAATGCTACATGTGGTAATTGGTATAATGTCTTGAATAATTTGATACTTGGCAATTGTTGTGCTCATATAGATCATGTTTAAGCTCTTGCATCATATACTTTGCACCCATTAATGAAGAAATACATAGAGCTTGCTAAAATTTGGTTTGCATAATTGGTCTCTCTAAGGTCTAGATAATTTCTAGTATTGGTTTGAACAACAAGGAAGACGGTGTAGAGTCTTATAATGTTTACAATATGTCTTTTATGTGAGTTTTGCTGCACCGGTTCATCCTTGTGTTTGTTTCAAATAACCTTGCTAGCCTAAACCTTGTATCGAGAGGAATACTTCTCATGCATCCAAAATCCTTGAGCCAACCACTATGCCATTTGTGTCCACCATACCTACCTACTACATGGTATTTCTCCGCCATTCCAAAGTAAATTGCTTGAGTGCTACCTTTAAAATTTCTATTCTTTACCTTTGCAATATATAGCTCATGGGACAAATAGCTTAAAAACTATTGTGGTATTGAATATGTACTTATGCACTTTATCTCTTATTAAGTTGCTTGTTGAGCGGTAACCATGTTTTCGGGGACGCCATCAACTCTTTTACCTTTGTTGAATATCATGTGAGTTGCTATGCATGTTCGTCTTGTACTGAAGTAAGGGCGATTTTCATGATCAAATGGTTTGAGTATGCATACTGTTAGAGAAGAACATTGGGCCGCTAACTAAAGCCATGATCCATGGTGGAAGTTTCAGTTTGGACAACTAATCCTCAATCTCTTACGAGAAAATTAATTGTTGTTGAATGCTTATGCATTAAAGAGGAGTCCATTATCTGTTGTCTATGTTGTCCCGGTATGGATGTCTAAGTTGAGAATAATCAAAAGCGAGAAATCCAATGCGAGCTTTCTCCTTAGACCTTTGTACAGGCGGCATAGAGGTACCCCTTTGTGACACTTGGTTGAAACATATGCTATGCAATGATAATCCGCGTTAATCCAAGCTAATTAGGACAAGGTGCGAGCACTATTAGTATACTATGCATGAGGCTTGCAACTTATAGGATATATTATACATAACACATATGCTTTATTACTACCGTTGACAAAATTGTTTCTTGTTTTAAAAATGAAAAGCTCTAGCACAAATATAGTAATCCATTCTTCCCTCTGCGAAGGGCCATTCTTTTACTTTATTGTTGAGTCAGTTTACCTACTTCTTTCTATCTTAGAAGCAAACACTTGTGTAAACTGTGTGCATTGATTCTCACATGTTTACTTATTGCACTTGTTATATTGCTTTATGTTGACAATTATCCATGAGATATACATGTTGAAGTTGAAAGCAACTGCTGAAACTTATATCTTCCGTTGTGTTGCTTCAATGCCTTTACTTTGAATTTATTGCTTTATGAGTAACTCTTATGCAAGTATTATTGATGCTTGTCTTGAAAGTACTATTCATGAAAAGTCTTTGTTATATGATTCATTTGTTTACTCATTGTCTTCACCATTGCTTTGAATCGCTGCATTCATCTCATATGCTTTACAATAGTATGATCAAGATTATGATAGCATGTCACTTCAGAAATTATTCTTGTTATCGTTTACCTACTCGAGGGCGAGTAGGAACTAAGCTAGGGGATGCTTGATACGTCTCAAACGTATCTATAATTTCTTATGTTCCATGCTACTTTTATGATGATACTCACATGTTTTATACACACTTTACATCGTTTTGATGCGTTTTCCGGAACTAACCTATTGATGAGATGCCGAAGTGCCAGTTCCTGTTTTCTGCTGTTTTTGGTTTCAGAAATCCTAGTAAGGAAATATTCTCGGAATTGGATGAAATCAATGCCCAGCATCCTATTTTTCCACGAAGCTTCCGGAACACCCGAGAGCCGGCGAGAGGAGGGCCACAGGGCCACCAGATGACAGGGTGGCGCGGCCAGGGCCTGGGCCGCGCCCCCCTATTGTGTCACTGCCTCGTCAGCCTTCTGACTCCGCCTCTTCGCCTATTTAAAGGTCCCTGACCTAAAACCTCGACACGGAAAAGCCACGGTACGAGAAACCTTCTAGAGCCGCCGCCATCGTGAAGCCAAGATCTAGGGGACAGGAGTCTCTGTTCCGGCACGCCGCCGGGATGGGGAAGTGCCCCCGGAAGGCCTCTCCATCGACACCACCGCCATCTCCATCAACGCTGCTGTCTCCCATGAGGAGGGAGTAGTTCTCCATCGAGGCTAAGGGCTGTACCGGTAGCTATGTGGTTCATCTCTCTCTCCTATGTACTTCAATACAATGATCTCATGAGCTGCTTTACATGATTGAGATCCATATGATGAGTTTGTAATCTAGATGTCGTTATGCTATTCAAGTGGATTTTACTTATGTGATCTCCAGGAGACTCCTTGTCCCACGTGTGTAAAGGTGACGAGTGTGTGCACCGTGTGGGTCTCTTAGGCTATATTTCACAGAATACTTATTCACTGAGTTATGATTTGAGTTGGATGTATCTATGAAATTGTGGTGTGTTAGTACCTCCTATGAATGCTCACAGTGACAGCGTGGGGTGTTTATTAGTACTTGGGAATACATCTTTAAGGTTTGCCTACATGATGAATTAGAGTTCGTTATCTTGCCAGAGAGTAATTCAGAGTAGCATAGTGAAGTGCTTATATTTATATTCAATTATGATTGCAATGTTGAGAGTGTCCACTAGTGAAAGTATGATCCATAGGCCTTGTTTCTAAGCATCGAAACTCCGTTTACTTACTGTTCTGTTGCATGTTTACTCGCTGCCATATTTTATTCAGATTGCTATTACCACTCATATACATCCATACTACTTGTATTTCACTATCTCTTCGCCGAACTAGTGCACCTATACATCCGACAAGTGTATTAGGTGTGTTGGGGACACAAGAGACTTCTTGTATCGTGATTGCGGGGTTGCTTGAGAGGGATATCTTTGACCTCTTCCTCCCTGAGTTCGATAAACCTTGGGTGATCCACTTAAGGGAAACTTGCTGCTGTTCTACAAACCTCTGCTCTTGGAGGCCCAACACTGTCTACAAGAATAGAAGACCCGTAGACATCAGTTCTATACAATGAAAACGGAGTGTGTCATTCTACAAAACAAATATGCTGCGATCCAACCATATGCTACAGAAAATAAAACAAAATAAAACTAAAAACAAAAATAAAAACGCTCAAAGAACAACACATAGCATATGAAGCAATAAATTATAGTGTCTTGAAAGATGACCTGATACTTTGTTGATGAAGAAGGGGATGCCTTGGGCACCACCAAGCTTTGATGCTTGTACCTCTTGGATATTTATTGGGGTGATATGGCCATCCCAAATCTTGAGCTTTTTTCCATACTTCATCTCATCACATCATTCTTCTCCCCTACACTTGAAAACATCCTTCATACAAAACTTCACACAATTTTCATTAGCAGCATTAGTGCAATCAAAATAACAAATCCATTTGGTTCAGTTCTAAATAATTCAAACATCCATTAAAACAATAGCTAGTGTATAAAATTCTTCAGAAAGCTCTTTCTCTCAAAAGAACTCAAAAATAAAGAGATTAAGATGCAAATGCAAATAGTGACAGAAATTTGTCAAAACAGAACAGCAGGTAAAGACCGATTTTTTTCGAAAATCCTCTGTTGCTCAAATCGAAAAGTGCAAACCTAACAAATGTTAGAAAATAACATGGGGCATATTCTAAAAAAATACCAGCTCAAGATGATGATCTGGGTTGGAATACGATTTTTTTTGTGACAACACATAATATGTTTCAGGGCAGCAACTTCCCCAAATCTTACTTTCTTCCTATTAGAGGCTATTCTTGGCACAAATACAAAATAAAAATGATAAGGAGAGGTTATCACAGAGGTAACAACTTCCAAGACTCAACAAAAGAAAAATTACAGATATAAAACATGGGTTATCTCCCGGCCAAGAGTGCTTTTCTTTAACTCCTTTTACGCTAGGCGCAGAAAAAGAGCTAGCATCAAGTATTTTCAAGTGAAGAAGCATCAACATCATAACTTGTCCTAATAATAGAATCAAAAGGTAACTTCTTTATCCTTCTAGGGAAGTGTTACATACCTTTGTTGAGTGGGGATTGATATTTAACAATCCCATCTCTCATATCAACTGCAGCACCAACAGTTCTAAGAAAAGGTCTTCCCAAAACAATAGGACAAGAAGCAATGCATTCAATATCCAAAACATCAAAATCAACGGGGACAAAGTTATTATTAACCATAATAAGAACATTATTAACTCTCCCCAAAGGTTTCCTCTTGGCAATATCAACAAGATGAACATCCAAATAGCATTGTTCCAACGGTGGCAAATCAAGCATATCATAGATTTTTCTAAGCATAACAGAGATCCTCGCACCAAAATCACATAAAGCATTGCAATCAAAGTCATCTACTTTCATCTTAATGATGGGCTCCCAACCATCTTCTAACTTCCTAGAAATAGAAGCTTCATGTTTTTATTCATCTTATCTAATTTGCATGAGATCATTTGTAATATGTTTCGTAAAAGCCATATTTATAGCACTATCATTAGGACTTCTAAAAAGCTTTTGTAAGAACTTAATTACTTCAGAGATATTGCAATCATTAAAATAAAAGTCTATTATCAAAGGTAAAAGGACTATTATCTCCCATACTTCAAAAAATTTCAGCACTCTTAATAGAAACAGTTTCAGTGGTTCTAGGAAATTTTGTAGAAGGAGTAGAGACTTTTCCTACACCAATTATTTTACCATTAATAGTAGAAATTTTGGTAGTATTTGATATTTCAGCATTACTAGTGGTGGTAATGGTACAAACTTTAGTCATACTATTATTTCTAGCAATTTTATCTTCTTTTTCCCACCTAGCATGCAATTCATCCAACATCCTAACATTATCATCAATTCTAACTTGAATGGCATTTGTAGTAGCAAAGGGATTTTCATCCATAGTTACAGGTTTAGCAGCCATTTTATTAATAAAGGAATTTTGTGCTTCAGAAAAGGATGAAATACAAGTTTCAACATTTTAAATGTTGACTTGTAAACCAGAAATTTCCCTATTTAAATTCTCAACCTGATGACTAATATTCTTCAACGTAGCAGATTGTTCCTCCATGGTTTTAGTGAATAATTTATTCTGCTCATATTGCCTTTGCATAAAGTTCTTAGTGGTTTTTTTAACTTCTAAAATCTTTTCCTCACTAGGCATTCCAGATTTATAATAACCATTGCCACTATTAGAAGGATATGGCATATAATTGTTACTACCAAAATTATTCTTATAAGCATTGTTGTTAAAATTATTGATTTTAATGAAGTTCACATCAACATTCTCTTCTTGAGCAACCAAAGAAGTTAAAGTAATATTATTTGGATCAACATGAGCTTTACCATTAACAAGAATATACATAATGGTATCAACTTATCACTTAAGGAGGAGGTTTCTTCAATAGAATTTACCTTCTTACCATGTGGAGCCCTCTTAGTGTGCCATTCAGAATAATTTATCATCATATCATCAAAGAGTTTTGTTGTAGCCCCCAAAGTAATTGACATAAAGGTACCTCCAGCAGCTGAATCCAGAAGGTTTCTTGAAGAAAATGCAGTCCTGCATAAAACGTTTGGATGATCATCTAAGTAGTTAGTCCATGAGTGGGACAATTATTTACCAAAGATTTCATTCTTTACCAAGTTTGAGCAACATTTTCATTATCAAATTATATAAATTTCATTATGTCACATCTCAAGGATATAATCTTAGCAGGAGGATTATATTTTCCAATGAAACCATCTTTGTATTTAACCCAAGAATCAATACTATTTCTAGTCAAAGATAGCAACCAATCTTTAGCTCTCCCTCTCAAAGAGAAAGGAAACAATTTCAGTTTTATAATGTCGCCATCTACAAATGTTCCACCAACCCCAAACTCCAAAACTATATAATAAGTAAAACTATTTTCAAATGTTTCATTTTAAAACTAGTTTGAAATTTGGTTTGCTGCCAAATGTTTTAAAACAGTTTTTAACATAAAAAGAGAAAAGGTTCAAAAATAAAAATAAAACCCCTAACCCCCTGGGCCTCTCTCTCTCTCTCTCTCTCTCTCTCTCTCTCTCTCTCTCTCTCTCTCTCTCTCTCTTTTCCATCTTTTCTTCTCCACCCCATCAGCCCAACCCACCTTGCCCTCCACCTGGCCCGTTGATGGCGTGTAAGACACACGTCCGTTGGGAACCCCAAGAGGAAGGTGTGATGCGTACAGCAGCAACTTTTCCCTCAGAAAGAAACCAAGGTTTATTGAACCAGTAGGAGTCAAGAAGCACGTTGAAGGTTGATGGCGGAGGAGTGTAGTGCGGCGCAACACCAGGGATTCCGGCGCCAACGTGGAACCTGCACAACACAATCAAAGTACTTTGCCCCAACGTAACAGTGAGGTTGTCAATCTCACCGGCTTTCTGTAAACAAAGGATTAAACGTATTGTGTGGAAGATGATGATTGTTTGCGAAGAACTGTAAAGAACAATTGCAGTAGATTGTATTTCAGATGTAAAGAATAGGACCGGGGTCCACAGTTCACTAGTGGTGTCTCTCCCATAAGATAAACAGATGTTGGGTGAACAAATTACAGTTGGGCAATTGACAAATAAAGAAGGCATAACAATGCACATACATATATCATGATGAGTACTATGAGATTTAATCAGGGCATTACGACAAAGTACATATATAGACCGCTATCCAGCATGCATCTATGCCTAAAAAGTCCACCTTCAGGTTATCATCCGAACCCCCTCCAGTATTAAGTTGTAAACAACAGACAATTTCATTAAGTATGGTGCGTAATGTAATCAACACAAATATCCTTAGACAAAGCATCGATGTTTTATCCCTAGTGGAAACAGCACATCCACAACCTTAGAACTTTACGTCATCTGTCCCGGATTTAATGGAGGCATGAACCCACTATCGAGCATAAATACCCCCTCTTGGAGTCACAAGTATCAACTTGGCTGAGCCTCTACTAGCAACGGAGGGCATGTAAGAACATAAATAACATATATGATAGATTGATAATCAACTTGACATAGTATTCAATATTCATCGGATCCCAACAAACACAACATGAAGGATTACAAATAGATGATCTTGATCATGATAGGCAGCTCACAAGATCTAACATGGTAGCACAATGAGGAGAAGACAACCATCTAGCTACTGCTATGGACCCATAGTCCAGGGGTGGACTACTCACACATCGATCCGGAGGCGATCATGGCGATGAAGAGACCTCCGGGAGATGATTCCCCTCTCCGACGGGGTGCCGGAGTCGATCTCCGAATCCCCCGAGATGGGATTGGCGGCGGCGGCGTCTCCGTAAGGTTTTCCGTATCGTGGCTCTCGATGCGGGGGTTTCGCGACGAAGACTTTAAGTAGGCGGAAGGGCAGGTCAAGGGGCGTCACGAGGGGCCCACACAACAGGCCGGCGCGGCCAGGGCTTGGCCCGCGCCGCCCTAGTGTGGCGCCACCTCGTGGCCCCACTTCGTTTCCTCTTCGGACTTCTGGAAGCTTCGTGCAAAAATAGGACCCTGGGCGTTGATTTCGTCCAATTCCGAGAATATTTCCTTACTAGGATTTCTGAAACCAAAAACAGCAGAAAACAGACTCTCGCTCTTCGGCATCTCGTCAATAGGTTAGTGCCGGAAAATGCATAATAATGACATATAATGTGTATAAAACATGTGAGTATCATCATAAAAGTAGCATGGAACATAAGAAATTATAGATACGTTTGGGACGTATCAAGCATCCCTAAGCTTAGTTCCTACTCGCCCTCGAGTAGGTAAACGATAACAAAGATAATTTCTGAAGTGACATGCTATCATAATCTTGATCATACTATTGTAAAGCATATGAGATGAATGCAGCGATTCGAAGCAATGATGAAGATAATGAGTAAACATATGAATCATATAACAAAGACTTTTCATGAATAATACTTTCAAGACAAGCATCAATAAGACTTGCATAAGAGTTACTCATAAAGCAATAAATTCAAAGTAAAAGCATTGAAGCAACACAAAGGAAGATATAAGTTTCAGCGGTTGCTTTCAACTTCAACATATATATATCTCATGGATAATTTTCAACACAAAGCAATATAACAAGTGCAATAGGTAAACATGTAAGAATCAATGCACACAGTTGATACAAGTGTTTGCTTCTAAGATAGAAGGAATAGGTAAACTGACTCAACATTAAAGTAGAAGATAGGCCCTTCGCAGAGGGAAGCATTGATTACTATATTTGTGCTAGAGCTTTTCATTTTGAAAACAAGAAACAATTTTGTCAACGGTAGTAATAAAGCATATGTGTTATGTATAAGACGTCTTATAAGTTGCAAGCCTCATGCATAGTATACCAATAGTGCTCGCACCTTGTCCTAATTAGCTTGGATTAACACGGATTATCATTGCATAGCATATGTTTCAACCAAGTGTCACAAAGGGGTACCTCTATGCCGCCTGTACAAAGGTCTAAGGAGAAAGCTCGCATTGGATTTCTCGCTTTTGATTATTCTCAACTTAGACATCCATACCGGGACAACATAGACAACGGATAATGGACTCCTCTTTAATGCATAAGCATTCAACAACAGATTAAAATTCTCATAAGAGATTGAGGATTAGTTGTCCAAACCGAAACTTCCACCATGGATCATGGCTTTAGTTAGCGGCCCAATGTTCTTCTCTAACAGTATGCATACTCAAACCATTTGATCATGAAAATCGCCCTTACTTCAGACAAGACGAACATGCATAGAAACTCACATGATATTCAACAAAGGTAAAAGAGTTGATGGCGTCCCCAGAAACATGGTTACCGCTCAACAAGCAACTTGTTAAGAAATAAGACACATAAGTACATATTCTTTACCACGATAGTTTTTAAGGCTACTTTCCCATGAACTATATATTGTAAAGGCAAAGAATAGAATTTTAAAGGTAGCACTCAAGTAATGTACTTTGGAATGGCGGAGAAATACCATGTAGTAGGTAGGTATGGTGGACACAAATGGCATGGTTATTGGCTCAAGGATTTGGATGCAGGAGAAGAATTCCTCTCAATACAAGGCTAGGATAGCAAGGTTGTTTGAAGCAAACTCAAGTATAAAAGGTGCAGCAAAGCTCACATATGAACATATTGTAACTATTATAAGACTTTACATTGTCTCCTTGTTGTTCAAACACCTCAACCAGGAAATATCTAGACTCTAGAGATCAATCATGCAAACCAAATTTTAACAAGCTCTATGTAGTTATTCATTAATGGGTACAAGGTACATGATGCAAGAGCTTAGACATGATCTATATGAGCACAACAATTGCCAAGTATCACATTATTCAAGACATTAAACCATTCACCACATGCGGCATTTTCCGTTTCCAACCATATAACAATGAATGAAATAGTCCAACTTTCGCAATGAACATTCAAGATAAAGCTAAGAACACATGTGTTCATACGAAACAGCGGAGCGTGTCTCTCTCCCAAACAAAGAATGCTAGGATCCGATTTTATTCAACAAAAACAAAAACAAAAACAAACAGTCGCTCCAAGTAAAGCACATAAGATGTGACGGAATAAAAATATAGTTTCACTAGAGGAACCTGATAAGTTGTCGATGAAGAAGGGATGCCTTGGGCATCCCCAAGCTTAGACGCTTGGGTCTTCTTAAAATATGCAGGGATGAACCACGGGGGCATCCCCAAGCTTTGACTTTTCACTCTTCTTGATCATATTGTATCATCCTCCTCTCTTGACCCTTGAAAACTTCCTCCACACCAAACTCAAAACAAACTCATTAGAGGGTCGGTGCATAATTCATATATTCAGAGGTGACATAATCATTCTTAACACTTCTGGACATTGCACAAAGCTACTGAAAGTTAATGGAACAAAGAAATCCATCAAACATAGCAAAACAGGCAATGCGAAATAAAAGGTCTGTCAAAACAGAACAGTCCGTAAAGACGAATTTTAAAGAGGCACCAGACTTGCTCAGATGAAAATTCCCAAATTGAATGAAAGTTGCTCACATATCTGAGGATCACGCACGTAAATTGGCAGATTTTTTTAAATTTTCTACGGAGACTACTTGCTCAAATTCGTGACGGCAAGAAATCTGTTCCTGCGCAGCAATCCAAATCTAGTATTGGCTTTACTATCAAAGACTTTACTTGGCACGACAATGCAATAAAATAAAGATAAGGAGAGGTTGCTAAAGTAGTAACAACTTCCAAGACTCAAATATAAAATAAAGGTGCAGAAGTAAAATAATGGGTTGTCTCCCATAAGCGCTTTTCTTTAACGCCTTTCAGCTAGGCGCAGAAAGTGTGTATCAAGTATTATCAAGAGACGAAGCATCAACATCATAATTTGTTCTAATAATAGAAACATAAGGTAACTTCATTCTCTTTCTAGGGAAGTGTTCCATACCTTTCTTAAGAGGAAATTGATATTTAATATTACCTTCCTTCATATCAATGGTAGCACCAACAATTCGAAGAAAAGGTCTTCCCAATATAATGGGACAAGATGCATTGCATTCAATATCCAAGACAACAAAATCAACGGGGACAAGGTTATTGTTAACCATAATACGAACATTATCAATCCTCCCCAAAGGTTTCTTTATAGCATTATCAACAAGATTAACATCCAGATAACAGTTTTTCAATGGTGGCAAGTCAAGCATATCATAAATTTTCTTAGGCATAACAGAAATACTTGCACCAAGATCACATAAAGCATTACAATCAAAATCATTGACCCTCATCTTAATGATGGGCTCACAACCATCTTCTCACTTCCTAGGAATAGTGTTTTCAAGTTTTAGTTTCTCTTCTCTAGCTTTTATGAGAGCATTTGTAATATGTTTTGTAAATGCCAAATTTATAGCACTAGCATTGGGACTTTTAGCAAGTTTTTGTAAGAACTTTATAACTTCAGAGATGTGACAATCATCAAAGTCTAAATCATTATGACCTACAGCAATGGGATCATTGTCCCCAATATTTTGAAAAATTTCAGTAGTTTTATCAGTTTCAGCAGTTTTAGCAGTTTCAGGCAATTTTGCACGCTTTGCACTAGGAGCAGAAACATTGCTAACACCAATTATTTTACCATTGATAGTAGGAGGTGTAGCAACATGTGAAGCATTATCATTACTAGTGGTGGTAATAGTCCAAACTTTAGCTACATTATTCTCTTTAGCAAGTTTTTCATTTTCTTCTCTTTCCCACCTAGCATGCAATTCAGCCATCAATCTAATATTCTCATTAATTCGAACTTGGATGGCATTTGCTGTAGTAACAATTTTATTATCAATATCCTCAGGTTTAGCAGCAATTTTATTAATTAAGGAGGATTGTGACGCAGACATTTATGAGATTCGGTTTTCAGCATTTGAAATCTTAGTTTGCAAACCCGAAATCTCCATATTCAAATTTTCAAGTTGATTTCCTATATTTTTCAACAAGGTAGATTGTTCATTCATAGTTCTAGTAAACAATTGATTTTGCTCATACTGTGATTGCATAAATCTCTTAGTGGATCTTTCAATTTCTAGCATCTTTTCCTCATATCTACCATAAGAATTACCATAATCATTACCACTAGCAGGATATGGTCTATAGTTGTTACCAGAATTATTCCTATAAGCATTGTTGTTGAAATTATTACTTTTAATGAAATTCACATCAACATGTTCTTCTTGGGCAACCAATGAAGCTAACGGAACATTATTAGGATCAACATTAGATCTACCATTCACAAGCATAGACATAATAGCATCAATCTTATCACTCAAGGAGGAGGTTTCTTCAACAGAATTTACCTTCTTACCTTGTGGAGCTCTTTCCGTGTGCCATTCAAAGTAATTTATCATCATATCATCAAGAAGCTTTGTTGCCGCCCCCAAAGTGATGGACATAAAGGTACCTCCAGCAGCTGAATCCAATAGGTTCCGCGAAGAAAAATTCAGTCCTGCATAAAAGGTTTGGATGATCATCCAAGTAGTTAGTCCATGGGTTGGGCAATTATTTACCAAAGATTTCATTCTCTCCCATGCTTGAGCAACATGTTCATTATCTAATTGCTTGAAATTCATTATGCTACTTCTCAAAGATATAATTTTAGCGGGAGGATAATATCTACCAATAAAAGCATCCTTACATTTAGTCCAAGAATCAATACTATTTCTAGGCAGAGATAGCAACCAATCTTTAGCTCTTACTCTTAAGAGAAAGGAAACAATTTTAATTTTATAATGTCACCATCTACATCCTTATACTTTTGCATTTCACATAGTTCAACAAAATTATTAAGATGGGCAGCAGCATCATCGGAACTAACACCAGAAAATTGCTCTCTCATAACAAGATTCAGTAAAGCAGGTTTAATTTCAAAGAATTCTGCTGTAGTAGTAGGTGGAGCAATAGGTGTGCATAAGAAAACATTATTATTTGTGCTAGTGAAGTCACACAACTTAGTATTCTCAACAGTACCCATTTTAGCAGTAGTAAATAAAGCAAACTAAATAAAGTAAATGCAAGTAACTAATTTTTTTGTGTTTTTAATATGGAGAACAAGATAGTAAATAAAGTAAAACTAGCAACTAATTTTTTTGTGTTTTTGATATAGGAGCAAACAAAGCAGTAAATAAAATAAAGTAAAGCAAGACAAAAACAAAGTAAAGAGATTGGATGTGGGAGACTCCCCTTGCAGCGTGTCTTGATCTCCCCGGCAACGGCGCCAGAAAAAAAATGCTTGATGGCGTGTAAGACACACGTCCGTTGGGAACCCCAAGAGGAAGGTGTGATGCGTACAGCAGCAAGTTTTCCCTCAGAAAGAAACCAAGGTTTATCGAACCAGTAGGAGTCAAGAAGCACGTTGAAGGTTGATGGCGGAGGAGAGTAGTGCGGCGCAACACCAGGGATTCCGGCGCCAACGTGGAACCTGCACAACACAATCAAAGTACTTTGTCCCAACGTAACAGTGAGGTTGTCAATCTCACCGGCTTGCTTGTAAACAAAGGATTAAACGTATTGTGTGGAAGATGATGATTGTTTGCGAAGAACGATAAAGAACAATTGCGGTAGATTGTATTTCGGATGTAAAGAATAGGACCGGGGTCCACAGTTCACTAGTGGTGTCTCTCCCATAAGATAAACGAGATGTTGGGTGAACAAATTACGGTTGGGCAATTGACAAATAAAGAAGGCATAACAATGCACATACATATATCATGATGAGTACTATGAGATTTAATCGGGGCATTACGACAAAGTACATAGACCGCTATCCGGCATGCATCTATGCCTAAAAAGTCCACCTTCGGGTTATCATCCGAACCCCCTCCGGTATTAAGTTGTAAACAACGAGACAATTGCATTAAGTATGGTGCGTAATGTAATCAACACAAATATCCTTAGACAAAGCATCGATGTTTTATCCCTAGTGGCAACAACACATCCACAACCTTAGAACTTTCCGTCACTTGTCCCAGATTTAATGGAGGCATGAACCCACTATCGAGCATAAATACCCCCTCTTGGAGTCACAAGTATCAACTTGGCCGAGCCTCTACTAGCAACGGAGAGCATGCAAGAATATAAATAACATATATGATAGATTGATAACCAACTTGACATAGTATTCAATATTCATCGGATCCCAACAAACACAACATGAAGGATTACAAATAGATGATCTTGATCATGATAGGCAGCTCACAAGATCTAACATGGTAGCACAATGAGGAGAAGACAACCATCTAGCTACTGCTATGGACCCATAGTCCAGGGGTGGACTACTCACACATCGATCCGGAGGCAATCATGGCGATGAAGAGACCTCCGGGAGATGATTCCCCTCTCCGGCAGGGTGCCGGAGGCGATCTCCTGAATCCCCCGAGATGGGATTTGCGGCGGCGGAGTCTCTGTAAGGTTTTCCGTATCGTGGCTCACGGTACTGGGGGTTTCACGATGAAGACTTTAAGTAGGCGGAAGGGCAGGTCAAGGGGCGTCACGAGGGGCCCACACAACAGGCCGGCGCGGCCAGGGCTTGGGCCGCGCCGCCCTAGTGCGGCGCCACCTCGTGGCCCCACTTCGTTTCCTCTTCGGACTTCTGGAAGCTTCGTGCAAAAATAGGACCACGGGCGTTGATTTCGTCCAATTCCGAGAATATTTCCTTACTAGGATTTCTGAAACCAAAAACAGCAGAAAACGACAAGCGGCTCTTCGGCATCTCGTCAATAGGTTAGTGCCGGAAAATGCATAATAATGACATATAATGTGTATAAAACATGTGAGTATCATCATAAAAGTAGCATGGAACATAAGAATATATATATACGTTTGGGACGTATCACCCGTACCCCTTCGGAAAGAAACCCTGGTTGTCGTCTTCCTCGACTCGTTCACGCCAGGCACGTGAGAGCCTCACGTGGTCCTCCCTCTCCAACCACCACACCACGCCGCGCCTCCCTTTCTCCTCCTTTTTAATCTCCTCTGGAAACCCTAGCGCACCAACCCTCCTTTCCCCTCTCCTCCTCGCGCCGCCGCCAGCAAACCCTCTTCCTTTTCTTCTTCATCACCGAGCCCGTGAGCTCCTCATCATGGCGCCGCCGCTCGAGGCCACCCCGCGTCAAGCCGAGGGCACCAGGAGATCCGCGGCGCTGTCCTCTTCTTCCTCGTCCAGGGAATCGAACCAGAACCTCCCCAATCGGCCACAAATCGCCAATTCCGACTCCGACCTGCCGGCGAATTTCTTCGATTCCGGCGATCCCCGCCGTCAGCTGCCCCTTCCGAGCCCAGGTTGAGCACCAGCACGTGGCTGCGCACCCCCTGCACCTCCTCTTTTCTTCCCCTGCCTCCTGGTTTGTCCCTCGCCGTTGATGCCGACGTTTCTGCCCGCAGATCCTCCTCGCCGGCGGTGCCACGGCGAACTCTCGGAAGCGGCGCCGCCGTTTTCTCGTCCGCGCGGCCCAGGCGCGTCGTCCGTGCCAAACCTCGCCCCCTGGAACGCCTCCGAGCGCCTGCATTCGCGCCGCGAGTCGCGGTGACCACCCTCTGCCAGAACGCGCGTGGCATGCCCACAGTCGAACGCCTTCTGAGCGTGCACCGAAGCTTTGCCAGCTCAGCGTCCCAGTCAGCACCGGGCCCCACGCGTCAATGACTGCGGGTCAAACCGCTCTCGGTGAGACATATTTTTGTTATGAACCAGCAGTCCTTCTCTTTGCAGTTTGCACGATAACCGCCTGCAAGTTTTACAAATGAACCCGGGGTCCTTCCCCCTTTCTGTAAATTGTTTTCGGGTCCATTTCCCATTTAAATAAATCATGTTTTACTATTTTAAATAAGAAAACTTAATCTGTTAATAACTTTTAATTGGTAACTCCAAATAAAATTTGTTATATATAAATTTTGATCAAAAAAATGTGCTGAACATTAATATGCCATCCATGTCTGCTGTTGCATCATGCTTCATACCATTTCGTGATAGTTTGCATTAACACCTAATATGGAACATATGGAATATGTGGGATACTATATAAATGTTGTCCCGGTTCCATTTAAATTTGATGTAGCTCACCCCTGCCATGTTTGCCATGCTAATCAACACTTAACTTTGCCGATAGATATGCAACTTCAACTGTATTTGTTTGTCCGCGGTTCCGACTCCGATTAATATGGATAAGTTGCATTGCACCATCGATGCCATGTCATGCATATCATCTTCATCATGCTGGTTCTTCTTCCGTAGTAGTAACACTTGCACCCCGTTGTTTGTTCCAGCATTTGCTTCTTCCCGGATAGGATCACGAAGTGGTGATGTGAGATACGAGGAGTTCTCCGGATGTCCCTCGGCAAGCTTTAACAGGCAAGCATTTCCCCTATACTCTTGTCCCTGCAGGAGTCGCTCACCTATTTTATTTTGCCTTCTCCCTCATGCTATCCTTAAGTTGCGTTCTTGTCACGTGTCCCTTCCACTTGTTACCTCAAGCAGCCCATATTGCCACCACCAACCACCAATCTACTACAGCTGTTGTTTGGTTATCGGGTCTGCCTTGCGAGTCGTAGTGCATGCTAGTGTTGTTTATATCTCGTTACCATTACCGCTATCTTATCGGGTTATCTGTTGGGAATCATGACACATGGTTTATGGATATATCTGTTGAGGATATCATGGTTACTTGTTAATAGTTGTTAGCGGAGGCATCGGTGGGTCAGCTGATCGTTTTGTGACGGCTCACTTGTGTTTCTTTAAAACCTAGGACCCCGAGTTCTTGTTATCTGTTCCGAGACTGAGCGCTCTAACCACACGTGGGTATGCTTATGGGTCTCCCCTTAACCACTACCGGAATCTACAGCTTTGTCCAGTGGCCACAACTAGTTTGCAATGTTTTACCATTTGTTGTTTGCGTGCATGCCAGCCTGTTACTTATTTATTTTGGGAAGCCCCTGGGTGCCTTGTATCCCTTGTTTCTGGTGTGCACGTATAGGTCGCGGAGCCGCTGCGAAGTGGTTTATCGCCCCAGTGTGTGTTAAAACCACCTAGTACGCTGGCGCAACAGCTAGGTCCCCTTCGGAGATTCGGCCGGACTTCGATACGGGTTTAACTTAGTTAGGTGGCTTCCAGGACATTGTTGTAGTGAAGGAGAGTGCGAGCCGTGATATCCACCTGTCGTAAGTGTGTCGAGCGGTGCGTGTGGGTACATTTGGGCAACCCTGATACGTCTCCAACGTATCTATAATTTTTGATGTTCCATGCTAGTTTTATGACAATACCTACATGTTTTGCTCACATTTTATAATGATTTTATGCATTTTCCGGGACTAACCTATTAACAAGATGCCGAGGTGCCAGTTCCTGTTTTCTCTTGTTTTTGGTTCCAGAAAAGCTGTTCGGGCAATATTCTCGGAATTCGACGAAACAAAAGCCAAACCTCTTATTTTACCGAGACGGACCCAGAACACCGAAGGAGAGACGAAGAGGGGCCAAGGGGGCCCCACACCACCTGGCGGCGCGGCCAAGAGGGGGGCGCGCTGTCAACACCCGGATTTTCTAAGTCCAGATGCCTGTTATGCCATACATCGCAATCCCAGGAATATTGTTGTTGCGAGACATAACAGTTGAATATCATAAGTCATCATTCATTACATATCATAGTCGTCTTACAAATAGATCACATGATCCAATATTACAATAATAGTTGAACTATTGTTTCAACACACATCACAAATACATAGCGGAAGCATAGATAGAAGGGGACTCTATAGTCCACAGGCCAACGCTTGACGTCAGGAGTAGTCCTAGTTGTCGTAGACGTCCTGCCATCCATCCTCTTCATACTGCTGGTCCTCTTCATAGTCTGGCCATTTGAATAGCCAGGGACACAGCCGTGAGTACTTTAAAGTACTCGCAAACTAATACTAATGTAAGTACAAACATTTCTGGTAAGGGGGTGCTAAGCTCTAGTTTCTTTTGCATGAAGCCAATTTTAGTTCACAAGTATTTGAAATCAAGACCTTTCATGTGCTAACTAACTCAAGTGGGAACATTAGTGTCATTCCCACAACCTTTGTTGTAATTCAAGTCAAACTCAACATTCACCTTTCAAAAGCAAAAATCACAAGTCATATGTCACATTTTTGAAAATGGTCTGATGACGGAACAGTATGGCCTTTCCAACCGTCCTTAACCGTGGACGCGGCTATTCGAATAGGTTTACACTCTGCAGAGGTTGTACGCTTGTGCCACAACTTTTGATTACATCCGTCAGGGGTAACCCTGAATAATCGTAACTCGGTACGCGGATCATCAACCATAACCTTTTACTTACATATCCTAGTATAGGTACCTCTCCCCATGAGCTTGGCCTCCCGGTGAAGACCGATCGTCAACCCGGGAACTGCACGAGGCTTGGGCCGGACATTCACCTCATCTTTAACGTCGTTTCTTTTGTTGTGGAGGCAGCTTTCGGCATAACCCCGATGACGCTTGTTTAGAGGGAACCCATACTAAGACACATAAACTTCCGAGTTAAGCCCTACCCATAATCGGGTATTGTGGGGGTACTTGTAAATTGGAATGGTATCGCATCCGAACCCAACCATCAGTTTTGTAAAATTCACCAAGTCATTCACAAGTCATATTCACCTTTAAAATCTTTCAATAGAATGACTCATCATTCCAAGGTTTTCAAAGTCATTTCATTTCACAAGTTCCCAACTAGAGTAGTCACTTTTATTTATTTAGCAATAGCAACTAGTCATGAGGGGTGCTATCTAGCTTTGTTTGCTTTAGGCTAAATTTGATGCTCTTGTTCTATTCTAGCCTAAGTGAATCATAAATCAAAAGTAAGCTTTAAAAAAAACAATAAGCAAAATAATTGCAAGGTAAAAACATGGGATAGGTTTATTGGACATAAAAATAAATGGGGATGGTGCCTTGCTCTTGTAGAGCTTTGCACTTGGGACTTTGCAAGAGTGTTAGCTTGCCTTGGTTGGGGAATTGGTCAAAGTGGTCTTCTTCTCCTTGGAAGTAGACCTCCTCCTCCTCCTGGTACTCCTCGGTACTAGCGTCTAAAATACGAATACGGGGTACACAATCATCACACCAAACTTATCTAATTAAACTAAGCACAAACATGGTTCACACACTTAAACTAGCATCACACATTACTATTAAGTGGGTGGATGTGTTTTTCTTATTATTTAAGAAAAATAGTTTCCTCTCATACTAACTTAGATGTTATTTTCAATTACTTAGAGAAATAATTTCCTCTCATTATCTTCTTAAGATTTAATTTCTCTCATGAATAATATGTGACCTAGGTTGACTAGAGTCAACCTCTTCACACTTAACGAGTTGAGAAAGTGATTTAAATGAGGTGAACACCTCATACCATTTAATCCTATCATGTTAAAGATTTAAGATCATCAACAATTCATATGAGACCTAAATGACCAGAGTCTCTACCTCATTTTGAATTGTTCATGACAAGATTTAAATGAGAGAAACACTCCCATAAGATTTCTTAATAGTTTTGGACAATATCTTTGACTAGAAATAGCCATAAAGTCCTTTAATTAAACTAGGCCATGATCATTCAAGGTAAGCATGGCATATTTTTGTAGAAACAATTAGTATAAGTGAAATGTAAATTATTGGAGGTGGAATTAACTGAAAAGCATTTATGGTTGATTTTTAAGAATTATTATAAGGCAGCAAAGTCTCTGCCTTATTTATTTTATCACTTTAATTATACAATAGATCTAGGGTTCTATCCAGTGGCATTGTGTAGATAAATTCCTAAGGTTTCCAAAAATATAAAGTTTGTAAAATTTGGCCCAGTAGATTTGTCTCTATTAAATTTCAAAGTTAGCATCAGATTGCATATTTCATCTACTCTGGAAATTTGAGTTTAAACTGGTGGGCTCGCGCGGGAAAACTAGCTGGGCTGCAGAGAGAAAGGAGTTGGGCCGGCCCACTTCGCGTCCAGCCGCGAGCAGGCCGTCCGACGGCGGGTCCCACGCGTCGGCGAGAGGAACTCACCGAATCGGTACGGGAAGGGAGGGGCGTTGGATCAGGCGGTGATCGAACGGCCGGGGGTTGTCGTCGTCGACGGCGAGAAGCAGCGGCGGCGCGGCGGCAGTAGGGGGTCGGAGGGCGCCTCAGGGCTCCGGCGAGCGTCTGGAGGGTGCGCCGCGACGTTGTCGATGATGGTGAAGCCGATGGAAGCAGCGGCGCGTCCTGGGGCGGCCTCCTTCTCCGGCGAGCTTCGGCTACTGGCGGCGGCGGCGAGCTAGCAATTGCGGCGGTGTGGTGGCTATCTGGTGAAATTGAGGGGACGAGGAGTGCTGTGAGGATGAGGGGGAGTGAGTGGCGTGCTCAGATCAGTAGGAGGGGTGCTGCTTTTATAGTTGGGGGAGGTGGCCGTGGAGCGGAGCAGCAGTCGTCGACGGCGTCGTCGTTCCAGGGGCGCCAAGGGGCAAGTGATGGGCGCGGCGTGTTGCTGGTGCTCTGGCGAAGATGACGCGCGTGACGGCGGTGAAAAAGAGGCACTACAGCGGCGGCGAGCGTGATGGAAGCTTGCAGGTCATGGCGGAAGGGCGTGGATGCTCACGTCGTCTGCGGCGTTCCCGCGGGCCAGGGGCCATGTCCAGGCGTTGCAGGCGGTCGTCGTGCGTCGACTGGCGGCGAGGGTGAGGGCGGAGGTGACGCAGGGGCGCGGGCGGCTGACGCTCTGGCGCGTCCAGGGCTGGCGCCATGCGCGCTCTGGGGTGGCATGGGCGTTCCTGGGCGTGTCCTGGGCGCGTCGAGGCTGGCGTGTGCATGCGTCGTGTTGACCATGGGAGGGTACGGGCGTGTCCAGGAGAGTGAGGGGAAGTTGATGGACAAGGCAGGGCATGCTGGAGGTGACCAGGGAGAGAGGGAGCATGGTGATGGCATGGTGAGCACGGGCATGGCCCTGCCATGGTCGTGGAGGTCAAGTGGAGCTTCTCCAGGGCTTGTCAAGTGGGTGAGAGGTGGCAGGGAGGTGAGGTGATGCTTCAGGGCTGCAGGGGTGGCCAGAGTTGGACCAAGTCTCCTCCACTTTTCAGTATGGGCAACAATTGATACTCTGCCCAACAAGTGTTTGATGAAATGCCCGAAAGAAAAAGATTTTTGAATTTTGAGAATATTTTTGGTGGAGTGTAATATTATATTAATTGAAGTATAGTGGTGGTGTTGGTGGTCAAAATGGAATTGGAATGCAAAATTTCAAATTGCACATGATCTTCACTTTGATCTCTGGTCCCAACTTTGCTTGATGCTATCTTTGAATTCAGAAGGAGTTTGTATAGGGTTGCTTGAGCAAAGTTGTTCACTTTTATGTTGTCTTGGATGAGGTGCAAAGGTTGGGCAAAGTTTAGTTGAGAAATCTGGAAATAACAGGGCTCAAAGTAGGCCTCAGGTTATAATTGTCAAATGTGACCATATTGCATGTAACTTGGGATTTGAATTGTATTTTCATTTGATTTGAGTTTCTTTGAGTTCAAAGTTGTTTAAATGTGTTTAGTAACCATTTACAACTAATGGTGCAAGCCAAATGGGTCTAGGTTAAAGATTTGCAAAATTGGCCATAGCCACATATGTGAGGAAGTGCATTTTTCTTAATTTCTTATTTTCTTTTTCTTTGCTTCACTTAGGCATGGTCTAGGGTTTATTTGGGGTTATATTAGGTTTGGAGAAGGTTTCACATCATTTGGTCAAGGTTTTAAGTCATATGGCAAGAATTGGGTATTATGGCTAGGTGGCACATATGCCTCTATGCATATGTGGCATTTGATTTTTAAATTGATTGTTCTTGGCCCAGTTGATGTTGTTGAGTGTTGAAAGGGTATAGAGGAGTGATCCAACCATTCACCTCAAGTCCTAGGGTCAAGATCCTCAAATTCACAATTTTGCATTTTACTCTCATATGCCTCTATGGCATTATTACTTTCTTTTTAAATTCTTTTTATTTTATTTTAACTTGGATGGTAAAAAGGGGTGTGAGGTTTTAGGGTTTAAGAATATTTAAGAATCTAATTAAACAAGCAATCATGGCAATAGAACAAGAATTAAACAAGATCTCTAAGTATCAAACTTAATTTAATAAAAGTTTTTGTTGGTTCCAAAATTTGGAACTAGGGAAATTCATTTTGTTTGTTTTGAAATATTTGGGATGTTACAAACCCTTCCCCCTTAAACAAATCTCGTCCCGAGATTTTAAGAAAAGTTAGGTTCCTAAGAAAGATTGAGCAGTGATATTAACAGGGGAACATACTTGGCATGGCCTGAGGGGCTTCCTGGGCTTCATTGGCAGTCATGTGGTAGAAACGGCCGTTGTTGTTGTTCTGGTTCCTTCTTCCTGCAAAGCGGCGTCGTTGCTGAGCGAGTGCTGCAGTATTGGCGGCAATCTTGGCAAGCTTCTTGGGGCACTCATTGGAGTAATGACCCACAACTCCACATTCATAGCAGTTGACAGTTGACTTGTCTTTGGGGTTGACGGGAACAGCGTTACTCCCAGTCACGGGGGCAGTATTGGGGTGGTTGTTGTTGCCATTGGGGTGGTTGTGGTTGTTGTTGTTGCGATTGCCGTTGTTAGGGTTGTTGTTGTCGTTGTTGTTGGGGTGGTTGTTGGTGTTGTTGCCTCCGGGCTTCGGGGGTCCTCCGTTGTTGTTGGTGTAGTTGGGGAGATAATTCTGAGTAGTTGGCTTGTTGTGCCTTGGGGGGAATCCTCCAGAGTTGTTGCGGTACGTCTGGGTATGGTGGGGTCCATTCTGGTTCATCATCCTGCGCTTGCGGTTCTCATTGGCTTGGTGTAGCTTCCCTTCCATCTGTATGGCAGAGTCCACCAGGGCTTCCAAGTCAGCGAACGGAATGTTCACTAACACAGTTTGCATCTCATCGTGTAGTCCGTTCAGAAATCTTTCCTTTCTCTTCTCATTGGTGTCGGTCTCATCCGAGGCGTACCTTGACAGAGTAAGAAACCTGTCGCGGTATTCCACCACGGACATTCTTCCTTGTTTGAGTTCGCGGAACTCGTCTCTCATCTTCTTGATCAGTCCTTGGGGCACATGGTACTTGCTAAACTTCAGCTTGAAGTCTTCCCAGGTCATCATCTGTCCTGCATTCATGGCACGGGTGCTGGTCCACCGTGCTCTTGCTGGTCCTGCTAAGTAGTGCGTGGCAAACGAGCACTTTCTCTCGTGGCTTCAACTCCCGCAACTTCGAGGTTGTTCTCCATTGTCCGGAGCCGGTCATCAGCATCTAGGGGTTCTTCGGTCTTGTTGAAAATGGGTGGGTTGGTGTTCTGAAAGTTCTTCAACTTTGATCCTGGGTGATCATGATGGCCCTGATTGTTGTTTGCAAGCTGTTGAAGTGCTGCAATGTTGGCTTGGCGTTCAGCTCGTTCAGCTTGCCTATCCTCCAGCATGGTTTGCAACATCTGTATCATGGCGTCTTGATTGGCGCTGCGGGTTGGTGGGGCCATCTGAATATCGAGGTAGATGAGGGATAAGAGGGAAATTTCTATGGTTTGTTTTGTTAAATTTTAAAAAGTTCACAATTTGAAATTTTGAGTAGTGTTGCGGGGGTAAAAACCAACAACACTTTTTCATTCATACCAAGCATCACATATTACAAATCTAACACACCGTTGGTTTGAAGAACCATTCATCGCTCTACGATACAAGGGGATCCTGATACAACTCACACTAGTGCTCTCTTGCGTAGGTGTGAGTTCTACTAAAGTGATCAAGTGTGCAAAATTTTAGGTAGAATTTCAAGGAAAAGTAGAGCATGGGCTTCTTATTTTGAAAAGATCTCAAGGATAAGAGTGCGAATAAGTTTTTCACAAATATTCACTTCTTTGGTTTTGAAACTAAGTTTTGCAGACGTCCATTCTAACTAGGGTCTCCTAAGGTCAAACAATGGCTCGATACCAACTTGTCAACACCCGGATTTTTTAAGTCCGGATGCCTGTTATGCCATACATCGCAATCCCGGGAATATTGTTGTTGCGAGACATAACGAGTTGAATATCATAAGTCATCATTCATTACATATCATAGTCGTCTTACAAATAGATCACATGATCCAATATTACAATAATAGTTGAACTATTGTTTCAACACACATCACAAATACATAGCGGAAGCGTAGATAGAAGGGGACTCTATAGTCCACGGGCCAACGCTTGACGTCGGGAGTAGTCCTAGTTGTCGTAGACGTCCTGTCTGTCCATCCTCTTCATACTGCTGCTCCTCTTCATAGTCCGGCCATTTGAATAGCCGGGGACACAGCCGTGAGTACTTTAAAGTACTCGCAAACTAATACTAATGTAAGTACAAACATTTCCGGGAAGGGGTGCTAAGCTCTAGTTTCTTTTGCATGAAGCCAATTTTAGTTCACAAGTATTTGAAATCAAGACCTTTCATGTGCTAACTAACTCAAGTGGGAACATTAGTGTCATTCCCACAACCTTTGTTGTAATTCAAGTCAAACTCAACATTCACCTTTCAAAAGCAAAAATCACAAGTCATATGTCACATTTTTGAAAATGGTCTGATGACGGAACAGTATGGCCTTTCCAACCGTCCTTAACCGTGGACGCGGCTATTCGAATAGGTTTACACTCTGCGAGAGGTTGTACACTTGTGCCACAACTTTTGATTACATCCGTCGTGGGTAACCCCGAATAATCGTAACTCAGTACGCGGATCATCAACCATAACCTTTTACTTACATATCCTAGTATAGGTACCTCTCCCCATGAGCTTGGCCTCCCGGTGAAGACCGACTGTCAACCCGGGAACCGCACGAGGCTTGGGCCGGACATTCACCTCATCTTTAACGTCGTTTCTTTTGTTGTGGAGGCAGCTTTCGGCATAACCCCGATGACGCTTGTTTAGAGGGAACCCATACTAAGACACATAAACTTCCGGTTAAGCCCTACCCATAATCAGGTATTGTGGGGGTGCTTGTAAATTGGAATGGTATCGCATCCGAACCCAACCATCAGTTTTGTAAAATTCACCAAGTCATTCACAAGTCATATTCACCTTTAAAATCTTTCAATAGAATGACTCATCATTCCAAGGTTTTCAAAGTCATTTCATTTCACAAGTTCCCAACTAGAGTAGTCACTTTTATTTATTTAGCAATAGCAACTAGTCATGAGGGGTGCTATCTAGCTTTGTTTGCTTTAGGCTAAATTTGATGCTCTTGTTCTATTCTAGCCTAAGTGAATCATAAATCAAAAGTAAGCTTTAAAAAAAACAATAAGCAAAATAATTGCAAGGTAAAAACATGGGATAGGTTTATTGGACATAAAAATAAATGGGGATGGTGCCTTGCTCTTGTAGAGCTTTGCACTTGGGACTTTGCAAGAGTGTTAGCTTGCCTTGGTTGGGGAATTGGTCAAAGTGGTCTTCTTCTCCTTGGAAGTAGACCTCCTCCTCCTCCTCGGTACTCCTCGGTACTAGCGTCTAAAATACGAATACGGGGTACACAATCATCACACCAAACTTATCTAATTAAACTAAGCACAAACATGGTTCACACACTTAAACTAGCATCACACATTACTATTAAGTGGGTGGATGTGTTTTTCTTATTATTTAAGAAAAATAGTTTCCTCTCATACTAACTTAGATGTTATTTTCAATTACTTAGAGAAATAATTTCCTCTCATTATCTTCTTAAGATTTAATTTCTCTCATGAATAATATGTGACCTAGGTTGACTAGAGTCAACCTCTTCACACTTAACGAGTTGAGAAAGTGATTTAAATGAGGTGAACACCTCATACCATTTAATCCTATCATGTTAAAGATTTAAGATCATCAACAATTCATATGAGACCTAAATGACCAGAGTCTCTACCTCATTTTGAATTGTTCATGACAAGATTTAAATGAGAGAAACACTCCCATAAGATTTCTTAATAGTTTTGGACAATATCTTTGACAAGAAATAGCCATAAAGTCCTTTAATTAAACTAGGCCATGATCATTCAAGGTAAGCATGGCATATTTTTGTAGAAACAATTAGTATAAGTGAAATGTGAATTATTGGAGGTGGAATTAACTGAAAAGCATTTATGGTTGATTTTTAAGAATTATTATAAGGCAGCAAAGTCCCTGCCTTGTTTATTTTGTCACTTTAATTATACAATAGATCTAGGGTTCTATCCAAGTGGCATTGTGTAGATAAATTCCTAAGGTTTCCAAAAATATAAAGTTTGTAAAATTTGGCCCAGTATATTTGTCTCTATTAAATTTCAAAGTTAGCATCAGATTGCATATTTCATCTACTCTGGAAATTTGAGTTTAAACTGGTGGGCTCGCGCGGGAAAACTAGCTGGGCTGCAGAGAGAAAAGGAGTTGGGCCGGCCCACTTCGCGTCCAGCGCGAGCAGGCCGTCTGACGGCGGGTCCCACACGTCAGCGAGAGGAACTCACCGAATCGGTACGTGAAAGGAGGGGCGTTGGATCAGGCGGTGATCGAACGGCCAGGGGTTGTCGTCGTCGACGGCGAGAAGCAGCGGCGAGCGCGGCGGCGGTAGGGGGTCGGAGGGCGCCTCGGGGCTCCGGCGAGCGTCCGGAGGGTGCGCCGCGACGTTGTCGATGATGGTGAAGCCGATGGAAGCAGCCGGCGCGTCTCGGGGCGGCCTCCTTCTCCGGCGAGCTTCGGCTACTGGCGGCGGCGGCGAGCTAGCAATTGTGGCGGTGTGGTGGCTATCTGGTGAAATTGAGGGGACGAGGAGTGCTGTGAGGATGAGGGGGAGTGAGTGGCGTGCTGAGATCAGTAGGAGGGGTGCTGCTTTTATAGTTGGGGGAGGTGGCCGTGGAGCGGAGTAGCGGTCGTCGACGGCGTCGTCGTTCCGTGGGCGCCAAGGGGCAAGTGATGGGCGCGGCGTGTTGCCTGGTGCTCGGAGAAGATGACGCGCGTGACGGCGGTGAAAAAGAGGCACTACGGCGGCGGCGAGCGTGATGGAAGCTTGCAGGTCATGGCGGAAGGGCGTGGATGCTCACGTCGTCTGCGGCGTTCCCGCGGGCCAGGGGCCATGTCCAGGCGTTGCAGGCGGTCGTCGTGCGTCGACTGGCGGCGAGGGTGAGGGCGGAGGTGACGCGAGGGCGCGGGCGGCGCGACGCTCCGGCGCGTCCGGGGGCTGGCGCCATGCGCGCTCTAGGGTGGCATGGGCGTTCTCGGGCGTGTCCGGGCGCGTCGAGGCTGGCGTGTGCATGCGTCGTGTTGACCATGGGAGGGTACGGGCGTGTCCAAGAGAGTGAGGGGAAGTTGATGGACAAGGCGAGGGCATGCTCGGAGGTGACCGGGGAGAGAGGGAGCATGGTGATGGCATGGTGAGCACGGGCATGGCCCTGCCATGGTCGTGGAGGTCAAGTGGAGCTTCTCCAGGGCTTGTCAAGTGGGTGAGAGGTGGCGGGGAGGTGAGGTGATGCTTCGGGGCTGCGGGGGTGGCCGAGTTGGACCAAGTCTCCTCCACTTTTCGGTATGGGCAACAATTGATACTCTGCCCAACAAGTGTTTGATGAAATGCCCGAAAGAAAAAGATTTTTGAATTTTGAGAATATTTTTGGTGGAGTGTAATATTATATTAATTGAAGTATAGTGGTGGTGTTGGTGGTCAAAATGGAATTGGAATGCAAAATTTCAAATTGCACATGATCTTCACTTTGATCTCTGGTCCCAACTTTGCTTGATGCTATCTTTGAATTCAGAAGGAGTTTGTATAGGGTTGCTTGAGCAAAGTTGTTCACTTTTATGTTGTCTTGGATGAGGTGCAAAGTTTGGGCAAAGTTTAGTTGAGAAATCTGGAAATAACAGGGCTCAAAGTAGGCCTCAGGTTATAATTGTCAAATGTGACCATATTGCATGTAACTTGGGATTTGAATTGTATTTTCATTTGATTTGAGTTTCTTTGAGTTCAAAGTTGTTTAAATGTGTTTAGTAACCATTTACAACTAATGGTGCAAGCCAAATGGGTCTAGGTTAAAGATTTGCAAAATTGGCCATAGCCACATATGTGAGGAAGTGCATTTTTCTTAATTTCTTATTTTCTTTTTCTTTGCTTCACTTAGGCATGGTCTAGGGTTTATTTGGGGTTATATTAGGTTTGGAGAAGGTTTCACATCATTTGGTCAAGGTTTTAAGTCATATGGCAAGAATTGGGTATTATGGCTAGGTGGCACATATGCCTCTATGCATATGTGGCATTTGATTTTTAAATTGATTGTTCTTGGCCCAGTTGATGTTGTTGAGTGTTGAAAGGGTATAGAGGAGTGATCCAACCATTCACCTCAAGTCCTAGGGTCAAGATCCTCAAATTCACAATTTTGCATTTTACTCTCATATGCCTCTATGGCATTATTACTTTCTTTTTAAATTCTTTTTATTTTATTTTAACTTGGATGGTAAAAAGGGGTGTGAGGTTTTAGGGTTTAAGAATATTTAAGAATCTAATTAAACAAGCAATCATGGCAATAGAACAAGAATTAAACAAGATCTCTAAGTATCAAACTTAATTTAATAAAAGTTTTTGTTGGTTCCAAAATTTGGAACTAGGGAAATTCATTTTGTTTGTTTTGAAATTTTTGGGATGTTACAAACCCTTCCCCCTTAAACAAATCTCGTCCCGAGATTTTAAGAAAAGTTAGGTTCCTAAGAAAGATTGAGCAGTGATATTAACAGGGGAACATACTTGGCATGGCCTGAGGGGCTTCCTGGGCTTCATTGGCAGTCATGTGGTAGAAACGGCCGTTGTTGTTGTTCTGGTTCCTTCTTCCTGCAAAGCGGCGCTGTTGCTGAGCAGGTGCTGCAGTATTGGCGGCAATCTTGGCAAGCTTCTTGGGGCACTCATTGGAGTAATGACCCACAACTCCACATTCATAGCAGTTGACAGTTGACTTGTCTTTGGGGTTGACGGGAACAGCGTTACTCCCGATCCACGGGGCAGTATTGGGGTGGTTGTTGTTGCCATTGGGGTGGTTGTGGTTGTTGTTGTTGCGATTGCCGTTGTTAGGGTTGTTGTTGTCGTTGTTGTTGGGGTGGTTGTTGGTGTTGTTGCCTCCGGGCTTCGGGGGTCCTCCGTTGTTGTTGGTGTAGTTGGGGAGATAATTCTGAGTAGTTGGCTTGTTGTGCCTTGGGGGAATCCTCCGGAGTTGTTGCGGTACGTCTGGGTATGGTGGGGTCCATTCTGGTTCATCATCCTCGCGCTTGCGGTTCTCATTGGCTTGGTGTAGCTTCCCTTCCATCTGTATGGCAGAGTCCACCAGGGCTTCCAAGTCAGCGAACGGAATGTTCACTAACACAGTTTGCATCTCATCGTGTAGTCCGTTCAGAAATCTTTCCTTTCTCTTCTCATTGGTGTCGGTCTCATCCGGGGCGTACCTTGACAGAGTAAGAAACCTGTCGCGGTATTCCACCACGGACATTCTTCCTTGTTTGAGTTCGCGGAACTCGTCTCTCATCTTCTTGATCAGTCCTTGGGGCACATGGTACTTGCTAAACTTCAGCTTGAAGTCTTCCCAGGTCATCATCTGTCCCGCATTCATGGCACGGGTGCTGGTCCACCAAGCTCTTGCTGGTCCTGCTAAGTAGTGCGTGGCAAACAGCACTTTCTCTGTGGCTTCAACTCCCGCAACTTCGAGGTTGTTCTCCATTGTCTGGAGCCAGTCATCAGCATCTAGGGGTTCTTCGGTCTTGTTGAAAATGGGTGGGTTGGTGTTCTGAAAGTTCTTCAACTTTGATCCTGGGTGATCATGATGGCCCTGATTGTTGTTTGCAAGCTGTTGAAGTGCTGCAATGTTGGCTTGGCGTTCAGCTCGTTCAGCTTGCCTATCCTCCAGCATGGTTTGCAACATCCGTATCATGGCGTCTTGATTGGCGCTGCGGGTTGGTGGGGCCATCTCGAATATCGAGGTAGATGAGGGATAAGAGGGAAATTTCTATGGTTTGTTTTGTTAAATTTTAAAAAGTTCACAATTTGAAATTTTGAGTAGTGTTGCGGGGGTAAAAACCAACAACACTTTTTCATTCATACCAAGCATCACATATTACAAATCTAACACACCGTTGGTTTGAAGAACCATTCATCGCTCTACGATACAAGGGGATCCCGATACAACTCACACTAGTGCTCTCTTGCGTAGGTGTGAGTTCTACTAAAGTGATCAAGTGTGCAAAATTTTAGGTAGAATTTCAAGGAAAAGTAGAGCATGGGCTTCTTATTTTGAAAAGATCTCAAGGATAAGAGTGCGAATAAGTTTTTCACAAATATTCACTTCTTTGGTTTTGAAACTAAGTTTTGCAGACGTCCATTCTAACTAGGGTCTCCTAAGGTCAAACAATGGCTCTGATACCAACTTGTCAACACCCGGATTTTTTAAGTCCAGATGCCTGTTATGCCATACATCGCAATCCCAGGAATATTGTTGTTGCGAGACATAACAGTTGAATATCATAAGTCATCATTCATTACATATCATAGTCGTCTTACAAATAGATCACATGATCCAATATTACAATAATAGTTGAACTATTGTTTCAACACACATCACAAATACATAGCGGAAGCGTAGATAGAAGGGGACTCTATAGTCCACAGGCCAACGCTTGACGTCGGGAGTAGTCCTAGTTGTCGTAGACGTCCTGCTCGTCCATCCTCTTCATACTGCTCGCTCCTCTTCATAGTCCGGCCATTTGAATAGCCGAGGACACAGTCCGTGAGTACTTTAAAGTACTCGCAAACTAATACTAATGTAAGTACAAACATTTCTGGGAAGGGGGTGCTAAGCTCTAGTTTCTTTTGCATGAAGCCAATTTTAGTTCACAAGTATTTGAAATCAAGACCTTTCATGTGCTAACTAACTCAAGTGGGAACATTAGTGTCATTCCCACAACCTTTGTTGTAATTCAAGTCAAACTCAACATTCACCTTTCAAAAGCAAAAATCACAAGTCATATGTCACATTTTTGAAAATGGTCCGATGACGGAACAAGTATGGCCTTTCCAACCGTCCTTAACCGTGGACGCGGCTATTCGAATAGGTTTACACTCTGCAGAGGTTGTACACTTGTGCCACAACTTTTGATTACATCCGTCGGGGTAACCCCGAATAATCGTAACTCGAGTACGCGGATCATCAACCATAACCTTTTACTTACATATCCTAGTATAGGTACCTCTCCCCATGAGCTTGGCCTCCCAGTGAAGACCGACCGTCAACCCGGGAACCGCACAGGGCTTGGGCCGGACATTCACCTCATCTTTAACGTCGTTTCTTTTGTTGTGGAGGCAGCTTTCGGCATAACCCCGATGACGCTTGTTTAGAGGGAACCCATACTAAGACACATAAACTTCCAGTTAAGCCCTACCCATAATCAGGTATTGTGGGGGTGCTTGTAAATTGGAATGGTATCGCATCCGAACCCAACCATCAGTTTTGTAAAATTCACCAAGTCATTCACAAGTCATATTCACCTTTAAAATCTTTCAATAGAATGACTCATCATTCCAAGGTTTTCAAAGTCATTTCATTTCACAAGTTCCCAACTAGAGTAGTCACTTTTATTTATTTAGCAATAGCAACTAGTCATGAGGGGTGCTATCTAGCTTTGTTTGCTTTAGGCTAAATTTGATGCTCTTGTTCTATTCTAGCCTAAGTGAATCATAAATCAAAAGTAAGCTTTAAAAAAAACAATAAGCAAAATAATTGCAAGGTAAAAACATGGGATAGGTTTATTGGACATAAAAATAAATGGGGATGGTGCCTTGCTCTTGTAGAGCTTTGCACTTGGGACTTTGCAAGAGTGTTAGCTTGCCTTGGTTGGGGAATTGGTCAAAGTGGTCTTCTTCTCCTTGGAAGTAGACCTCCTCCTCCTCCTCGGTACTCCTCGGTACTAGCGTCTAAAATACGAATACGGGGTACACAATCATCACACCAAACTTATCTAATTAAACTAAGCACAAACATGGTTCACACACTTAAACTAGCATCACACATTACTATTAAGTGGGTGGATGTGTTTTTCTTATTATTTAAGAAAAATAGTTTCCTCTCATACTAACTTAGATGTTATTTTCAATTACTTAGAGAAATAATTTCCTCTCATTATCTTCTTAAGATTTAATTTCTCTCATGAATAATATGTGACCTAGGTTGACTAGAGTCAACCTCTTCACACTTAACGAGTTGAGAAAGTGATTTAAATGAGGTGAACACCTCATACCATTTAATCCTATCATGTTAAAGATTTAAGATCATCAACAATTCATATGAGACCTAAATGACCAGAGTCTCTACCTCATTTTGAATTGTTCATGACAAGATTTAAATGAGAGAAACACTCCCATAAGATTTCTTAATAGTTTTGGACAATATCTTTGACAAGAAATAGCCATAAAGTCCTTTAATTAAACTAGGCCATGATCATTCAAGGTAAGCATGGCATATTTTTGTAGAAACAATTAGTATAAGTGAAATGTGAATTATTGGAGGTGGAATTAACTCGAAAAGCATTTATGGTTGATTTTTAAGAATTATTATAAGGCAGCAAAGTCCCTGCCTTGTTTATTTTGTCACTTTAATTATACAATAGATCTAGGGTTCTATCCAGTGGCATTGTGTAGATAAATTCCTAAGGTTTCCAAAAATATAAAGTTTGTAAAATTTGGCCCAGTATATTTGTCTCTATTAAATTTCAAAGTTAGCATCAGATTGCATATTTCATCTACTCTGGAAATTTGAGTTTAAACTGGTGGGCTCGCGCGGGAAAACTAGCTGGGCTGCGAGAGAGAAAAGGAGTTGGGCCGGCCCACTTCGCGTCCAGCCGCGAGCAGGCCGTCGTCGACGGCGGGTCCCACGCGTCGGCGAGAGGAACTCACCGAATCGGTACGGGGAAAGGAGGGGCGTTGGATCAGGCGGTGATCGAACGGCCGGGGGTTGTCGTCGTCGACGGCGAGAAGCAGCCGGCGAGCGCAGCGGCGGTAGGGGGTCGGAGGGCGCCTCGGTGGCTCCGGCGAGCGTCCGGAGGGTGCGCCGCGACGTTGTCGATGATGGTGAAGCCGATGGAAGCAGCGGCGCGTCTCGGGGCGGCCTCCTTCTCCGGCGAGCTTCGGCCATGCGGCGGCGGCGGCGAGCTAGCAATTGCGGCGGTGTGGTGGCTATCTCGGTGAAATTGAGGGGACGAGGAGTGCTGTGAGGATGAGGGGAGTGAGTGGCGTGCTCGAGATCGGTAGGAGGGGTGCTGCTTTTATAGTTGGGGGAGGTGGCCGTGGAGCGGAGCAGCCGGTCGTCGATGGCGTCGTCGTTCCGGGGCGCCAAGGGGCAAGTGATGGGCGCGGCGTGTTGCTGGTGCTCTGGAGAAGATGACGCGCGTGACGGCGGTGAAAAAGAGGCACTACAGCGGCGGCGAGCGTGATGGAAGCTTGCAGGTCATGGCGGAAGGGCGTGGATGCTCACGTCGTCTGCGGCGTTCCCGCGGGCCGGGGGCCATGTCCAGGCGTTGCAGGCGGTCGTCGTGCGTCGACTGGCGGCGAGGGTGAGGGCGGAGGTGACGCAGGGGCGCGGGCGGCTGACGCTCTGGCGCGTCCAGGGCTGGCGCCATGCGCGCTCTGGGGTGGCATGGGCGTTCCTGGGCGTGTCTGGGCGCGTCGAGGCTGGCGTGTGCATGCGTCGTGTTGACCATGGGAGGGTACGGGCGTGTCCAAGAGAGTGAGGGGAAGTTGATGGACAAGGCAGGGCATGCTGGAGGTGACCAGGGAGAGAGGGAGCATGGTGATGGCATGGTGAGCACGGGCATGGCCCTGCCATGGTCGTGGAGGTCAAGTGGAGCTTCTCCGGGGCTTGTCAAGTGGGTGAGAGGTGGCGGGGAGGTGAGGTGATGCTTCGGGGCTGCGGGGGTGGCCGGAGTTGGACCAAGTCTCCTCCACTTTTCAGTATGGGCAACAATTGATACTCGCCCAACAAGTGTTTGATGAAATGCCCGAAAGAAAAGATTTTTGAATTTTGAGAATATTTTTGGTGGAGTGTAATATTATATTAATTGAAGTATAGTGGTGGTGTTGGTGGTCAAAATGGAATTGGAATGCAAAATTTCAAATTGCACATGATCTTCACTTTGATCTCTGGTCCCAACTTTGCTTGATGCTATCTTTGAATTCAGAAGGAGTTTGTATAGGGTTGCTTGAGCAAAGTTGTTCACTTTTATGTTGTCTTGGATGAGGTGCAAAGGTTGGGCAAAGTTTAGTTGAGAAATCTGGAAATAACGGGGCTCAAAGTAGGCCTCGAGTTATAATTGTCAAATGTGACCATATTGCATGTAACTTGGGATTTGAATTGTATTTTCATTTGATTTGAGTTTCTTTGAGTTCAAAGTTGTTTAAATGTGTTTAGTAACCATTTACAACTAATGGTGCAAGCCAAATGGGTCTAGGTTAAAGATTTGCAAAATTGGCCATAGCCACATATGTGAGGAAGTGCATTTTTCTTAATTTCTTATTTTCTTTTTCTTTGCTTCACTTAGGCATGGTCTAGGGTTTATTTGGGGTTATATTAGGTTTGGAGAAGGTTTCACATCATTTGGTCAAGGTTTTAAGTCATATGGCAAGAATTGGGTATTATGGCTAGGTGGCACATATGCCTCTATGCATATGTGGCATTTGATTTTTAAATTGATTGTTCTTGGCCCATTTGATGTTGTTGAGTGTTGAAAGGGTATAGAGGAGTGATCCAACCATTCACCTCAAGTCCTAGGGTCAAGATCCTCAAATTCACAATTTTGCATTTTACTCTCATATGCCTCTATGGCATTATTACTTTCTTTTTATTTTATTTTAACTTGGATGGTAAAAAGGGGTGTGAGGTTTTAGGGTTTAAGAATATTTAAGAATCTAATTAAACAAGCAATCATGGCAATAGAACAAGAATTAAACAAGATCTCTAAGTATCAAACTTAATTTAATAAAAGTTTTTGTTGGTTCCAAAATTTGGAACTAGGGAAATTCATTTTGTTTGTTTTGAAATTTTTGGGATGTTACACGCGCCCAGCCATGGGGTGGGCCCCCCAGGCACCCCCTCGCGCCGCCCTTTCGCCTATATATTCCTCGCGACGCGAAAACCCTATATCAATCAATCATATTCCAGAAAGACTCCAGGGGCGCCGCCGCCATCGCGAAACTCCGTTTCGGGGGACAGAATCTCTTTTCCGGCATGCCGCCGGGACGGGGAAGTGCCCCCGGAAGGCTTCTCCATCGACGCCACCGCCTCCATCATGATCCGTGAGTAGTTCCCCCATGGACTACGGGTTCTAGCAGTAGCTAGTTGGTACTCTCTCTCCCATGTACTTCAATACAATGATCTCATGAGCTGCCTTACATGATTGAGATCCATCCGATGTAATCGGTGTTGTGTTTGTTGGGATCCGATGAATTGTTACATTATGATCGGTCTATCTATAAAGTTTGTGAAGTTATTGTTGCTGCAATCTTGTTGTGTTTAATGCTTGTCACTAGTGCACGAGTGGCATGATCTTAGATTTAAGCTCTACACTTATTGCTTATATTGTATCTACAAGTTGTTTGCACATGTCTATGTCCGGAACCCGAGGCCCCAGAGTGACAACAACCACTACAAGAAAAGTTCTGATAGACAACGTCTCAAAATCGTCCGCTAAGGGGTATTTTTAGTCGCCTATGGGCCTAACCCGACGATATGGGTTCTGTTGTGGAAACTGCGTCAGGCAAAGTCCTACGACGATTTTTCGGTCCGTCGCGCTTGGGCGCCCTTCCGCCACGGAAAATCGGACCGTTGCCCAAGTGTTTCCGGGAGCCCGTTGACCGCCGACGTCATGCAAACCGACACGTGGCGTACGCCGTTAACTGGCAGTTAACGGCGTTAACCGGCTGAAACCCCGTGGTAGATGGTAGGCCCACACGAGGCCTGCCACGTCTTAAGCAGGCCGGCCCATTAAGTTTGCGGGCCGGGCCAGCTGACTTAGTTTGACCGGTCAACTATATAGCTGGGCTGGTCCATTAGTTACGTGGGCCGGGCCTAACCTCTAAGGTTGACTGGTCAAAACTTTAATGGGCCGGCCCACTAAGCATGTGGGCCGGTCCGAATGCACTCGTTTGACCGGCCAACAGGCGAAAGGGCCGGCCCACAAGACATGTGGGTCCCACTTTCCTGTTATCGGGCCGGCCCATTTACAAAGTAGGGTCCACATTAAAGCAACTGGGCCGGCCCAAGAAGTTAGTGGGCCGACCCAATTAGCATGTGGGTCCCACTTTCCTGTTAAAAGGCCAGCCCATTTAAAATGTGGGGTCCACCATATAGCAAGTGGGCCGGCCCAACAAGATAGTGGGCCGGGCCAAAAACACAGGTGGGTCCCACTTTCCTGTTACAGGGCCAGCCCATTTAGCATGTGGGGTCCACCATAGAGCGAGTGGGCCGGCCCAACAAGATAGTGGGCCGGGCCAAAAACACGGTGGGTCCCACTTCCTGCTAAAGGGCCGGCCCATTTAGTATGTGGGGTCCACCATATAGCAAGTGGGCCGGCCCAACAAGATAGTGGGCCGGGCCAAAACGCTGGTGGGTCCCACTTTCCGGTTAAAGGGCCGGCCCATTTAGTATGTGGGGTCCACCGTACAGCAAGTGGGCCGGCCCAACACGCTAGTGGGCCGGGCCAAAAACACAGGTGGGTCCCACTTTCCTGTAAAAGGGCCGGCCCATTTAGTATGTGGGGTCCACCATAGAGCAAGTGGGCCGGCCCAACACGCTAGCGGGCCGGGCCAAAAACACAGGTGGGTCCCACATTCGTCTTAAAGGGCCGGCCCGTTTAGAACGTGGGGACCACCACAAAAGCAATTGGGCTGGCCCAACTAGTTGGTGGGCCGGCCCGATAGTGGGTGGGGTCCACCTTAAAGCAAGTGGGCCGGCCCAATAAAAGTGTGGGGTCCACAAGTTAATCAAGTGGGCCGGCCCAATCGGTAAGTGGGCCAGCCCGTTTAGTTGCTCGTTTATATGCCGGCGTAAAAGGCGCTTTAGGATTTTGCGGGCCGGCACGTATGTGATTTCGCTTAATTGGGCCGTTTAAGGGATGGGAATTCGTGATTTAGATACCGAGAATATTTACGCAGCATTGATTTCTGTCGGATAGCCTCACTTACGACAAGCACCAAAGAAAAAATGCGCAAAAGAACTATAAAAACTAACTAAATATTACATCAGTCGCAAGGCTTTGAAAAAATATTACGGAACCCGGAGAAATTGAATGGTAATTAAACCTAGCAATACAATGAAGCGATCCGGCAATCTTTTAAGTTGTCCATGCAGCACCTATATCCGAAACAAAGACATTACAAGTTAAGACAAGCAACAATGGAAACGCAAAGACACTCGCAATATTGTTTGCCAAAGAATTTGGAACTCATCATTTCGTCGTTATAACAAGATCATTGTAATGCGCACAATAAGCAAACAATGAGTGCATGCCGCATACCAACAGCCAATATAACAGAGCATGTTAGAATGAAACATCAGACTTACTACTGTCGAGTCCCATGCAAACCAACATGTTCAGGGAGTACAAAATTGGCATGAAAAACATAGTAGCAGGCTATAAATTTTGTAACAACGACTGAGCAAGATGAAGTTATGATGGCTACATCTACAGAGCAGGGAATCTAAACCAAAAATAGAAGTTACGATGGCAAAAGCTAAAGAGTAGGGAATGTGAACCAACTTGTGCCAAGTGCAATTACTTAATTTTGGCCGTGAACTAAATAATACTCCTGAACTGATAGTGAAGGGGATGCAAATGAAGATGTTTAGGGATATAAACTTGTAATGAGCAACACATAGAGGATAGTTAATGCTGGAGCTTAGGATGGACCAGATACGTAATATAGTGGGATCACTCGTGAACTTGTATAAGAGGGAATGCAAACCAATATGTTCAGCTTTCCATATGTGAGCGTCATGCCAAGTCGGAGAAACAAGTCAATAATGCAGCTTTTGAAGAACAAGATGGCACGCAAAATTATTATCTAGTAGTATGACAAGTTTATTTGTACTACGAGCTAGATAGCAGAGTGATAGCATGCCAAACTAAGTCCTTACTTTGTTAGCTTACAATGAACTAGATACAAAACAATGGCATCACCCGTAGTACAGAGGAATGCAAGCCAACATGTTCATGGAGTAAAAAATTGGCACAAACAACATAGTAGAAGGCCATAATTTTTGTAACAACGACCGAGCAAGATAAAGTTATGATGGCTAGATCTACGAGAGCAGGGAATGTAAACCAAATATAGAAGTTACGATGCCAAAAGCTATAGAGCAGGGAATGCGAACCAACATGTGCAATTACTTAAAATTGGCCATGAACTAAATAATAGCAGGATGTTACTATAATACCTATAATTTTTGTAACAACGACTACGCAAGATAGAAGTTATGATGGCTACATCTACAGAGCAGGGAATGCAAACCAAAATGTTCAATCGCTTAAAGTTAGCAATGAACTTGAAAATAGCAACGTGTTACGGTCATAGCTAGGAATGAACTAAAAGAGCTTCAGACAAACAAGCATCTGAACATAGAACATGGCGCTAAAACAAGGGACTTACATTAGGAGAAGCACTCTGTGGGAGTCACAACAGATCTTCCTGGGGTTGATAGATCCGGTGATGAAGTACGCAACATGTGCTACTTGGGGTTGGAGAGACGGCCATTACACTTCATGGTTACTCATCTCATCTGCAAAAAAGTAACGGCACGTCGTTAGCACGAACAGGTTCCCCCAAGATTAAACAAGAACTTGCGAGCAAGCAATAGAAAAGCGACAAGTAGAAGAGTTTAGATCATGCACGGCGCCGGTGAAGCAGATCCGGTTCATGCACAGCGGTGTCGGTGAGCAAGATCCGATGCGGTGGAAGACGGATCCGGCGAAGCGGCTAAGCTGAAGCGACCGCGGTAGACTGCTGGATGAGCATATGGTTTCGAGGTACGGCGGGGATGATCCGGTCCGGTTGATGACGGCGTCGATGAAGCTGCTCGGCAGGCAGCCGGATGACGAGGATCGCGAGGGCTCGGTTAGGCCAGGGAAGTCCGGCGGGGATGTTCCGGTGCGGTGGTCGTGGAGGTGGGAGAGAAGGACTTGGGAAGTTCCGGTGGGTGGTCTGAGGGACACTAGTAGGAAAAGCCTCATCAGTGGCGCACGAAAATTTGATTCTGTGGCGCACGGGTGGTGCGCCACAGAAACGTCGCCACAAAAATAAGCTTTCTGTGGCGCACCTGATTGTGCGCCACAAAATAAGGTTTCGTGGCGCACTTGTTCTTAGGTGCGCCACGAAAAGGGTGCGCCACACGAATTGCTTCTTAGTGCGCCACGGAATTTGCTTGTATTATACACGATTTTGTGCTGCCTGGTATACATATACAGTTTATACACGAGCAATACGTATACACAATACGGATACACAGAGTTATATACAAGCAACATTCAGATATAATATAAATATCATGTACATTGCACGGATATAACATAGACATCATCATCACATTACTTAGAGCCCGATCGAGATACATATATAGTGGCAAGTGTCAAATGTTTTGCATACAACTCTTAATTCATACAAAATTCACAATTTCGAGATACAAAGTAGTCTTCATCCGGTTCCTCCTTTGCTACGTCATCTCTACCCACCAGGCTCGCTTGCATCGGGTCCTTCCATCCAGCTTCCTACTATGATGAAAATGGAAGAAAGTGAGACCAACAAGTATCCGATGCACAAGAGAAATGGAATAAATGCCTCATACATTGTTGGTCAACACAAATATTAACATTCAGGGACGGTGTAAGTGAGACCAAGTCCGATGCACAAGAGATTGATATTTGTGCTATCTTACCAGGCTCACTTACGCCGCCCCGAGTGTACGGTGACCAAACATTTTAATCATCGGCATTTTGAAAATGTCAAAGCAAATGGAATGACAAAATGGAATAAGTGCCTCATACATTGTTGGTCAACACAAATATTAACATTTAGAGATGGCGTCGTTGAGACCAAGTCCGATGCACAAGAGATTGATATTTGTGCTATCTTACCAGGCTCACTTACGCCACCCCCAAGTGTACGGTGACCAAACATTTTAATCATCGGCATTTTGAAAATCTCAAAGCAAATGGAATGACAAAATGGAATAAGTGCCTCATACATTGTTGGTCAACACAAATATTAACATTTAGGGATGGGGTAAGCGAGGCCAGGTAGGATGCACAAGAGATTGATATTTGTGCTATCTTACCAGGCTCACTTACGCCACCCCCAAGTGTACGGTGACCAAACATTTTAATCATCGGCATTTTAAAAATCTCAAAGCAAATGGAATGACAAAATAGAATATGTGCCTCATACATTGTTGGTCAACACAAATACTTTGCAGAAGGGCCCCTTTCCCCGGTCGGCGTTCGTCAACGGGTGCTTGACGACACAACAACGCCGATCCGCATCTCCGGCGCAGAACCACGCGTCCCTCGCTGCCCAGCGTGAACGAGTCCTTGATGCAAAGACCGTGCCGGCCTGCCCAGCATTATGCCGGGCGTGCTGCCGCGCTCCAAGCCGTGCGGTCCCGCGCCCGCACAGCTCGCTTCTTGCCCGGTGAACCAATAGGCTGATCGTTGGAATAAGGAAACCGATGACAGCCGGTCGCAAGATTAAATTGCGATCGGCCGTCATCGGCTTCCTTATTCCAACGATTAGTCTATTAGTTCACCGGACAAGAAGGCGAAGAGTGCAGGGCGCATGATCGACACGGCCTGAAGCGCGACAACAGGGGTCGGCATGATGCTAGGGAGGCTGGCACCGTCTTGGCATTAAGGACTCGTTCACGCACTGGACGGCGAGAGAAGAAAAGTGGTGCTGCGCCGGAGAGGCATGTCGGCGTTGTTGTCTCATCAAGGACTCGTTCACGGAACGGCGGCCGGAAAGGGGGGCTCGTCTACAAAGTATATTGCGGCGTATAGGTGACCAAACATTCTAATCATCGGCACTAAAATGGAAGAAAGGCCAATGCAATTAAGAAGTAGCTAGTATGAACTAAATGGAATGCCTCATACTTTGTTGGTCGAAACAAATATGAACATCCCGGGATGGCGTTAGTGAGGCCAGGTAGGATGCACAAGAGATTGATATTTGTGCCATCACACCAGGCTCACTAGCGACACCCCCGAGTGTACAATTGACCGAACATTCTAATCATCAGCACTAAAATGGAAGAAAGAGCCAAGTGGTATCAACTAAATGGAATGCCTCATACTTTGTTGGTCGAAACAAATATTAACATCCGAGAGATGGAGTAAGTGAGGCCAGGTAGGATGCACAAGATATTGATATTTGTGCCATCACACCAAGCCTCACTTGCTCCACCCCGAGTGTACGAGTGATCGACCAACCATCTAATCATCGACAAGTAAATCACTTGGGGTAATGTTAAAATGTTTGTCTCCATATTTGGGAGACATTTTTAATATTGGAGTCTAGCTAATGGAAATCAAGAACTAGTCTTGATCTCCAAATGGTGATTAGAGGGAATTTATTCATCTTAAGCAACATTAGGGACAAATGGGATCATGCAAGGGACTTGGGTCATTTGGATCATAAGGCATCAATTAAGGAGGCAACGAGGGACAAAGGGAAACATTTGATGATCCATTATCATAGGCAACAAAGCAGCAACTTTTTCCCCTCTAATCTAGCTAGAGTCCTTAAAAGAAATCCATCATAAGCATGGTCAAATACACATATATATAGCATGGGGCAGATGCTCCAAAGGGATTATATATTCATCACTTGGTAATTTGGAGAGCAAACAAGCAAGTAGCTATATCACTCAATCCAATAATATAGTAATTTGGATCATAAGGCATCAATTAAGGAGGCAACCAGGGGACAAAGGGAAACATTTTATGATCCATTATCATAGGCAACAAAGCAGCAACTTTTTCCCCTCTAATCTAGCTAGAGTCCTTAAAAGAAATCCATCATAAGCATGGTCAAATACACATATATAGCATGGGGCAGTATGCTCCAAAGGGATTATATATTCATCACTTGGTAATTTGGAGAGCAAACAAGCAAGTAGCCATATCACTCAATCCAATAATATAGTAATTTGGATCATAAGGCATCAATTAAGGCCTAACAGAGCATGCAAAACATTTGAAGATCATTGGGGTAATGTTAAAATGTTTGTCTCCATATTTGGGAGACATTTTTAATATTGGAGTCAACCCAAGTCCCAAGCCAGTGCTACACACACACACAAGCCAAACAGCTCACTGTGCAAGGTGCATGCCCAATAAAGACACACAAAGCCGTTGAGTCACCACATGCTTGCCAGGCCAAAATGGGTAGAATACCCAGCTTGTATCATCATCCGGCTACTAAGCCATTTGGTGGAAGCAAACCGAAGATCAGCCGAAGGAAATCACCAAGGGAACATTGGTATGTCAAGTATGGTGACACTACCAGAGAAATCCAACATGGATTAATCCCTAACTAGCCATCCAAACTCACCTAGCACCACACAGCTAGTTATACCATCGAATATAGACATTTAAATGTCTATTTTGTTTTCAACAGCAAAAGCTACTGGTAATCTAGTCATGGATCAACCAGATAGCATGAGAGAGTCACAACAATAGCCACAGTAAAGGGGAGCCACCCTTGGACAACATAAAGGCTGTCAGGGCTACCTCAAACCCATAGGAACATTCACTAAGCCACTGCATCATAACCCAATAGGGCTCAGCATGAGCTAGGGTACCCAATCAATGATTGGCAACCCTCTAGCTACATCCGAGTCCATCCATGAGATCATTATCTCGCTCAGCAGTTCATCTCATTTATCTAATCAATCAAGTTAAACTAACCAGATAAATGAAATGCATAATTAACAAGGCACTGTGACTATTGCAAATGATCCAGAGGACATTTAAATCCGACAAAGTAATTTGGAGAGCAAACAAGCAGTAGCCATATCACTTGGTAATTTGGAGAGCAAACAAGCAGTAGCCATATCACTCAATCCGATCAAAGTAATTTCGTCGAGCACTTTGTGCCCGCACGGGAGAGGAAGAGGGAGGGGAGGGGAGAGGTGGAGGGCAGCGGCGATGCGGGTGGAGGAGGGGCCGGCTAGAGGAAGAGGGAGGGGCCGGGTAGGGGTGGACGAGGAGGTCGACGATGATGGCAGGGGCGGCGGCTCCTCCTCCTTGACGCGGAGCCGGCCCCTCCTCCTCCATGCGGCGGCCGCCCTCCTCCTCCACGCCGCAGCGGCTTGTGCTGCTGGTGGCGGGGATGGGTGGAGCGTGGCGGCATGCGGCCCTCGCGGAGGAAGGAGGCGGCGGCGGCGACGACGACGGCCACGCTCACCATGGAAGGCAGCGGCGCGCGAGGGAGAGGAAGAGGGGTGGACGAGGAAGTACGGGCGGCGGCGCGCGAGGGAGAGGAAGAGGGGTGGAGGAGGAAGAAGCACGGGCGGCGGCGCGCGAGGGAGAGGAAGAGGGGTGGAGGAGGAAGAAGTACGGGGCGGGGGGAGGGGGTACGGGTGGTTATAGAGGGCGCTATTTCGTGGCGCACCAGCACAAGTGCGCCACGGAATCAACTTCCTCGTGGCGCACAAGCACAGGTGCGCCACGTAATCAACTACTCGTGGCGCACTGCAGCAGTGTGCGCCACGTAAACACTTATTTCGTGGCGCGCGCAAGTCATGTGCGCCACGTAAATACCTACACTAATTATTGGTGGTGGCAGGATGTGGGCCCCACATAATTTCGTGGCGCACGGCACGGTAGTGCGCCACAAAATAGCTTATTTTGTGGCGCATTCTTCCTCGTGCGCCACAAAAACTTTCTCGTGGCGCATTTAATTTGGTGCGCCACAGAACTAAGCTTTGCCTATAAGGGTTT